>NC_089535.1:6909285-7509285 GCF_963924715.1 Thunnus thynnus
CAGAAGCGGAATGCGACAAAGTTCATTGCCAAGGTTGTCTGTCTCTCTTATATGATTGATGAGAGGAGGGAGCCAAGATACAGCCGACTATGACTGCATGTCTGTCAACAGTCGGCAACAGACACGCACTGAGCCGACAGCTCTCTTCCAGCTCTGTCGTTCCACATTATCTGCACAGAGAGTGTGCTCCAAGTTCACTCCAAATCCAACATTTACAACACGCAAGATGGGATCAAACTGTACCTTTTGCCGTCTAGGCTGAGTTATTTTGTAATAGCATATTTTGGAGTTGAGAGCAGGTTACATCATTTGGAAAAGAACCATCACAGATGTTTTATTTCACTTATGATCGCTCCCTCCCAGGATGACCTCCCATTAATCAGTATGAGCTTACGCTCATTAATCTACATTCACATCACCCATTGTTTTCATCATCCTCTAATGTCATAGTGGTTTTAGTTTATATTTATCACAATAAACAGACAGGTTGATTTCAACAAGGTTATTAGACTGTGTCAGTCAGTAAATGAGTAACATTTAAAGACTTGTGAATGTGCTGAGGCCTGTTGTAAAGCAGCTATGATCAATATTTCTACGTAAATGGATCACGTGCTCAGTAGTTTGAACCCACAGAGGATTATCACCCGACTCTGCAGCTCTATGAGGCTTTATAGTGTCTATCACATGTGGCAACGACCACAGCTTGAGGCTGACGCTAATGAGGAAGTGCCTTAAAGGACGGGTTGACAATTTTTCAAGTGTGTCTTAAAACAACAGTCAGGTGTTTATATGAACAGTGAAAGAGGTTTTCCTCGCTGTAATCATTCCTCCTGTTCATACTGGCTGTTAAAAGATCCCCTTCAAATGTGCTTTCAACGTAAGTGATGGAGGCCAAAATCCACAGTGTGTCCACACAGGTCATTTAGTACAAAAATGCATTTAAAAGTTCATCTGAAGCTTATATGAGGTTTCAGCAGTCTGAAGTTAGTCTGAGTTACGACCAAAATACAAGGAGCACGGCCGCTGTGCAACACGTCTGTCGCAGCCTGGCCGCAGCCGGGCGCATCCATTATAATCAACTGGAGCTGCTACACTGACCACACAATCTCTATTTTTATGTGGCTGGTTTTTTTTTTTTCTCTACACACAGCTACGCAGCTCTCCAACAGGTAAAAACTACATGAAACTGTAAAAAAAGATGTTTTTTTTAACATTGCACATTAAAATAAATCAATCAAATCAATGTGCATCCATGATCCTGTAGTTAAAACCATCTAATTAATTAATTCAGTACCAGTTATTATAGCCGACGCTTCCAAAGCCTGCATAACCATCTGCATTATCACCTGGTTAAACTCAATATACATGCAGTGACGGGGTTCGAGTTGGTGTAGCAGATAGAAAACCCCAATCCGCCCTGCATATGTGACCTGTTGTGTCTGGTTTGTTTCAAGAGTTAGTCATATACAGTGGATATCTGCCACATTTACAGACTTTTTAGCATCAAATTCCCTCTTTGTGTTTCCCTGCTGAGCTGCGGTGGAAGTATAGTAACAAAAAGAGGGATGTTGGCACTAAAAAGACTGTAGCGTTGAAAGATATCTACTTGATTTGACTAAATGCTCCAACTGACGTCAACTTCTCTCTAGAAATACTAAGTCAGTTTTTTTTCAATGAGTCACAACAGTCTTCATCACTCACATTCAGATGAATCGGATTTAGATCGAAGACCGAAACACATCACGGTCGAGATGAGTAAATGTGCATAAACATCAGTTGTTGTCATTACAAAAGAAGCCAGGAGTGTTGCTCTCTTCCTTGAAACACACCTGCGTTACAAAGGAAATGCATCCTCATGCAAAACAACTAGTCCCTTAAAATGTTTTCCATATACAAATCAACTGAATGAGGACATTCATTAAATGGCTCTGCACATGGAAATACCTACTATCATCAATCCCCCCCCGCCCCCCCCAGCTACAACAGGGATGACGCAGTGACACATATAACTGCATGACAAATAACAAACACTGATGATTAAAAAAAGGACATTGAATAAACACTTTTTTTTTTTGCTTCTCGGTGGTCTGAAACAAGTCATTCAGTGATAAATATTCTCTGTAAGCATCTGCACAGAGGATTTTCCCAGTGCTGGATCACTAATACATCTAAAAAATGTAATTTTAGCCACATTTATAAAGCTATGACCTGTTGCATTGGTGTATAAATGCACTCTTAAAACTTAATAGGTACAAATGCATTCTTTATTTTCACTTTGGTAGTTTGTGTTATCAAAGCAATGTAACAGCTTCTCCAGAGATAGTTGCTGTAAACGGCTGAGTCAGCCGTCTTTAGATACTGTATAATACGCTGACTACAATCTGCACGCGATTCTTTGTGTCGTCTTTGTGTATTTAAGTGAATAGAGAAGCATTAACAGGGGGAAAAACCTCGAGGAAACACCGATCATCAGTTACAGAGGTCAGCGTTTTTCTGCGCCAAATGAACAAGGCAAAACACATTATCTGAGCCTGCCTGGCGGAGTCACACATATTAGATATGCATACTCAGTGCACCTGCATGCAACAACACGCACTAATCTAATGCGGTGCCCTTCGGTGTAAGACAAGGGGGGAAATAGACCTGCCAACAAGTAGTCTATCTGCCAAATGGAAGAGGTAAAGCCGGACTGACAGGACTTGTCAACACATCTGTGATGACTGACGACAAACCGTGTCATGCAACATTTCTCCAGCCCTAGATACAAACTCCGCTCGGCCCTGCCTCGACAGAGAGGCATTAACTGGTAGCCGGGCTGAGGGAGGACCAGGCAGAGAGAGAGAGAGTGATCAGGAGAGGAGGTCAGCGTCACAAAGTACCGATAGACCATTTACCCAATGACCTCTGAGCTCCGCCTGTCAATCCTCCAGTCAACCGACCTAATCTGATGTCAATCCCCTGACAATCCACGTCTCAATTCCTTCACTGTTTCTTGTGATTGCGAGTGACTGCACAACAACCCATATTGACTTATATTAGGAGGGTTAAATCATCCCTGAATGATGGATGAATTTGCGGAATGAGTCGATTTTGCCTTGTATTGTGTCAGCAGCCTTGCGCCTCTCAACCAAATCCCATCTGTATTGTGTGGATGGATCCGATTTTGACTTTACAATTTAGCTCGCATTAGAAGAAACCTTTTTTTCGCATCACATAAACGCAAACGTTTCTGCTCCCATCAAACACGCGCGCTCCTCCCCTGCACATGCAAACTTTCTCTCCTCTCGCTTTCTTTATCCTCTCTGACTGCTTCCTGATTGTTGGGCTGAGAGGAGTCATCATCATATCCATCATTGCAGAGTCATTGCCCGAGGAAACACGGGCCAATTATGGCCATAAATAATAATGGGAGCGCGCATCTGGCATTATGACTGATGGGCCTCTCTCACAGCTCATTTACATGGCTTTTGTGTGGCCATCAGCAGCTCCGTTCTAATGTAATGCTCAGCAAATGAGCCTTTCAGAGAATATTGTACGATTCGAGGGTGGAACAGCGCTACCGAGATGGCGCTTACAGACACATACATGGATGTGAAACAGGGAAGTAGTGAAGAAAAAGAGGTTTATTGTCCCTTTACATGTTGCCATACATGCACAACCTTTCTTTATGCATTAATGTTATATTACAGGCCTTAATGCTCAATTCCGATAAGTCGGATCTGATCTTTTTGTGACATTTATCCGGCTGTGTGAACAACGCTGAGGTCCTAAACTGCCACTCATGCGCAGATTTAACTGAAATGTGAAGAATAACAACAATAATGTCAAATCATAAACATGGATGACATGGCTGTGCTAGTATACATGTCTGGGATTATTTGTTGTGGAGGTTGGAAGGTGATAAAGATGATGAGGATGATTGTTGTTGCTCTCCACCATGTTTATTTTAACCAGGCTGTGAGATGCTGGCGCTGAATAATGATGACATGCGCAGAAACTGATTGATTGATTGATATTCTTTTATTTTTGTGTCATGCACACAACGTGCTCAACCCTTTACAAGGCACCAAAAGTACAGTTTGCAGTGGTCAAACATTTCATTTCATTAGGAGATTATTACACAGCTCAATCTTAAACTAAATATTCTGCCTTCTCTCCAAAACTTGGCAAATAAAATCTGCTACAAAAAAAGGTTCCCTTCCTGAAGCAAGTTTCTCATAATCATCCAGCCCGAATAAATCAACATAAATAGAGGACATTTTACTAAAAAAGTACATCCTTTACATCCTCATAGACGAGACAGTAAAACAAAAAAATGAACCTCATCTCAATTTCACTTCCAGTAGCTCACACTACAAACAAAGTCTGTCCTCCTCTGGAGCCGCATTAAACCTCCAGGGTTTATGGTAATGTTCCTGACCGTAACTGTGCACACTGGGATCTTTGTCTTGTGTTTAAATTATACCTCACATAAGGTTCACTGTAGCTATTCTTTATGAGACAATAAGTTTTGTTTATACCGTATATCAACAGAGTGTTTGTCTTTATACATGAGAAACTCTTAATCTCCTGAATGTCACACAGTGAGCCGCTCTGGAAAATGAATGACAAGTCGTTCAAATAAAATAAGGATTTCAACATGTGAAACGTCCCAATTAAATGTCTGTTTGTGATCAGACATCTTCACAAGTCTACTCCACAGCCGAAGCATTTGACATTTATGTCTGAGGTTCCCATCACGGATCTCCACTGATGGCCAAAACTTCAGTAAATTTATGGACTCTCAAAAAAGATTGAATATCTCAATGATGCAAAGTGTTGCAACTTGTATGTTCATGGAGACCTCAAACACCAGAAGCACAGTAGTCAGACACAGGAAACACACACATGAATTATAGAGATGTGTATAAATTTGGACTCCCAGATTACCACATTGTTTAACTTTGTTCATACAGATCCCAGAGCTTCTTTAAATCCAGCGTCAAGACAAAATATTTATTACTGATCAACATATGACAGCACTATTGAACCATAATTAAAAACTTAACTCTCCAATGGTTTTTGTTAAAATTGTACCATTGTTTTGTCTTGATTTACCACTAGTCTCCATTCCCAGCATCAAATCTACGTCATTTACGGATAATAATGTGCCTACAATCTTTATCTCCCAAGACAGAAGCTTTAATTTGAATAGTTAAATCATTAACATGAATGGAAAACACTGTTGGAGACAAAACATCTCTTTGCCTCACACCAAAACCATCCATTTGTGTATTCATTAACCTGAACGGGGGCAACAGGTGGTTGATAAAGAGACTTAATGGCCTAATAAAACTTCCCACTGACGCCCGAATTTAACAACCGATATTAAAGAACTTCCCTATGATTCCGGTCAAACGCCTTCTTGAAATCAATAAAACTGTTCTCCTTGATTCTTGCACGTATGATGGAAATGCATATTTCTAAATCAATTTTGCTCGTCCACAAGCAAACCTGTCCTCTCAAGGTGGTCGACACGGCTGCTATTTAAAAGTGAGGAATGCATTTTATACACACAGCTAATAACACTGATTCACCTACAGCTGATCGACAGCTTGGGATCTTTTTTTTTTTTTTTTTTAAAGATTCAGGAATAGATTTAATAACACTCTTGTGACACTGTGTAGGAATAATGAAAGCTGCTGTCAAAACAAGACTGAAACTACTCAAATAACACATTAAACAATCTCGGCGACTTTATTGACACTTTATTGGAAATTTCATCAATTCCAGTAGCTTTTTACAGTGTTGCATTTTTACCTCTTTTATAAGAAATAAAGCATATTACAGTTATTTACATCAGCATTCATTTCAGTTTCCATTACCTCTTTTATTTCCTAAAAATCTGCAAAGTCCTTTTCCCACTTTTATAACACAACCCCTAAAACAGAGCTACATTCACCATTCTCTAGTTTTACCTCCATCTGTATTTCCCCAGACTTTCTGGATCCATATCTATTAATTTCAGAACTGCTGCTAATATGAGATTGTTAGTAATCAATATGCAATGAAAGACCTCCATTAAAACTACGTTTCCCAGTGCTATCTTTGGCCCTTCCCTCAGGTTTTTGTTTCTACATCCTCTACATCATCTTTTTTTTTCTCCGTTGTCCTTAAATTGTCCCACAAAGTCTCAATTCCAGTAAAAATTGTAAGATTTTCTTAAACGTTTATGGCTATTACATTTCCACTGAACTCATTTATTCAATGCTGTACAGACACAGCCAAACGATCTATCATACCAAGCATCCAAATTCCTTTTGGCTTGTTTTAATACATCCCAATTGCTCAGTAAAGTCCAGCAATATGGTGTTACACTGGCTAGAGGACAAAAATGAATCAGGGAGTTGCTTATATGGTATATTTTTTCTAGTATTCTGTATATATGAACTTTGAAACTTTAACATCAGTAAAGAGTGGTCAGGTTATTTACATCTAACACCCAGTAAAAAGAGGCCCTGTCTCCCTTATCTCTCAATTAACTCATTTGAGGTTAAAACACAGAACCTAAAACAATTATTTAAGCCTTTTTGTTGAGCAATATTATAGTCTATTATCGCTTTTCCTTTAAATCAAGTGAAGTTATCCTCCTCCTAAAGGTATTCTACCATTGAGCAAACATTTTACATCTCTCAAAAACTCAATATCTCCCCTTAGTTATTAACAGTGCTGTCCTAAATAAGTTCTGGTAGGAATATTATCCACATCACTTAATCAATCATCAAGGCTACGAATACGACTGTTTAAATCCCCACTCAGATAAACAGCATCCACATCAGACAGACTAAACATCCGAGCTGCTAAAAACCCCCCAAAAAAGAAAGAGAACCAGTTAATCTTGCGGATTCTTCTGGAAGTGAAAATAACACAACAGTACCAAGAAAACCTATTCCTAGATTGTAGTGCCAGTATCCCTTTAACTGATTTGTCCTTAACTTTAACTTCATAAAACTCAAACAGTTTGTTCTTAACTAGAAAACCAAGTCCTCCAGATGCTTTAATTGCCTTTATGTGCTTTGTTCGGTTGTGTCCAAACCAAGTAAACCCAAGTACAAGCCTGTAAGTCAATGGCGTCATTGTGTTTTAAATGTGTTTCATTAAGTGAGATCATATCAGGGTTATGGTCAAGTAGTCTTCTTTTTCCTGAGTTCACAGCTCCAGATGGTCCAACCGTTAATTTCCCGAGGCACTAATGTGAGATTGTCGACATTCGACACAGTAAGATCGTCAACATTTGCGGGTTGGGCGGTTACCGATCAGTTCTCCAGATTCTCTCTGCTCGACCCACGGCTCCTTGTGGTACAGCTGGCACCGTTCGCTGGCTCCGGATCATCACGCCTCAACAGTCTCCCACTACCAGTCAGGAAACAGTCCTTTCCAAACTGGACTTCACTGAGAAGAGTTCTAAAGTTCAAGTTGATCAGCCTCTCCGAGTATGACTTCACAGAGCGAATGGAAAGGCGACCGAGTCTTTCATTATCCCTCAAACTCTGCTCACGACGAAGCAACTTTATCCCGCTGGGCTTGAAGTTCCACCTTGATTACACCTGGCCCCCGTCCTCTTGGCTGGGGGCCAAGAGCCAAGGTATGCAGAGAAGTGAGACGTTAAAAAAAACAACACATGAACTCCGATGTGACCATTCTGACAGAGGTTGCGTAGCCAGACATCGGATATGTATCAGATCTCGGACCACGTATGCAAGTGGCCCAGATCTGATACGGAAAAATCAGATTTGGTTTGTTCACTATTCCGTGAAAAAATCTGATCTGAGTCACCTGGAGGGCAAAAAAAAAAGGATTTGGGCCACTTCAGCATGTAACATGAACCTTTGCTGGGTTCAGTTTACAGATTGGTAGTCATGGACCATGTAGTGTGAGCTAAGTGAAGGCATCACCATTCAAATGCACTTCGGTATGTCAGCAAGTCACATCCAGTTCAGTACAAAACCAGTTTATATAAGCACTGCACACAAGTTTAGCTCAGCAGCTTGTTATTCATGACAGTTATCAGATTACGATTGTTTCTGTACCTTTCGTGGTCTTTTAATAAGCTTTAACGAGGACTAACAAGCGTTCATGTACTGTGCATCACAGCTCAGCTGACATGGATCCTACCAGTGAGGAGCTCCACTGCTTCAAGCTATCTGAAGATTCAAGTTAAAAGAATACACACTTAATAGCAGCTGAGCTAACATACTCCAAACCACTGAAACATAACAAGGAACTGGCTAAAACCTACTCCACCTTTATTTAACAACTGGAAGGCAAATGTAAACAGTATCTTAGAAATGGAAAGAATAACTTAGAAGAGAATCAGAAATAGAAGCAGGAACATTTGAAACGGTGGCATAAGTGGATTAAATATGTGGACAACAATTAAACAATATTGATGGTTTCAGCCCTGAACAGTTAGAAGAGTCAATGTCCTTCCTTTTTTTTTCTTTATTATTAATATTTCACACTGAAAAACACACAAATGTTGGTAGGTATGAACAATATCATATGTATAACTCCTGCAATAAAGTATAAAAAAAAAGAAAAAAAGCAGCAAAAGTTACAAAAAGAGTCTCCTCAGAGGGATGAAATATATACTCAGCCAGTAGAGAAGTCTTTGTTGACAACATAGAAAATCAGTATTGTAAAGAAATGCATCACAGCTTAGTTTAACCTGCAGTCATTGGTTCACACATGTGCTGAACACATCTAGCTAACGTGCAGACTTTGGGGTTCGTCCGTGCATGTGCGTAGGTGTGTTTTCGATAAAGAGATGTCCGAGTCCATCCATCAGCATCAATTACCGTGACATGGAGAGAGATTGATTGTGTCTGTGTGGTCAGGTAACAAACCACCAACCACCTCCCACACTCGAACACACACACACACACACTACAGATACCTTACAGGTGCCTGTCAGTGTCTGACACCTGCCTACTTCCATGTAAACTTATAAGGAGCTGAGTGATAAATGATAGTTACTTCAACTACAGAGATTGGCGGACAGTTTTTTAATCTCTCAAGATAGTTGTCCGCAGCATCCAGAGAAACTTTAATCTGTCCTGTAGGTCGGTGGTAGCCTCGAGCCAGAGAACAAAAGGCTGCAGCATGCTGACGTGTGTCTCTGGAGCTGATAAGCCTGGTTGTTAATGGTGTTAGGGTAGATTTCATTACCCCCTCCAGACTGCTCTCATTAAATAAACATCCTCCTGTCACATCCCTCACCCTGCGAGGGAGAGGAGTCGCCGAGGCAGGAGGGGGGGGGTTGGTGGGGGGGGTTGACGGGAGACGAGGTTTGAGTGAGACAGACAATAAAGTGGAGTGTTAATGAAAAACGTGTCAATCAAAGTCAAATCAGTTGCAAAATTCGGGTTGACGTTCCTGCAGAATTCGCTTGCAGTGCAGTTTTTCTGGTTGCTTTTTTTAAAAAAAAAAAAAAACTGCAGGTCAGTTGTTATTGAGACTGTCTGCAACCACCAGAAAGTTGGATAAAAGGTCCATTTGTTGGCGTTACTGTATCATCCTACAGCGTCTCTACAGGCAAACCTGCTCTGTTTTTGTTCCACTGTGTCCGCTGTATCACTCCCTGACCATTACTCAGTTACCCATTTTCCACTCCATCACCTCCTCAATCAGCTTTTCTCTGGTTCCACTCTCCGGTCTCTTTTTCCTTCTTCCATTAGTTTTTTCACTACAGTTTTCTTTGCCGCCGACCCTTCCTTACCCTCTCGCCTGACCTCATGTCTACTCTCTGTTTTTTTCCCCCCTCTCTTCTCTTCTCTTCTCTTCTTCTCCCTCCCCTCTCCTCTCTGACTAATCTACGCCATCATCCTCTCTTCATCTATCAGGGTGCTCTCATTGTTTTGACGTCTAGTTAATTCTCGGCTCATGATTTATCAAATTCTTATTACCGCTTGCTGAAAGCCTCATTCATTGTCCTGATGTATGGTAATGATAGCCCCGGTGTGGCTGCCTGAATCGCAACAAACCCACTAATTTTTTTCTTCCTCTTCTTCCTCCCTCCTTCCCTTCATGACTGCCTTCCCTTTTGCAAACTGTTTTCTTTTCACTTTGTCCCTGCAGTTGTCTCGGCCTCATCTCACAAATAATGCACGTGGGCATTTTCGCACGTCTTTGCACGTACGCACACAAATACATAAAACTGTCTCCCTGCAAAATGCCATCACTGTAACCTATAATAAAATTGACAAGGCCTTTTAAAAAGTTATGTTTAGTACGTGGCAAGTTGTCAGTGAATTTAGGTAAATTAGAGCTTCCTTGGTGCATGCATTCATTATCTGTTGACAAGCAATTATTATTTTTTTGGTTTTTTTTTTTTAAAAAAAGGCATACCAAAGGCTTCTACAAGGTATTTGTTAAGGAATACTTAATTCTTGGTCAAGCTCAGCGTATTTAAACGTTTTTATAGAGGGAATTATCAGTGGCGTCTTCCAATGACACTATGAAATCTGCACAGCAAACTAGACTTGACTGATGCTGAAGCGAACACGTGGGACACCCTAACAACCACCTAGCAACCACCTGGAACAGTCAGAATACAACGTCGGCGTCGTACGTTTCTGCAAACCACAGATACGTTGAATGTCTACACTTCAACACGTGTAATATGTAGCATTGTTGGAAGAAAGTTGGAAACCAGCAGAAAGCACGATTCAAGGCCAACTTGAAACCAATGCCCGCTTCCTATTTCAACCGACAAAACTGGGTGTTTTTTAGCGAGAAGTTGGGACATTTGCAGCCGTTTTTATTCTAACCCAAACCATGATCGTGCCGTAACCCTAACCAAGTCTTTTTTGTGCCTAAATTTAACCAGACCTTAACCACAACGTTGTTTATCCGCGGTCTGCAGGAACGTACAATGCCAACGTTTTGTTCTGGCGATTCGGTTGAAAACACTCAAGAGCCCCTTTCAGACGCTCAAGTCAGTCACTTTTGCATAAAAGTCACAATGGAAACCTTACAATAGTTTGAACCGTGTAACATTTCTGCATCATTTTCAATGTGGCACAATTCTGAACTGAATGCAGAGAGACAGAGAGAGGTTTGTTCTGCCCTTTCTGAGAATAAAATCTGAAAATTTTATGTTGTTTCAGATCAGTCTTTAAAAGGAGAGAAAACAAAAAAACTTTATACAACCACAATAATCACCAGACCACACATCAGTATGTGTTTCCAAGTGAGTTCTACTGCATATGTGAAAAATGTTGTATAAAGCCTTTCGTGGCTCCAGTTGGAGCTGTGTGTCATCTGATAAATAACCACTTGTGATGTGATGTCACTTGTCAAGTCATGCCACAAGGATCATTTATGTAACTGACGCCCACTGAATGTCTGAATGACAAAAAGCTATTACTTTACCTGTTACTTAATAGTACACTTTGTCTGAAAAAGCCTTAACATCTATTAAGTTACACAGTGAATCACCCAGAACACCATAGTAACCCCATAGCAACAACCTAGTAACACCCTAGCAACCTATCGAGACACTGAGAGAATAGCTAGCATCACCAGCTAGCTAGCAACACCAATATGCATTATGCAATAACTCTGCAAAAACATGGTCCAAACAAGTGTTGCTCAAGCGGCAAATACCACGTCTTGATGTTAAAGCCAATGCAGAAGTACCTTAAAGGGCCACTAGATGACTCCCATTCAAAAAGCCTCAACTTCTCTCTAGAAATATTACCTAAATTCAATTCAATACACAATCTTACACTTAATTTAGCTAAAGTAGCTAACATTAGCCCAAGCGTGAATGAGTAAGTTAGTGTTAGCTTTGGTACAAGGTAGCATGGCGTGTTTCAAGAGCGTGAAAGGCAACACCTCACACTCCTCATTTGGAAGATCCAGATGGAAATGATTCAAACCGGCTCCGATGTAAACCAGTAGGTGACGTCACGCCTCGCTACATCCATCTTACAGTCTGTATTTTTGCTCAGGCAGTAAGCAGAAATACCTTTACTTAGATAATGCAGCTTTCCCAGATATCACCATGGATGTATTATGAGAGCTGGATAGGGCGCCGCTGCTCAGCCTTGTAGCCAATTTTGCCCCAGTGGTCACTCGCGGTATTGCAGCGAAAAATCCCCCTGCGACCCATTTTTCCCATAGACCACCATTGTAAAATAGACGTCTGTAAACACAGGATACTTCAAACTGCAAACAACGTCAATTATGACAATTACGTATTTTGATTTGTAAAACTTTCCTAAAGCTGACGTCATCAGAATGTAAAGTCTACGGGCTGAGCGGGAACTCGCGGGCGAGGCCAGCGGAGGAAACACTACCACGCATATTCAGTGGGCCGCACAACGTAGAAGCAAAGCCGCACGCTAGAAACTTTTTTTTGGTGTAGGCGCCAGCCGAGCAAATCTTATTGGACTGAACGGGCGCCATTTTTGGTCCGACATCCAGCTTTTATAAGACATCCATGGATATCACCTGTCACTCTGCACAGCATGCTAAGCTTTAAAGTGCACGCTAAGCTTCGGCGATGTTATTCTGTAGTACACACAGTTATTAAAGGGGCTTTAACCAGATTTTTGATAACATTTAGATACTCTACAGAAATTGGATGTTACTCACAGCAGCTGCGTACTTTATTCTGCCAACAGTGAGTCTGCTCCACTCTTCTCTTAGCCAACCACACACCCAGTGGCACCGTGCCTGGTACATCTCCTCGCACATTTTTTAGGCTGGAGTTTAGGTGTACCTTACAATATAATGCAACCCGATACATAACTCATCAGCTTGAGAATTTAGTACAGAGTTTTATCAAAATCCCTGTGATTTAATATCAACAAAAAACTGAAGATTATGAGCTTTCCAAAGGTAGAAGTTATTACATCAGTTTGCATGTGTACATCTAGTCATACAGGAATTATTTATGGCGCTTTTAAGTACAGAAGAGGGCATTTCAATAGTAGTCTAGATTTAATTTATGGTTCCTGTCAGCGTCACAAATTCCTTTAAAACTTTCATTTTATTTTAGCTCTCACCGTCTGAACAATGTGCTGTTATAGTGCCAAAAAAGGTGTTATCACCCCACCGAAAAATAAATCCATCCCAGCATTTCGCCTCCCATTTTTCTAATCACTCTGTCCTCTTCCTCCTTCTTCTTCCCCCCCCTCCTCCCTCTCTTGTCCACCCCCCTTTCCCCTCAGTCTTGATGAAGGACAGGCACTGGGGTAGAGGAGGTCAAGCATTAGCACAACTATCTAATCACTACCTCTCCTCTCTTTTTTTCCCTCCCTTCTCCTCCCTTTCTCCTCCTCTCTGCTGACAAATCATCTGTCAACAGGCTGGCGGCTCTGGCCTCTCCATTAGAGCCGTGGCACCTGAGTATTTCTCAGTCCTGTGCACACGTACACACACACACACACTCTCATGCATACACTTTTCCATGCATCTCCCTGCTCAGACACCCCCTTGTGAACGGGGAGGGTGGGGGGGATCAATGCTGCCAGCTCCATGCATCATTTGTCACACCACTGCCCTCGCTTTAATGAGCTTGTCTGGCTTCAGCTCCTCCTTCTTTTTCATTCTCTCTTTTTCCTCCTCACCTCTCATCCCTTGTTAAGCTTTCGCTCGGCTCGCCGGCGCTCTCTTTTCCACTTGTCCCTCAGAGCCAGCCACGTCTGACTCCCCTCTTTATTTTAGGTAATGATACAAGTAGTGTGCTTTAACGGTGGTGGACATTACAACAGTCGGCCTGTGCGGGTAATAGTCTCAGATAGTCTGGAGTGGTGCTGCAGGGTCGGTAAATATGTGTGGCAGTAAAACCTGCTTAGGTAATGATGGTAGATGAGTAGTTGCCATGGTGTTTGAGCAGCTAATCTGTTTTAAGACTAGATGAATGACTGTGTGTTGTGCGTGTTTGTTAGAGGGAGAAAAGAAAGTGAGCGAGGGAGGAGCTGTGAGTGACTCTATTAAGAGATATATGTGGTGCCACTTCTTGTTTGGCTGCCAGGAGTCACCTTACTTGTCCCACAAGAGGTGATGCATGGGCCCCAGGATCCCACACATATAACATCTCATCAGCTAGTACGGCTCTGCACAGGCGCATTAGTGGCTGCGTGTGCATGCGCTTGGTTTCCTCTGTTCTGCGCTGGTACATTTGTTGATTAGGATGTTGATTTCTAAAGACATTATCTGCAGAGATGCTGTGTTTTACGAGGACAGTCTTTAGTGCAGGGGTAATTAAATACAAGTCTCAGGCGTCACATTGTTGGGTAACAAACTCCCTAAACTTGAGCTCAATAGCTGTGATGATCTGGCGGAGACACTGGTGTAAGTGTTCATTAGTGAGTTATTCCTCTTTGAAAATGTCTGATTAAACAATTACTCTGTTGGAGGCTTGATATCATGACTTCACCTGGTTCGGTTTTGTTATTCGGTCATTCTTACCGCCGTGTTTTCGGGATAGTTTTGTTCCAAACAGGCGTGTTTGGTGTTGTAGTGGTGTTTTGTGTTCTCACTGGTCGTTATAGCCACAGTTTCATTGCAAATCAATGTAAATCATGCGAAGATATTCCAGTAGAGACCCAGAATAAAAATATAGACCTGGAAATGTAAATGATATCTCCTCTTTAAGGCTCTAGTGAGGATACTGTAGTCACTGTAGTCTGTTTGCACTCGGCAGCTGTGCAAAGATGGAGTCAACATGGAGAACAATGGCGTCACCACAAAGACAAACCAGACACGCTACTGATCAGTTCACATGATGCAGTGGAAAAGTGTAGTTATACTGACAGTATTCTAAGATAGCAGGATTGCAATATGAAACATTATACACCCTCAACGGGGCAGTACTTTAGTGGAAATGGAAATGTGGCCTGATAACTGATGAGTTATCCATGTTGACTGCTTTTATGCTTTTATTCCAGGCCAGGATGAGCTCCAAACAGTGACTTATGAGACATATGAGGTTCTCAAAGCCCTAAAAAACACAGACATAATGGATCATGTCCTGTGGATACATATAAATAAAGACCGGCAGAGCAAAATGCCAGATTCTCTCACTGCAGAGGAATCAGACTTAAGGGGAAAATTAGTCCTATCACACTATTTCAAATGCTATTTAAGACATGACTATTGCTTTCCTGGAGCCATTTCGATATTTATTGGTGTATTTGTCTTTATTAATACTACAACATATGTTTGTGAAGTGATGTCACATTGAGATATTTTGAGCAGTTTGATGTGATGTTTTTCAGCTACCAAATATATCAACAGTTGTCCGTCTCATGAATCAAAGAGCGACTTTTTAGACTCACGTTTTGCACAATTATACACGTAAAACACCATCATACAGACAACCGCACGACTCTGATTATACACTTTTTGTTTATTAAATCATCTTATTTAGCATGTCGAAGCAGTATATAAACATTTAACAAATAGACAAGACACTATAATGTAGTTATAAGCAGATATAACTGCATTTGTAAGTGTTTATTAATGCAGTAAGACATATTTTATGTGATTACAACTGTATTTCACTATATTGTCATTCATTATCTGTTTGTACACCAGCCTTCACCTTTGGGTTATTGTTATTGACAAATACATCAATAAACACTCACCATACAATTTGCTTTATGTACATCAAAACAAACCTACAACTGGTAACAGCACAGCAAACAGTTGCCAGTTGTCATAGTAACGTGAAAAAAAACCCTGCTTTCCAGCACTTAAAGCTACCCTGTGGAGTTTTCTTGTAAACAAAAGTTATGTTTACATTCAGTGATGCATTTACTCACCAAAACACATTGTGTGTATCCTTGAGATCTAATTAACATGCTGAATGCGTTTCCTTCCTCATAAATTCATTCCTCGTTAATGTTCTTTGTTCGGCGCGTTACTTCCACCTGTAGATTATAGTGTATCACATCACCCGCACGAGACAAACAAACAAACAAAACAGGGAGCCAACTCATAAAAACTGCTCCATAGTGCTACTAGAAGTAAAAAAAAAAACACCACAGGGTACCTTTAAGTTTCTGAGAAACAGTCGGAAATAACGACCGTCAGAGCAGCGATGGAGAGATCTGCCAATGAAAACAGCTCAAATGTGGCAACTGGGCCAGATAAGTTCAGGAGACTAAAGTTTTTAAAGTATTTTTTGTGCTCTAATCAACAAAAATGTGTTCCTCATATCTCTGCAGTTCCCCTCAATTCTACGGAGCACTTCTTTCAGCTTATTGTTCTGGTTTTATGGCCCGCAACTTTACTGTTTTGGTTCAGTCACATCTCTATTATCGTATGGTTTCCACTCTCAACTACCAAATAAAGACAAAAATGCCACAAAAAAAACTGTAGAAAGAAAGAAATCCTCTTACTTCAAGCAGCCAAAAAGTACACACTGGACACGCAGACATCATCAGGGAATGAACTCAATCATATTCTTCCCATAGTTTTCCTTAATTCTTCTGCTTTGTGCTCAGACATATTTTGGTGATGTACTGCTCCATCTCTCTTTTAATGAATCACCAGTAATACCTTGCCAGACTAAGCACTCCCTCAGTGCCAGTACGAGTTTCATCGCATTGGACTGTCTGTCAGTACTTGGCAATCTGAGGACAAGCTGTCATCTTTTACTGGTTTTTCTAAAAGCATGAGGTCATTTTTCAAGTGGAGGTTGATGCAGGAATGTTGTTATTGCTGCCTTATTGCTGCTGTACTTATCATTTTTTTGTCGCTTGCACTTAACTTCAATTTAGATGTCTGCACACTTTCCAATCCCCAACAGTACTGAGCTTTTGTCTACTTAAAAGGGACGCACATTTCCAAGTCTATATTTATATTCTGGGGTTTTTACTGGAATATTTTTGCATGATTTACAATTGAAAACAGGCTGTTTTAGCTGTTTTTAGCTGTTTAGACTTCCCTCCCAATGAGCCCACTCTGTTCTGATTGGCCAGCTTCGGAGGCTACATAAACAGTAGTAGTTGAATTTCACTTCTTTTTCTCGTTCTTTACACGAAGGAAACTTCTCAAATATATGTTTGAGCGGGAATCCGATCCCAAATACGTGCGTGGACAATGTGAACAACACATGGAACAACCTTAGCAATAAAGGCTACCGAACAGACGGTCGTTTAAGGGAACGCACGATGAGCTAACGTCATCTCGTCAAACAATTCCCTGGCTTTTGATTTGCAGGGAGCATTTTTACATACATTCACCTCAAGTTTTGGAAGTTTGACCATGTTAAACATAGATATCCATCATTGTAACAGTATATAAATAACAGAAAATCATAAAAAGCATGATAAATCCCCTTTAATGATGCGAGTCAGGCTATTGTGCAAAGCTTAAAGCAGGTAGTTTCCCATGCACTAAATGTTTTTGCTCCTGAAAAACTCCTCCTCAATGTTTTTGCAAAGAAATATTACAGTGTAGAGTGTGTAATTGCCTGCAGATGCCATTCAGTCAAGTTTGACATTTTGAGTGTTGAGTAATTGCACTTCAGACGTGCTTTGCAAAGTTTTATCGCATGCAAGTTAAACGCTGCTCAGGTGTAAGAATATGTTTGGAACAATTCCCCCAGTCTGCCTGATTTTCTGTCATCTATATACTGTTATACAAGTTAAACATGGTCAAACTTCCAAAACTTGAGGCTTGAAGCTTGAACATGTACGGATGTATTTGAAAAGTTTCCATTTGGAGTAAAGAACGAGAAAAAGAAACAAAAACCTGTTAATGCTGTGTGATTATGTAGCATCTCAAGCTAGCAGAGGCTTCCTGAAGTTGGCCAATCAGAACAGAGTGGGCTGATCAGGAGGCGGGCCTTAAAGAGACAGGAGCTAAAACGACCTGTTTCAGACGGAGGCTGAACTGAGGGGCTGCATAAAGGGCCAGTATAAGTTAAATAAGGGGTTTTTAAAATTGTAAATCATGCAATACATTCCAGTAGAGCCCCAGAATATAAATATATAGACCTGAAAATGTACATGACACGTCCCCTTTAATATTCACTTCTGTTTAACTTCATCTAAGCACCGCTGTTTATTGGTTATAATTAGGCGTCTACTGTACTATTAGTGTATTGTCAGGTTTAATAAACGGTGCCACGTGAAAATAACTTCATGTATTTCTCAGTGCTGCCCCTGCCTGGTCTTCACTGGCTGCTTCTTATAAATGTTCCTTCCCTCTTTCCCTCCCTTCTCCTCCCCTCAGTCCACCAGCTGGCCCATTCCTCAGTGTTATTATTGGATTTCAGAAAGCCGGGAGGGGGCATATATCACATCTCCCTTCGTCACCTCCTCCCCTCGTTCACACTCATTCTTTCATTCATCTTTTTCCTTTTTAATAACTCCCTCTGCTCTTTGGCCATTAATAAAGATGAACTCACTCCACTGTCGCCTCCTGCTCTCATCTCTCTCTGTGTGTCTCTCACTGTCTCCTTTCCCTTTGCACTTTATTGACCCTCTTCCTAAAATCTCATCCTCCCCCATCTCACTTACCTTCCTCCTTACATTTTTCTTGATGTCCGTTATCTCCTCCCCCTTTCCATCCCCTCAGATCACCCTCTTCCTCCCAGTCTGCCCTCTGTTAAAAAAAAAAAAAAAAAAGCTCTTGGCTTCCCTCCATCCCCTCACCTCTCTTTTCTCCTTCAATTTCTCTCCGTCTGACACAGCAGTCCATCATGTGCTGGGCTCTGGACACTGGCCTCCCTCTGACGCTCTCATTCATCAGGACTTTGAAAAGCAGAAATCACTCTCTCCTCTCCTCCGCTGGCCGCTGCCACTTATTGCACTATCCATCACACCTGGCGGATGATCAATACGAGCCTTTCCCCTCTGCCCCTCCCTCACCCCCTGCTCCTTTCTCTCACCGCAACCCCCTCCTCCTCCTCCTCCCCCTCCTCCTCCTCCTCTTCCACTCTTTACTGTATTTCTTTCACGTCTGGATCTCTGCAGCTCAGGCTTCTGAGAGAAAACTTGTCAGACCTTTAAGGTAGTGCAGCTGCACCTGTAACGTGGAACAAGACCAGAATGATACGTCGATAGAAACAGATTTGATCGTCTTTGACACTGACATGTAATTCAAGTAGTTAAAAGGACATCTTTAGGTGAAAATCCACTTTATAACAAATCATACCTCAATCAAATTTCCCACCATCATTAGAGGCTATTACTATATGTCACCTAATATCAACCTACAAGTTCTTGTTTTGGATTAGAATGAATGATTTCTACGTTAAAGTACTGACTTTCTGTTTTTTTTCTTTTTTACAAGGTTTTATTTAGTTTTTCCACATGTGTACAGTCAACACTTCCCTCATCAACCAAACAGGAACTCACAATCCAAATGACAAAGCAAAACAAGACAGGAAACACAAAACTAAACACAAATTTTTAAAACACATAATAACTTTATTTGAATAGCACCTTTAAAAAACAGAGTTCACAGAGTGCTTTGACAGACAAAGTAAAAGCAGCAGACACGACACAGAAAGCAATAACAAGGCCGACATTAAGAAGACGACAGAAGAAGACAATGAAAAACAAAAGAGAGATGATAAAAAGATTAAAAGACGATAAAAAAAAGATGATAAAAAGACAACATCGCATAAAAGCACGTCAGTAGAAGTGAGTTTTAAGAAGCAATTTAAAGGAAGTCTCTGTGAGCCTTATCTCCTCAGGCAGGTTGTTCCAAAGCCGAGGGGCCCTGATGGCAAAAAATAGTCTGTCCAATAATTAATTCAGCCAACAGTAATATTTTACTATTTAAGCCTCGACTTTGGAACAGCCAGAAGGGCCCCACCTGAGGATCTAAGGCTGCGGGCTGGCTCATACGGGGTCCAGATTTCTGTTATGTAGCTTGGAGCCAGACCCAGACGTGCTTTAAAAGTGATCAGTAAAATCTTAAAATCAATTCTAAAACAATCAGGGAGCCAAAGGAGAGAAGTCAGGGTCGGGGTGATGTGATGTCATCTGTTAAAACCAGTAAGAAGCCTCAATAAGAAGATATAATGTTCACTGTCTTCGTTTAGCGTGTTAGCATGCTTTTAGCATTTGCTAATTTGTACAAAGGAGGCTGACGGGAATGCATATTAGGTTTGCAGGTATTTTGTAATGATCCAAAGTATTGTCAAATGAGATTTTTGATGATTTTAATGACAATCCATCCAATAGTTGTCGAGACTTCACTCAAAAACACAAATGTCAACACTAGAAGCACTAGAAGAAAATCAGGGGATCACCACATTTTTGAGTCTATCATCTGGGAACCATGAATGTCTGTAAAAAAAATGTTGTTCCAATGCATCTAACAGATGTTGAGATATTTCACTGGATAGGTGAAAACTTGAAGAGTCAGGGGATCAACAAAGTCAGTAGGCTTCATCCTCTCAAGAACAAGAACATAATCCATCCAAAACTTTTGATGGTAGATATTTCAGTCTGTGGTGGACCGACAGACTGACACTGTCTTCCCTAGAGCCATACCTGCTAGCGTCGCTAATAAATAATGAATCCAGAAGAGACATTTTTTATTGCAGTAGAACTTTTTCCCTGAGACCAACTTGTTAGGCAGCGTCCTGAATTGATGGTGTTATTCCACCCATCCCTCCTCAGGTAGGACCCAGTTAATGGGGGCAGGCAATAAGAGCGGCTAACAGTGGCTATAATTCTGCTGAGAGCAGCTTTGCTTAGTAAAACTGATTTGTTCAGAACAGAGGAGTCGTTAGGCACCGCGGCCGGGCCTCCCAGATCCTAATGCCTTTCTAATCTCCTTTGGTATCGCTAATTCTTTTCGTTCTATACCACCATTAAACTTTTTCACAGGTACCGGGCAATGAATTAAATTACACTGGATGTATTGGGCAAACGAACCATAAATTGGTCTTTGCTGCCCTCGCTTGTGCAGGTGGGAAGCTGAGAATACACTGCTGCAGGTGCACAACACATGTAAATGATACAGAAAACGTAAAAACTACAGATACACCGACTCCTGCACGCCCCAGTTTGTGCCTCTCATGTATTATCATTACATTTGAGTCACAGATGCATCAATTTCTTCACAAATTGGATTAAGAAATAGAGTCACAACTTGGAAAATGGGTCAAAAAAAGTTCCATTATCAGTTATTTGTCTAAATTGATGATACTTTCTATCATCATATGAAATGAGCAGGAAATTGAGTTGTAATTTGTAAAAAAGATGGGTCGGTTTCATTATCAGTTATCTGTCTATATCAATGTTACTGTCTTATAACTTTCATTATAAGGTTTTAGAACATTATAGAACATTATTTTCATCACTCTCTGTGTGTTTTTATGAGCTCACCTTGTCTCACATCCTTACCTGAGAAGATGGTGATGATTATGGAGAGAAATTAGTCTTGCACTAACCAATTAATGTTAAATATTGAGCTTATGACGTTACCTCATACTGCAAATCATGCATGTTTTGATTAACACTCATCATTAAGCTTGTACTCGCTGCAGAGGATGATCCATCGATGCTCCGCCGTGGCTTACTTGTCTGGGCTTGATCTGATCGGTTTTGTGAATGCCAATAAACTGCCCACAAATTGTCACACATGTTTGTAAATCTTTATTTGTAGATGTAGGGGCGGTTGTGGTTTGATCCCCGACTCTTCCTGTCAATATGCTGAAGTGTCCTTGAGCAACCCCAAGTTGCTCCCAATGGTCATGCCACCGCCTTGCGTGGCAGCTCCACCGCCATCAAAAATTGTAAAGCGCTTTGTCCTTTAAGGTAAAAAAGTCGCTATATAAATGCAGTCAGTTAACATTTATGTAAATCTTGTCTTCATTTGTCACCATTATTGAGTGTAATTTCTCTCCACACATGACGACCCTGCAGCTGATCTCCTCTCTGTGGCTGTTTGTGAAACTATTTTATCAGCAAGATAACGAGGTAGCTACATTACATACACGCTAGAAACCACTGGGTTAACATTTTTTACCCAGTTTCAGTCAATAAAGCAAAGATACAACATTGGTTTAACTTTACTTTAGTAGCAATCTGTTATTTTGACCCCGTGATACTAAAATCTGTCACAAATTCACTGTTTCTTGTACAACACGATGTGCATATGACATTCAGAAGACAACACAATCACTGACATGTACGTTTAAAAGGAGAAGTAGTTTATAACTGTTATAAAGTGGTTTATGACAAGCTTTATTTGGGTTAATAACATGACAGTAAAATAAAAAATAACACTAAAACTGGGTCAAAACAACCTCTTGTCTTGAGTGACTTTCTGTTAACATTAACCCAGTGCTGTGTTGGTGCTATATTGACCCAAACTGGGCAAATAGTTAATAAAATTAGTGTGCACCAGTATTAAACCATTAAGGGTTTTCTTTGAATTAATTTAGTCATATCACTCTTTCTTTTGGTAAGCTAATTTTACTTATTTTAAATGACATGATTGCTTCAGAGTACACTTAACATGAGCGTAAATACCGTGTTTGTCCACTCTACTGCCATGTGGACTAAACCATGTGCACCTGTTAGAGGAGAAGGGGCTCCTGGGAGGGTCTAATATTGTTTTAGATACAAAAAATAAGTCTATCCAATAATTCATTCAGCCAACATTGATAGTTTACTCATAGTGCTAATTGTATAAAGATAGAAACAAACAGGCCCTGGGTACTGTTCCAGTATTCCCCTCACTACCTCGCTCCCCTGCCAATTCACGGGGCTAGCTTAATCCTACTGACACACATTCATCAACGTTGCTCCAGCTGAGGCTATGCAAACTGACACGACCCCGGAGTCCCGGCGATGCGATGGGGGCCACGGACCTCGACATAAAACCAGGCAGACGAACCTGCCAGCAGCTCAATTATCTGTCATTAGCAGGCAGCGCAGCACAGGCGCAGGGTAATTTGACAAGCTAAACTGATGCTCTTTTACACCGGACTGCTTCATTGGACCCGAGTAAATGTATTCTCAGGCTAATGCATATAAATAGAAGATCTATGTTTGAACAGCTGAGAGAAAGTGAGGCATCGGGAAGAGTGGGTGGTAGCCAGAAATAAAGGGGACGAGCAAACTGAGAGGCTTTAAAAAAGTTAGGAAATTATAATAAAATCTGACAGGCTGGATGGGAGTTTACTTAAATACTGTTGTCTCAGTGTTGTGAAAAAGGCTTTTGAGTGGCAACTGTCTCAATGGGGATACTGGGGGTGAACAGAGGTTAATCTCTTCTGGACCCATTTTCTCCCCAAACTGCTTGTTCGCCCCGATTGGGAGCTTTTGAACTGAAATAATCCCGAAGTCACAGCCTACGTCTGTCTCAGCCGTCTTATCTCTCCGCTCTTTATGGTTTATTCATGATTTGTCTCTCTCTTTTGTGTGTCGGACAAGGGTGTCGTTTCCACCGGGGATGGTGCGAACACATTCGACTCACTTTTCAATATCGTATTTTTGTCCCCTCTCACCTCTCAGGTTGATTTCTCTGTTTAAAATCTTTGTAAACATTTTCCTCTCGCTGCCCAGCCGACAATATCCAGATGAAAAAAAGATCTGAGTTGATAAAAATGTCATCTGAGATGCCTTCACTTATAAATTAGGGAAGAAAGGTATTAACTGGGGGTTTTTTTGCCCTGGGTTTCGCCTCTCAGGCTACATACAGGCTTACTGCTCTGTATGCAGCCTGAACAACCCTGTCTCCTAGAAACAGTTTCTATGTGGCATCAATCATTTTTTGTTTAGTTTATATACCACTACATTGTTTCTCTGTTTACATTGCATTGGCTAAATATCGCACTGAAGTCATACGGAGGAGGTCGGGGTGGATGGCGGACGTACAAGACGCAATTGTATCTGTGGTAAAGTTTAGGCAACAAAAGCACTTTGGCAAGGTTTGTGGAAAGATCGGGGCTTCGTTTAAGTGTCATTTGCAGACTTTATTCTGCCAAAACCATCTTTCTCTAATCAGTGCTGCCAGTGTCTAAATATAACTGTAAAAAGTTTAATGATTCTGTAGTTTCTAGTAGCGGATATTTAACTGGAATATCGGATATTTTGGTGGGAAAAAACCCCCAACTAGGTACGTTGTCTCTGAATTTCACTCATATGTTCAGTATCAACATTTTTGCAACTTGCCAAATATGTTAATTAACAACATTTTCTCATTATGTTGAGAGAAAATCATAATTAATAATTCAGACAGCATGTCTCCTAAACATTATGTTTATATATGACCATATATCCACTAAAATATCTGATCCTGCAGTATAATATCAACGTTACAGTGGTAAATGCAGCAATAATGAACGTTTCATGGTTATGTTTAGGCACTGGCAACACTTGGTTAAGATTAGAGGAAGATCATGGTCTTGATTTAATACAGAACAAAATCTGCAATGACTTAAAAGTCCAACATGTTTATTAACATTTAATTGAAACAACGATCTTTCACAAATACAAAAAAGGTTTGTATGTTGCGCCTCATTCGACTGCAGACTCCACCTTCTCCTTTTATTTGTTTTTTTATGGGTAAAACCATATTTTATAATATCTTCAGTTAATATTTCATTAAAAAGCAGCTAAAATCAAGCATCAATCCCACAGAGAGGCAGTAAAACCCTGCACTCTTTGTAGTAGTAATGCAAATAGCACACTTCTAGCTATAGTATAGCATCACTAGCTATGTTTTTATATATTTTTTACTTCATTGTGTTCCCCTCTCTCTTGAAACAAAGGCAGGTGCTGATATTAGTACCAGGTTTCAACCTTTTTTCCTCTGTTCTCTCCTTTCTTATCCATCTGACATCTAAGCAAGTAGCATCTGAGCACAAAGAAACTTTAGATGAAAGAAGGGGAAAGGCGGAGAGAGAGAGAGAGAGAGAGAGAGAGAGATAGAGAGATGCATTAGCTGTGTCACTCTGTGCCACCCCGGCTGCCCTTCGCCCCTGCTGTCTGTCAGCTGTCAGGACGCTGAGTGAGGACGGACACTCGCGTCTGACAACGCGGGGGATCAGGTGGACGGAGAGACATCGGGAGAAATAAAGAAATCGAACGACAGAGAAACAGGAAGTGACACGGAGAGGTGAGGGATGTGTGGATGGTTGGGACACTGATGACCCGTCACCCGGAAGAATGAGGTGTAACTATGTGCTGTTAGCGTCTAGCTTGCTGGCAGAGTTCACCTTATAATGTGGTTTCACACAACATGTGGCTTCACTCACAAATAAATACCACTTTCTAATTTGGGATACTTCGTAAAAATGTTTATGAGTTGCTGCAGCTAATGACATCATTAATGGTTTAGAAATGATTAATTAACGCTTTATAGATCAGTTTGAAGACGTTAACAAGGTTGAGTTATATCCTCCGGCATAACTTGCTTTGTCTTTTTATCTATCTCTTTAATTTATTGACCACTTAATGTCTGTCTTATTACAAAGTGGTGACACAAATTCTTATGCATTGATCACAACCACTGATTTCTACAGTTCCTACATGAGAATTACAGTAAAAGGGGCAAATATAAACTCTTGAGAAGCTCTAATTTAAGCCAGGAGTCATATTTCCTTTTCAAGTTTTACGCTGCATATTTGCAGAATATGAACACTATGCAGATTTAATGTTCTCTAATAGTTTTACGGCGTGCTAGCCGAGTGACTGACATGTCATTCCTCCTCTAATGAAAGACAAAACACACTGCCCCTGGACGACGTGCATCAAAACAGCCTCCCCTATTATTTTCGATAACCGACTCCCACACCAGCGGCGGCGGCGGCTAGGCGCCAGCCAGCACTCGTCGACGTGTTGTGCCGTGACACTTCACACCTCTGTCCTATTTCCAGCCTCGCTGCCCCCGAAAAACCCCATTTTTTTCTAAAGAAAAAGCTGTTTCATACTTCAATTCAATGTTTGCCCAAATACAGACGTGATTTACTAGTTTGTCGCTTGCTTTTCACTGCAGTTTCAACTATTTCCTTTGTCTAAAAGGCAAAAATGAATGAGCTGTTGGTTGATCTGCTGCTGTCAAAACATAATCTCACTGCTCAGATTATTATTTTTTTCAACTTAGTAATCAATCATTGTGACATTCATTGTGTCATCACAGTCCCCTGCTGCACTCATACAACCGGAGTTACATCCATTTAACTACTATGTCTTCCTGTTGACATGCTGCCGCAGCGCGACACTTCCTATTGGCGCCGGCGACGGCACTCCATGCGCGTCACATAGCGTGCCGTGGCGCTGCAGCGGCGGTGTGTTTTCAGCTTGAGGCCTTTCCTTTTCCTCCTGATGACCCCTGACTCCTGATACTGTGTGACATACAGTATCAGCAGTGATGCAGTGCTGAAACTGACCTGTTGATCCTCACATAGTCTTAAAACAGCCCTGAGACATTCTTCTACTTGTCCTGGCACTGACACTGGAGGTATAAATACATATTTATATGCCTGGGAACGACCTGGATTTCCTTCTTCGCTCCATGTTGACCAATATCAGGTTTTTTCCACCTTTTTTTTTTTTTTTTTTCCCTCCACTGAGAACATGTGGCATCAATCGTTTTTTTTGGCTAGTTTCTCCCACTTTAATCCTTCTTCTTGTGAGACAGAGCGCAAAAGAAGAGAAAAAAGAAAGATGGGGGTGTCAGCGAGGAAGCACACGGCAGCTGAGGGTCATTAATCACTGTCATGGCGGAGAGAGAGAGACGGAGGATGAAAGACATGAGAGACGGAGTGCAGCAGACATGGCAGCAATCTCTCTCCAGAGATGAGATGAATCAAGCTATTCAGCGGTCTTTGCTTTGTTGTTGATATGAGGCTGTGACATCACATCCTCCTCAAATCCAAATACTGAAGGGTCTAAGTCAGTGGAGCGGGAGCGTCCTGGTCAAAAGGGGAGGGGGGAGGGGGTGGGGAGCGACCACTGACAAACACATATGGATTGTGCATTGAATTACTGCCAGTCCAGCAGCTCCCAGAGGCCCCCGAATATCTCATGAAGACAAGCGAGTGATGAATCACGTGGGAAAGTCGAACCCAACGATAGCGAGGTTTCCATCCAAAGCGAACGCAAATCTTATCCGAATTTCCGAGTTATCAGCAAAA
This sequence comes from Thunnus thynnus, assembly GCF_963924715.1. Lineage (NCBI taxonomy): Eukaryota > Metazoa > Chordata > Actinopteri > Scombriformes > Scombridae > Thunnus > Thunnus thynnus. The sequence goes on from NC_089535.1 coordinate 6,936,395, forward strand.
GAAAGTCAGTCAAATATGGGAACGAGATCATGTCGTTAAAAAAAAAAGGTCAAACCACAAACAGTAAAAAAAAACATGACGGAAATATTAAATATGTGTCCCTCGTATTAATTTTAGGAGAGTTACAGTCGCCTAATTGCTCCACACAGATCTGATGGTTTTGTCTTATGCTTTTTTTTCCCTCTCTCTCTCTCTGTCTCTCTCTCTCTCTCTTCTTCTTCTCTCTTCAGCGGAGCGGAAACATAACTGGACATTTAAGTCACATGCTTCATGTACGTCATGATTTATTTGATAAATCTGTTTCCATTTTGCAGTTTGTCGCAATTTACTTCCATCGATGCACCGAACTTCTTCCTCTCAGACGAGCTTAAAATACTGGTTTTTGTGATTTTCCGTGTTTTCACTCAAAATGCAATGAAAACGGTTGAATGGAAACGCACTTATAGACATGTACGGATACAAAAACACAGGTCAGAAAGGCTAAATTATAGAAAAAACTGTACAACTTTCTGACAAGAGTTTATAAGCATTAATTAATGGCATTTATTTATTAATTTAGTGATGCTTTATAGATAATTTGTCATCTTTTTAGCACTTCAGTTCATCAGGAAGGTCCCATATTGCTCACTTTCCATTAAGTCATCAAGACTACAGTTATAAATGTCATGTTGTTATAAGTGAGTCTTGAGTTTCTCAACTTCTACACTGCAAAAACTGTATTTCTAAGTAAAATAATCTGATAATTAGGTTTAAAATCTAGTCATACTTGTTTTGAGTATGATTTGGATTATCTTGACTTACTTCAAATAAATGTCACCTGCCTTAATTAGCATTTAATTGGGGTTATGTTTATCTAGATACCAGCGACACGTGTGTTACAGGATGTTTTAATAAGCCATCGGCTAAACTGTCAATCATCTGCTATTATAAACGTTAGTAAATCATTAGCAAAGTGTTATTGTGGTAATCCATCAAGTTGTTACTGTCAATAAGCTGTTTATAAAAGCATTTAGGTCCATCGGAGGGGACTTCCTGGTGAACTAAAGTGCTAAAAAGACACATTTGGTGGAGGAGCCACAGTCTGGCAACCCAAATGTTATTCAGAGTTAGTAAAGAGTAAAGAAAAGGAAAGCAGAGGAGTGAGCGTGATGCTAAGTCCTTTCTCTTTCCCACATTTCATACCACGACTCTGGCCTGCTGCGCTGCGGTCGACTCCTCAATACGAACCAGATACATGAAATCATGATACTTTATTATTCTGGCCATCCTGCAAATCTATAACATCCCTTCACTTCGAGAGCGGAACGTGCGGATTGCATGTTCTGTATATTTTTCTTGCCTCAAGCTGAGACATCAGAGCGGGAAAAAAAAAAAAAAAAAAAAAAGTTAAGGGTATGATGAATGTGTTCTGGCCAGAGGAGAGTGGGTGGTCTGCACTGTATCTGTCAGCGCTGCTATTACAACAGACAGTGGAGTTACAGGCCAATAAGCGGCACTATCATCACCGTCATCAGCAGCAGATCCTCGGTTCGGCTCTCAGCTGTCCACATCACAACCCTGACAGCCCAAACATGTACTTACCCAGAGAGCTTTGCACTTGAATGTCTTAAAAAACATTTGGCTGTTTCACTAGCATGTTCTTAAAGGGCCGGTTCACCCAAATAATGAAATAAAACATGAGGAAATACACTTTTTCACTTAATTGTAGTGGTATTTATCCATACATACTGTTGTTTTTGTAAAAAGTAATGAAAGTAAAGTTATATGTAATGTGTAAGTGATATATTTTTTAACTTATATAAGTTCCTGCTCATACCTGTCTGCAAACTGTTTCTCTTTAATGAAGCAGTTTATACTCCTGACAGAGGAGGGTTGCATTAAACACAACTAATAAGCTACAATCCTCCGTTTTAGGCTTCAAAGTGAAGCTTGCTATTGTGAAACTGTGTTCACCAAAGTTGAATAAGAATGAGAAATTTAGCAGCCAATAAAAGTTTGTCATTTTAATTGCTGTTGTGACAGTTTTTGGGTTTTTTTTTTTCCCTGGAACTGCTTTCTTCTGAAGAAATGAGCTCCACAGTATAAAAGGTGTTGACAGCGATCTGCGTCGAGTCACATGGACGCCGTTTCTGGAAATATCTTAAAACCCTGGGCACACAAAACCAAAACAATCTGCATGATGATTTAGCATTAATCAAGGAAATACAGCATGTTCTGTTTTTAATTTGGGTGAATCCACTTCTTCTTCTTTTCTTTTTTTTTTTTTTATCCAGGACGGATTCTGATTTTATGGAAGAAAGAAACGTGTTAAGGTAACAGAATTACGGTTAATAATCCTCATGTTCTTTCGCAGTATCTTCCTGTGTTTTCCCGGAGCTGTGACGCTCATTCCCTGGAATTTTTATGAGCGATTTACTGGAGCAATATGAGACCGAGCGCCATCATTACTAAGCTAAACAGAGAGAGAGAGAGAGAGAGAGAGACGCTATCAAAACAGTGTGACGTACGTTGGTGGCGCTGATTCATGACTGAGAAAAAAAAAAAACATGAGGGCAATTGCGGCAAATGCAGGCAACACTTTGTTATCCGTGAGATTGGGGAGGAGAATAATGAGGTCACCTATGAGCCAACGCCGCTGTGTTACAGTAATGAGGTTGCTGTCTGACACTGTGGCCGACTACAAGGACACACACACACACACACACACACACGCACACACACACAAAATATATATCACCTAGCTTTATCTGTCCTCTGTCACTTGGCCTGGCACCGATTCAGAGCCAAAGAGAGTGTAGCAGAGCGTGTAGCAGACTGTACCACTGCTCTATTTCTCTCTCTCCATCTTATATTAGCCTCTCTTGACAACACAGTATTGATTTATGACTCCTTCAAACAGACACAGCCGACAGACAACCCCAGAACGAGCGTGCGGGAGTTCGTTCGTTTTTTTTTTTTTGTTTTCTCGTGCTCACGTGATTGATTATCCTGTCTGTCTTGTCTGTGGCATTTTTTTTTTTGAAATGTAATCTCTCTGAACAGCATGAAAGGTGCGAGACCCCCAGAGAAAACAAACCTTCTTTCCCCACCCATGTCTGTGCAGCCTTCCTGTGAACGCTTGCCTGTATTGTATTAGCATACCTTTGCTCAGGCATGCTAGGAAATTGAATTCCCTCTCTTCCTGTAAAAAAAAACCTCCTCGGGATTAAACTGTCACCGTGTGATTTACTGTAACCTTGCCATAAACAGCGTCATCCCTACACGCAGCGCTGACTGATGTGCTAGCGAGTGTTTTGTGTTGCCACATTGTCACGCCATCATACATTTCACTTTGGTTACCGCACAATGACAACTCCGACCGAACACAATGGAGGGCGTTTCCTTGGCAGTGGTGGGGATTATTGAATAAAAGTTTTTATGACTGAAGAGAGACAAGAAAGACAACTGGATGAAATAAAAGCCTCACTGTCTTATTTAAAGGTCAATTAAGTGTTTGCTAAAGCCCCCCCCCCCCGGCCAGTGATTGTCCGATCATAGCTTAGCAACCGTAGCTATGCACAGCAGGGCCTGTCAAGCTTTGGATTTCTCTACCGGCCTTTTCTCAAGACATGTTTGGACATGCATATTTGAGAGTTTGAAGTTGGCAAATTCAACTCTGTGAGAGCTAAATGTATCTTCCAAAAAGGAATTATATCATATACCATCATGTAAATGCTACAGAGACATTAGAGCCAGCGGTGAATTACCAAAGGGATTGCAGAGATCAGTTCAGCAGATTATGTTCTCTCTGGTATGATGATGACGGACGTTGACTGGCCGATCATCTCAGGATTCAGGCTGCTAGCAGCTGGTCTCACCTGGCCTGTGGCTCCCTACAGATCAGAAAAAGTTAAAAAGATAATTTCCAAATACTGCACCATTTGGATAAATTGATCCAAATATTGGGAATATTGGGAAAATATTCAAACTTAATAAAGTCACATATTAAGAGTTCCACCGCAGCTCAGCGGGGAAACACTGTCCGAGGAAGCACAAAGAGGGAATTTGATGCCAAGAAGACTGTAAATGTGGCAGATATCCACTTGATATGACTAACTCAGACTGCTGAAGCCTCATATAAGCTTCAGATAAACTTTTGCACGACACGACCGTGTGGACACACTGTGGATTTTGGCCCCCATCACTTCCACTGAAAGCACATTTGAAGGGGATCTTTTAATGGCCAGTATGAACAGGAGGAGTGATTAGAGCGAGGAAAAGCTCTTTCAGTGTTCATACGGGCCCCTGACTGTTGTTTTAAGACACACTTGAGACATTTTGAACCTTTTCTTTAATGTGGAACTTCAAAATATGGAAAGCAAACCCCTGGAACATACTTCTTTTTTTTTTCTCAAAGACAGATGAAAGTAATGATGAGAGATTGCTCGGAGTTACAGAAGCTGGTGGAACAAAGGCTTCTAGTACAGAAGTAACCAGTGTGTGAAATACAGGGGGTCTCGGGGGGTCTGGGACCCCTTAATTGACAGCATGAACCCCCAGAAAATCTCAAAATGAAATTTTAGGGCAGTCTCAACAACAGGCCTAATTATTTTCTCTACACATTAAGGTTTATTTTTATTTAACAATCATTTTTATAACACAATAAAAAAACAAAGCATTTACGGCATTTGGGTGCAATTTTCTCCACCTCTGCATATTTAAACGTCCAATAAAAAATGTGAACATGAACTAATTCACACTATTTACACAATAAAAGTCCTTTATTTATCTCCAAGAAGAAAAAAGTCCTCAAACAGTCTTTCTATCACAGAACAAACAAATAACAGACCAATTAAAAATATGCAACCGTGCTTGTTCTTGTATAGTTACGTGGATCTAGCTGCTGATGTATGTAAGCATAGTCTGTTTTAAAGGTATCACCAGGACCCCCCCAATTATCACACAGTACTTCACACACTGGAAGTAACAGCATTGTTTCCATTAGCTAACTATAGTATTTTGTGGACAGGTTACGTTTGAAAAATCCCCGTTCAGGACTGGAGCTTCCACTGTGTGGGAACCAAGATGCTACTGAGGCGCTAACAGAGTTTACCGTAACGTTAGCATCTCTGTCCTGCTCTAGAATCGGTTTGAGGACGTTTGAACTCCAGCAACTCCAAACTTACCCGACTAAGTACGTTTTTTAGTATAGTAGTAACTACTAGTAAACCCAAGTGTAACACTTTTCACAAAGCGAGGTCACAAAGTGCTTCACAAGAGTAAAATAAGAGAAGAGAAAAATAAGACCATAAAACAGTAAAAAACAAACAAACAATAAAACACTGTAAACTGCATATGTGCCATGAGATAATGGCAAGTTTTATGGGCATATGAACAGTAACTAAGGGGGTCTGGAGCTTAACAAACAGACAATTCTGATTTATTACAACTATAGTTGTGGTTTTGGCCTTCACTTCTATCAGTGATAATAACATTGTACTAATCAAGTTAATTGCTGACATCTTTGAGATCACAACATCACTAGAACTGAGAAATATATAACGCAAGAAAGCAGTCGGATGATCAAACCCTCTAGTTTATAGCTGAACATATTTGGAAGAGAAAAACAAGCAGTAAAATTATTATCCAAACTGCTTACAGACCATTTTTTGTGGTTCAACCATAAATACCACCGGGTACGGGGTGGACATGTCCCCCCTGTAGAGATCACATGCAGCCCCAGAGGAAAACTGTAGACATTACTAGGGGCTAAAAATAGAAAAAAACATATTTATTTTAAGTTCATATTCTCCTAAAAAGATGCTAGAATGGAGCATCAGTGAAACAGAGCAGTAAATGGAGTAGTTGTAGTAGTAAAATGGCCTTTTTAGTCAGGATGGAAAATCTATTTATCAAATTATCAGGTCTCTAGCAAATTTATATTACAGGGTTAGTGTACTACTAATGCAGCATTTACACAGCCTAGTATTTCATTGTTTTTATACTACCATTATTAAGGAAAGCATGATTTGAACCAGTGATGTCATGTTATTTGCAGGGCTTTCTCCTAAAAGTCAATGGAGACGACTTTTTTCAGTCGAATCACTGCTTTTTTTTGGCACATTATACACAGAGTAACGCAGGGTGACGGCATGACAGGCTGTAAAGTTTTACAGATTCTTGTCTCTAAATGACCTAAATATGTAACTGTGATGGAAACACAGAGGATGATGGAAACGACGGAGGACAGAGCGACGCAGAGCGATTGTGTTTCCTGCTCTGAGCTCTCAGCTCCGGTGTTAAATGCGGCGTTAAACGAGTCTTACAGGTAAAACATGAGACTCGTGTGTGTGAGGGAAGAGCGGGGCGCTTTTTATTTTACTGTACCTGCGGTCCTCCTCCTTTCTCGTAGGAGCCTGTGTTGAAGAAAGAAACACATTAATGATGTAATGTTGTTAAATACGTAGGCCTATAAGAACAAAATACATGTAACGAGATAAATATAGAGACATATTCCCTCTCTGAGTCAATGCATCGGTCTACAGTGCTGACTGAGTCGACTGAGCTGGGGACAGCCCTGGTTATTTGGCTGTTCGTATATCAATACAGGAAACAGCACTGTGGCCCCTACATTGCTGAAACCAAACCTATGCCTTGCCTCCCGTACATGATGTAGTTGTGTACACACAGGTTTCCTGTGCAATTAGGGATTGTTTTCCGACAATTCAAATGTGCTCTCTTTCCGTTTTACTCTTAAGTGGTTTAGATAATCTAGCTAAACTTGTTTACAACCAGTCTGATGTCTGACCGCTTCTGTTTCCTGTAGGGCTGTCAAACTTAATGCGATAATAATGCGCTTGACGCCATCAACGCAGTTTCTGTTATGGGGACTTAGATTGTAAGTCTATTGTCTGGTCCACAATCCGGAGCAGAAGGTGGCAGTTATGCACCAATAAACTGGTTGCCAACCGCTGTAAAACGAGAAGAAGAAGGTTCTGTTTTGTCGGATAGCAACTAGCAAAGAACAATGGATAAAGAAAATGGTATTATGAATGACAAGTTCAGCTTTAAGCCCTGTCAGATGGGTCTGTCAACACCAAAGTTATTTGCAGTTGCTGCTGATGTGAACTGAGTTTCCACAACTAGACTTAAATACCATTTGCTAGCGAAGCAAACAGCTAATGCTAATGCAGGCAGCCTCGTTAGCTCCGAACCATCCTGCTTGCAGAAAGCCACACTTGATTGGACAAACCTACAAGCAGCAAGCTTTCAACAGCATTAGCTAAACGTGCAGCTTTTAAGCCAGTTAACATTGTGGAGGACGAGTCTGCAGGAAATAATTCAGATCACATCCAACGACTGAACTTGAAATGCACAACCTGTATGATGACCAAAGAGTGAAAGTAATTTTCTTTCTTATACTCACTTTCCACTGTTTCCTGCTCAATTTTTTTATTGTTTAGTTTATTTTGTATTATCCTGTTTTTATCCCATAGCACAAGGGGATGTTTTTGTGAGTCTTTATTTTTTCCATGTGAGGTTGGACACAATTACATTGTGTGATCTGCTTTTGAAGTGAAGGATCCAGGGAGTGATCTTAAATCAGTACTGAAGTAATGGAAAATTTAGCTGGCCAATGTGCCCATCTGTTGCCTGTTGAGCTTGAGTTTGCCATAAGTTATGATTTGAGCATATTTTGAAAAAGCTAAACGCTGCACCTGAGAGGGTTTCTGACAGTCTTTGTCATTGTTTTGTGCTGCTAATTGATTTCCAACAATAAATGAAACATTTGCATAAAGCAAGCATATCTTTTCCACTCACATGTTGATATATTAATGTCCCTTTTAAGGTAAATTTTGAACAGATAAAAAAATGTGTGATTAATTGCGACGGACAGTCATGCGATTAATCTCGATAAAATATTTCATTGGATCGACAGCCCTAGTTTCTAGTTTCTTTCCATGTCAAACTTTTTTTTGTAGCACAGTCACCGTGTTAACAGATCTCAGTGTATCATAACAGATAGCGATGATGGCTAACTACCAAAAATAAGACAAAAAAGTCATGATAAGTTGTAATTATCCTTTAACGCTGCTGCACTGACGCAATCCTAAAAGCAACAACTCTGGCGCGGCTCCTCATTTTTCTTCCTGCCTTTATGTGTGTGTATGCCTCTGTGTAGCTTATGATAAATGAGCACAGCGGATCCTGAGAGAGCTCGCAGAGGAAAGAATAATGGGTATTTAAGCACACTTGTAAATTACCAACACATTTGTCTTACACTGTCCCCTCAGGGATGTCTGACAGCACAGCACACAAAGTATATAAAGCTCACATACATCTGTTCCACATAGCCTTATTGGATCTGCTGACATCACTTAAATACAAACTGTCACGCCATATACCATAATTCAAACCTTGAAAAAGAGCATAAAGCTGTCTTTGCACCTGCATGTGTGTTTATGTGTGTGTGTGTGTATATGATAGAGCCTGTCTCAGCAGGTGTGTGCCGGGTCACGCAGAGTGCACGGCGATGTTTATCTCTAAGTATCGCAGACTGGCATGCTGGACCGCCTGGTGGGAAAATGGGATTACAGCTATCTGTTCCTCTGCGGCGTGCTGAGCGCCAAGCATGTGATTTTGCAGTTACAAGTTTCCATCAGCCGCACACATGCTGTCTGCCACTTTGTTATGCAAAGAAGCTTGACCTAGCAAAAACTGATGATGAAATGTTTGGCATGTTCAGTTTGTCAATATTTAGTGACAGGGGAGATTGTGAGATTAGTGAGAATGAGCATTATTATTAATTATTGAATTGAAACATACATCACATAACAACTGCTCGGTTCTGAACTTGATGACTTTGCTTTGACTTTTTCGTTGGACTGAATCCTGCTAAGCACAGAGTTGTTTTGAGTTGCTTGCCAAAGTGCGGATCATCACACGGCTTTGTGTTTCTCCAGCCGCAACGTGCTGAAAGTCTTCCAGAAAAGCCAGAGCACTCCCAATTCATCATCCTCACTCATAAACAGTCATTAATGTTTATGACAGGTGTCGTGACATGTTTACGACAGCATTATGTCTGCTTTACGAGACCACTGTCAAGTCAGGTTTTACGACCGTGGCAATCGAAGGCAGCTAGGGGACCGCTCGCAGCGCGTCCGAGAGGTTCTGGGATGTTTAATCAGTTACTCGCACACACTCACAAATAAAAAGAGAGAACAGTGTTTGGCAGGGAAGTCAGTCTGTTTGACAGGGATAGCCATCAAACCTTCTCATTAAACTCGCTGGATCCCGGCTCCCCTGTTCTTGAGGGCCTTTATAGGAAAATCACTATTCTCAATTTGCTAGCTGTTGTAAAAGTTGTGTTCCAGGTAAGTTAGTGAATGTGGTTTCTGGTGGAGGTTAAGCAACGCCACAGAACACCCCCCCCCCTCACACACACACACACACACACACACCCGCCTGCTTTATGGCACGTTGTAAAGCTGTTGGCAGGCTAACAGCAGCAGTATCTTTTTATCCGGCTGCTAATTTAAGGAAGGAGATTACGGTTGTGAATTACATTCATGGCACTGGCTTTTTTCTTATTTTGTATTTTTGATAGTGACAAAGAGCTTGGTTTGAGGCATGTGCAGCATATAAAGGCTCTCTTCCTCATGTTTTTTTCAATGTTCTCATTGAACGCTTGCTCTGTTTCGTTCAAACAACACTTTAGCTGAGGTAATTGACTTAATGTAAATGTATTTTTGTATATAGCCTGTTTTTGATTATGTGGAACCACTTTTTAATAAGACAACCCTTATAAAGCATTTTTAAGTTCCAACTAATGACTACTACTAATAATGATGTCGTAAATAAGAAGAACTGTTTGGGCCGCCACGCTGTGAAAAATCCCTTTGACTGATTGGACATTATGACCACTTAATATCTGGACAAAACCTACAACAATTTATAAAACCTTTATTAACATATTACCAACATTTATAGCAGCATTGTTACAATTATAACAAAAGGGATTTTTCACAAACTGGAGACCCAAAATGTGTTCTTATTAATAACTTGTCTAATTGTCTAATTAATCTATTAAGCATTAAAAAATGTTTTATCAACCATTAATACCATTGTATCAATTATTTTTATGCAATTTCTGTTTATTGGCCAAAAAAGAGATAATAGTGAGTGTATGGGATGAAAACAATCCATACCGATTCATTAGACAAATGACAGCATTGGCAAGACTTAAAAGACATAAATTTACATTTTTTTGGGATAAGCAACATCTTGTGGTTGTGTAAATTTGGACCATTGTCTGTCTGAAGCAAAGGCAGAAGTAGTCTGATGTCATAGTGAAGTGTAACCTCATAGGTAGGCTGTTGGGATGGATGGCTAAGAGTACCTGAAGCCCCTTTAACACTGGACCAAAAACCCACTAACACCCACTCACCCACCCAACATCTGGCTTTTGTCTTCAGCGGGAAAGGGTACAATCGGCATTCATTCCCGGGTCAAATGACTCTGCAGTAGTCACGGGTATTTATCGGCTCCAGCTCTGATCGGCAGTGATGGAAAGATGACACCTGGGAGGACACGCTAGTTTTCGCCCCTTTTCCAGCTGCTCTTTCATCTGTTTCTATCTGTGGATGTCCGTAAACATATAGTCTCATCCATATGTTTACATATAATCTCTCTTTAATAACAAAGTAATAAGTACTGTGTGTACAGAGAGACCATATGTAAACATATGGTCTTATCTATGTGTTTATATAGGATTAGCATTCTATGCTAACAGTCCGTCAGCTATGTGACTTCATATCCACTATGACGTCTTTAAGAGCACACAAACGCACCTGTCACCTGCCCAACACGGCGCTGTTAATACAGAAACACCATAGGTACACTTTATTTTAATACAGTCTATGTGCTACACACAGCACGGCTATGCTAACAATGCTAGTCATGCTAACTCGCTGCTAGCCATAGTGTCAAAAAAGGCTATGAGTCTGCAGTTCTACCAGCGTCCCAGCAAACATGGAGACGTTGAATGACTGTTGTTTGAACATCCAATCAAGACGATTCAAAAATATTTCCAAAATGGAAATTGTACTGATGTCAGGGACGTTACTTAGCCATCAGCTAGGCGTCCTTCCTGGGTGTTCCAGCAATGTCAAAATATGTCGTTTAACGGGCCTATTCAGCTATTCTGCTAAAGTTAATGTACACAGTGTGCTTTCAGCAGCTTTACACATTCTATGTGTCCAGATTAAGAACTTCATATGCTACATGTTCTAAAATGGTCCAACCAATGTATCTTATATGACCACAATTATTCTCTAACATTATCAAATAGTTTTTTTCTGTCCAAATTTAACCAAACCTTAACCATAAAGTTGACAGATTAGAAAACACTTGCATGATTTGTGTTTGTAATGGGAATATGGGTAACGCAATCAATTAAAAGCCAGGTCTCTGATAATGGCCGGGGATGATGTTGACTGGAACAAATAAAGTACGGCCCCAAAAACAGGATAGGCAAAAAGCAAGGGTGGATAAACTCCTGGTGCCTGTTATATAATACACATGCCAGTTACATAGTAGTTACCTGGATATAACTCCATTTCTATGAGTATATGCAGAGTGCTTTAATGTCCACTACATTTCCACCCCTTTAATTTAATAAATTCAACAACATACATGCCATTTTCACTCAAAGCTGACCATCACAGAGAGGGGAGGGGGACAGAGGAGACGCCATTGAGCATATTTTAATATGAGCCTACATCCATGAGCATGCTACCTGCATGCTACAGCTAAACAGTGCACTGCCAAAATGTTTCAGGTGAAACTCAAACGCTAGAATTATTGTTCCACACATCAGAGTGGATTTCTGGTAATGCACTAACAAAAATTTAACAGAGCGAACAGAAGCAGATCAGAAAACAAGGAGGCTTTGTACTAAAATATGAGCAAATATACTTATCAAACAGAGGGAATTAGAAAAAAAGGCCTCTCTCTAGTCTGCTTCACTCTGCAGTTGAGGTACACAAAAGGCCCCGGTCACTATTTGTGGAAATGCTGTAACAAACAGTTTTGTCCTGCTGGTCGGGTCACGAGGTCAATCAACGCTCTCGTGCCATTTCTGGAGCTAATGACAGATGGCCTATTTAGTCATTTAGGTAGGACTACTTATTGACCCAGCATTATAGCACAACGTCCAACCAAGTCATTAGCCCTTTAAAGACATGTACTACTTTACATCGCTGGCTTGACGTTGGTGACCTTTTATGTTAATATTCCTTACGGCTTCATTCAGACATGACTGGACATTTACAGAAAGAGACGATGCTCATGTGATCTTTGGCACCTGATTTGCAAGAAAAAGAGAGGGTGTGACTTAAAAATGTCCTGATAACAAGGATTAATGAACATTGTGAACCCTCACTTCATGACGTCCCAGTTTAAAAAAAAAATAAAGAGCACTTTTACATCTTAACAAATAGCAGAAAGCTGCATTGGTTGAGTGATTGACCTCTTTATTTTCACAACACAGCGCTTCTAGCCAGTATAAACATTCAGTGAATATTTCTCTTTAAATAGCTAATCTTTGAGTTGAAATAGTAGCAGTGTGTCACTGGGGCTTGAACATGCGCTGCCCTTCCCCGCGCCATGGCAAGCACTTTACAAACAAACCTGAGCAGTTTTATTGATAGGGTAATCCTAGACTGATTAATGGCCCAATAATCAGCCCGTAACCTGCAATAAATCAGCCGCTGATCAATACAACTTGCGCTCTGCAGCCGTGGCCAGATCATTACCATGTCACTGTATATCTACCATTAGCATAGGAAGGCAGCACTAAAGGGAGGTAGAGAGGAGTGGAAGAAAAAGTGCTTCCTATCTAATGTGTTGGAAATGGGATTGATAGAGAGGTCATTTTTTTGATTTCATTTGTCTGCCCGCCTGCCTGCCTTTCTCCCTCCTTCTTCTTTCGGTCTGATTAATGGCCGTACAGCAAAGACAGTGATAAAGATGGAGAGGGAAGAGCAGGATGTTAAATTATGATAATGACAACACAATTAATGACATTAGAAGACGTTATTCTTCAGGCTTTTGGCATATTAGTGCTGCTAATGGTACTGAAGGTGCACAGTGTAGCGCTGTTCGGAGGTATTACACTTCTACCTCCATATTTGAACAAAAACGTCTCCACTAAGATTTAGAAACAAAAAAAAACAAAACCTGATTGGGCGTCATGCAAGAACATTTTCATATACTTATTCTAAAACTCTCATGAGGAGGTACATGTTAGTGAGAGTTGACCAACGCCCCTAAAATGTCCATATAAGTTGATATCTTTGGTTTAATGTCTCCAAAGAGTAAAAACAAGAATTTCACACCATGGAGCTTAAAGCCCTGCTTTCAGCGATCAGCAGACAAAAACATAACAAAGGTAGGAGTGTCCGGAGAAGGAGACCTGAAACAATTAAAAAAATATGAATCCAGCTGCCAATAATGTGTTATCAGATCAGTATTGTGACAGAAAGTTAGATCTATAGCCTACAGTAGGTGTGTATGTTACACTGTCAGGAACAGAACATGATACTGGACAGAGATCATCACATCTAAAAACAAACTTGCAATAAACTGGTAGCCATGATGATGATAATATGGTGAACAAAATATTAATTTATCGTTTTCATTTTGTTTTAGTTATATATTTTATGTCATTCATTCATGTAGTCATTCAGATTAAGATGTTATAAGACCCGTACGACAGGTCTGAACTCATAAACTTAGTAATTCTAAGTATGAGAAAATCGATGAATGCCACAAATCTTTTTAATTAACTCGTATGTGCCTCTTAAGAATGAATCTGTTTGCACGACTGGTTCTTACATGAGGCCAAATGTCTGTCTTACATGTCTGCTGCCATTTCATACTTGTTTAAACTTTTGCATAGTGATGTACGTACCTGTGCATGTTTCTGTGTGTCTATTTGTGTTTTCATGTGTTGGCAAACTTCAAGCCTTGTTTTTGCTTATTTACTCTCATTTTTTTCCTTTGTATTACCTGTTTAAATACCTTTTTTCCTTTCTAAATCATTTCGTGCTTTACTGTTCTTGAACTTTGTGTTCCTGCTGTAACTAAAAGTTCTTCATCCTTTGCCAGTTTTCAGGCTCCTGCCTCTACTCACCCAAACTCATCCAACATTAATTTTTCTTCTCTCTAATAAATCTTGTTTCACCTTTCTATCCGTCTTCTTTCCCCGAAATTTAATTATGTTGATTAAGACACAAGCCCTGCAGTGCTCCCCAAACAAGCTCAGTTTCTTCGGGGGGGAAAAGCAAGTCAAACCCAGATTAATCAAAACCAGTTGTTGGGCAACTGAAGTGAGAAACTGTCAAAACTGCTCTCTCAGCTGAATCTAAGAACTAGATCTTCAGCTTCTCAGTTCAGAGAACTGGGAACAGGCAGCTAACTGATCATAAATCACTCCATCAGTCTGTGTTTATTTATAAAACCATAAATTGTGTGTGTGTGTGTGTGTGTGTGTGTGTGTGTGTGTGTGTGTGCTTAAAATCCTTTTTATGTACTCCTTCAAACACAGTCTGTGAAGATACAATATGTTCTCATGCCTTCTGCACCTGCTGTACAATCCAGTCATTAAGTGTGTCAAATGGATTTGCCTACATCAACTTTTCTGATTATTCACAAGATGATTGCAAGGTAGACAAGTCAAATACTCACATGTTGACTTAATTTCTTTTAGAATATTCTGTAAATATAACCTGCGGAAAGAAAGGTTCATGTCAATCTTCTAGTTTATTTCTAAGAGCCATAAGAGGAACATATTGGTGTTTGGTAAATTATGTCAGTAATCACATGCTATATATGTTCTATTCACTGTTTAAATCCATGCAACAGTTTATGTACAGTCCAAGTATATGTTGAAAGGGATTACAGGTGGATTTTGTTATGTATTTGTTGTTTGCAACAGTGGGTAATGCCATATGGTAGTTTTAATGCGATTATGCAAAAAAATGCCCTGAAAACGTGCTGTAGATGTGGAGGAATTTGCAAAATAAGTTCCAACCGAAACAAGTTTTTGACTGAGTATAACCTGTTTAATGTGTACATGAGATAGCAGGTGGTAACGTGTGTTACAGTTTATGAATACAACATCCGGTCGGTAACGTGCCAGGCTTTACGTAACTTCAAATACATTTTCATTCAGCTTTTTCTTTGCTTCCTGAGGAATTGTGAGTACATTGGGTTTGACAAGAAAATTGGATTTAATTCAGTGGAACATGAGTCAAAACTAAGATATTTTTTGCAGATTAAGTGTCCTAAGAACTTGAAACAGGGTAAAACAGCCACTATACTGTTGTTAGACAGGATATATGTACGATACCAGTCAAAGGTTTGGACATACCTTCCCATTCCCTTCAACAAGAATTTTGTACATATAAAATATATATGAAATATTTGCTGTACTTTGTGTATAGTTGATTTTAAAATCACTAATTATTTTGGACATTGGTCATGATAATTATGACACATTACAGACAAAAAATGGACTTGAACCAATGGACTCAGTAGTATTTAAAGGAAAATGTTGGATGGAGATTTTAGCAGTTACCTTGGTGAACACAAAGTTATCATAACCAATCGAAACAATGGCTGGAGTAACAAAAATATAACCCAGATTGTCATGAACCACAGTTTGATTCAAGTCAGCTAGGCTATGCCCTAGAGATGTGCAGAGAGCCCAGTATTTGTATTTGTATCTGTATTTGTTGAGGCAGAAAAATTATTTGTATTTGTATTTGTATTTGAATAAAAGTGGAAAGAGGCTTAAAAATCCTGTTTTTGTATTTATTACGCTTTTAATTTTAGAAAATTTAAGTGTTACAATCAGTGTTCATGAATAAACTACCTTACGAAAGAGGTCCCCACATCGGGTCTCAAACTAGAGTCTCCCAGATCACAGACGACTGCGCTAAAACTTTTACTCATCGCCACATTGCAGACAGACCTCTACCTATCTATACACCAATAACACAGAGACAGCACACCATGTAACATGTAGTAGAACTTCAAAGGTGATTCTTGCTTTGCACTTTTCATTTATTGCCTTTTTTTTACAACCTAACTTTGTGGAAAGGAGAAGGGGAACAACAGGTTATGGAGAGTCCCTTGGGACTTACCCCTGATAGATGTAACAGTGGAGCAGAGGAGAGAGACTGAGATAACGATGTAACCGACCTGCAAACTGGTATTTGACATGTTTTTTTTTTAATTCTTCCTAAAAACAAATAATTTTTAAAATATTTGTATGAAACAAATATTCATATAAAACCCACTATTTGTGCTTTGCTGAATAATGTATTTGTATTCGGACACACCCCTACTATGCACATCCTGACTGGGCCTCTCTGGAAATGGACACAAAGAGATGAAACAGATTTTAATCTTCTTGTCAGACTTTGGTTAATATAGCAAACCAGCACATATTTCCCAAAATATTGGAGTAATCCTTTAAAGGTAATATTCTGTATGTTACTTATTATGAAAAAATCCTTTGAAAAGACCAACAATGAGTTGCCTGTTAAGCCAAAGCATGATAAAGCTTCTTCCTCTTTGCTATAGAGCTCCATTATTTGCCAAAAGCTATAAAACCCACATTAATGGGCCACGCTGTTGCACAGCTTCACTGAATGAAAATGCACATTGTAGGTTATTTTGAGTCAATCCTAAATACATCCACATACTCCCACAATGCCATAAATACTCACTGGAGAATCAGATATGTATTAATCCGCAGCTGAAAATAGTCCCAAACAAATGCACTATTTACTCCAGTTTGAGTAATGGTTGCTAAAAATTGCAGTGCCCAGCTATTTTAGGAGGTTACATATTATATTTGTGAGCTGTTATTTTTTAAAAATAGATTTAAGTCTTTAAGTCAAATGGGCTTGTGGATAAGTGGCAGAGACACAGTTGGGAAGTCTGAAAGTAGTGAGAGACAGATAGTTGGTTTTGGTATCTTCACAGGATTTGTTGACGATGATTAAATAGTAGAAAAAGGCCTCAAATTACGTCGATATACCACTAAACCAGTGTCCCAGTTACAATGTGTTGCACTGAAATCAAAGGGAGGTGGTCGCGGTGGATGGCGAACGTGCAAAAAGCAGGACTCGGGCACTCGGGTTCACATTCAGAGTTTTGCATGTGGTTAGCTTTAGGCAACACAAGCACTTTGGTTACGATTAGTGAAAGATTGTGGTTGTGTTTAAATGTTAATAAACATGTCATTACTTACTTTTCTGTATTAAATCAAGACAAAGTGTTGCTGGAAACATAAAAAAGTTTATTAATAGTACCTTTATATAGGATATTTTTGCAGGAAAAAAGAACATTTCACTCATAATAATATCAACATTTTTACAGTTTGAGAGAAAACATTAATTTAAAAGTATGACATTTTCTGCAAAACATATGTGCTGTTGCCATTTTAAAGTATATAAATGTAATTTCTAGGAGAAAGGGTTGACAAGCCTTAATCTTGAACAGTGAGTGAATCGTTTTCTTGAACAATATGAATCATTCAAAACTCGACAATAACAAAACACTTTTAAGTTAAGTTGAAGTTAAGTAGAATCATCCTTCATGTGTCTGGTGTCAGTTTGCTCTCAGCTCTGTCAGCTTACAGCAAACACAACATCTACTCTACTGAAACACTAGACGGGATATGAAAAGCAGATACGGACACAGACTCGCGTTGGAATGAAGTGTCCCTGATATCAGAGATCAGATTAGAGGTCGGGATTTGGTCAAAGCACATGTCAGATCCACACAGGCGATCGCTCTCCGCTGTGACAGATGGAGAGGAGCAGTGGAGGGGCGGGTTCACGAAACAAGGGAAGTAAGGATCAAATCAACTAAGTGAGCAGAGGAGAGGACGGGCCCGGGATAAAAGGAACTGGGGATGACAAGGTGCATGCAGAGGAAGAGCGTGTGGGGAGATAAGATAGCGCAGATGTAAAAAGAAGGGAGGACAGAGAGGAAGAAAGGTAATTTGAGAGAGCAGCAGAGGAGGTTGAGGCAGGGCTGACAGTGGGCCATTCATCCTCCATGCTAGAAGAGACAAACTGCTGGCAGAGGAAGACAGGCCCCATAAATCATTTGGAAGCACACACACACACACACACACATACCGACACACACACACACACACATGCATGCAAGCAAAGTCGCACAGACACAAACGTGGCCACACACACACACACACGCACAGAAATCCACGTGTGAACAGAAAACACACGTCTCCTACAGCTTATTTCAACGAGGTCTGTCTGTCGTTTATTCATCCCGGGCATCTGGATGTCTGACCCCCCTCCAGTCCCCAAAAATTTACTCTGTCTCTTCATTTTTTTCTTTGGTACAATGGTGGAAAGTAACTAAGTACATTTACTTGTACTTTACTTGAGTACTTCCATTTTATACTACTTTATATACTCCACTACAGATATCTGACAGCTGTTACTCTTCTGATTAATATTTTACATAAAAAAATATTGGATACATTTATAAAATATATCACATAGTTAAAGATTATACTAGTCGCTCCCTTTTTTGACTTGTGACAAAAAGCAGCGTGTACTTGTAACTTTTAGATGTCTGAGTTGTTAGCAGTTTCCCCAAAGTGACATTTCCCTGCTTTTATTTGAATAATTGTTCGAGCCAAAAATTTTCCAATATTTTACAAAAAAAAGCAAAGTTTAGAGACGAGTCCAAAAAAAATGAATGCAACTTTGGTTTAGCAGAACTGTTTGTTCTTCTCTGCACCCCATTAATCTTCTGACAACCCCTCAGATTTATCTGACAGGTTGTGAGGTCTGACCTCTTGGGAATCACTTGGCTAAACTACCGAACTGTATAAAAAGTAGATAAAACTAACTCCACCTCGCAGGTAAATGCTGCTTATGCATTGATGCATCAGTATTAATAATCTAATAATGTAATATATAATAATTATAAGTCACAGGGGCCATTTTTCTGCAGAATATACAGTATTTTTAGCCACGCTAGCAGCATGGCTCTACAGATGACAATGTTGGTCTGTCTGTTGGTCCACCACTGTGGTACAGATTGAAATATTTCAACACCTATTGGATGGATTGTCATGAAATTTTCTATATATATTAATGGTCCCTAGAGAATGAATTGCAATGACTTTGGTGATCCTCTGACCTTTCCTCTAGCGCCACCATCAGGTCAAAGTTGTCACTTATTCAGTCTATATCTCGACACCTACATGATAGATTTGCACAAATGTTTGTACACATTTATGATCCCCTGATGATGAATCCTAATGACTTAGATTCTCAAGTGTCATCAACAGGTCAAAAATTTTTGTACTTGTCCAATATTTTGATTTACCTACCTACCTGCAAAACAAATAACATTCCCATCAGCCTCAGTGCACTTAGTGTTTTGTGCTAATTAGCAAATGTTAACATGCTAAGCTAAGATGGTGAACAAGGTAAACATTATACCTGCTAAACATCAACATGCTATCACTATCATTGTGAGCATGTTAGCCTGCTGACGTTAGCATTTAGCTCAAAACATTGCTGTCTCTTAGTGCAGCCTCACGGAGCTGCTAGCTTGTTACTTTTGATACTTCAAGTACATAATATTTACATACTCTTACTTAGGAATGATTTTGAATGAAGGGCTTTTACTTTGATTGCAGTGTTTACACTTGTATTAGTACTTTTACTCAAGTAAAGGATCTTAATACTCCCTCCTCTGCTGTGGTAGCTCTATTTCTGTTGTTGTTGAAAAGAAGAGTGTGTGGTAAAGGGAAAAAAGCAGCAAACATTCCTCTAACCTTTGGATTTTCCGCTCACAGTCCAGTAATACTTAGCTGGCGGTGGTGCGGCCAGGGTGTTCTTCCCCTCTGCCAAGGCCGGCCGCTCCGTGACTGATCGACTCTCTCTCTGCGGGTTCTGTCAGTCATAAACCTCCCACTTTCCTCCCCCGCCCAGAGCGGGTGAGGAGTGCCAGTTCCTCTTCGCCCAGCCCTGACCTCTGCGCTGACATGCATGCCGTGTTTTGACAGCGGGCCACATGTTGACCACGGCTGCCGGGCGAGTTGGGGAGTGGCTGAGCTTGTGTTTTCACTGGAGGATGTTCTTTTTATTGTTATTTCAGTGAATAATAAGGTTAAAGACCTCTCTGAAACAATTAATTAAATGGAGTGAGGATATCATTCACTCAACAACTTCTTCTGTGACACATTGCAAAAAAAAAAAAACCTGATTTAAGGGCTGCTAATCCACATTGAATAACTTCAGTATCATGGATATTAATGGAGACATTCAGTGGTGGTGCAGGCTTTTCAACCCTGCCAAAAATTAAATTACTAGAGGAGTGGTGGATCCTGTGAGAGTTTCAACTAAACCTCAAGTAAAGTACCAAAAGATTGATCTTAAACATATCTGACACCCAGTGTTGTGAATACTGTTTCTTTCCTAACTTTACTTTAGACAGACTTCTACTGTTTGTAACTCCTGTAAATATATATATTTATATATACATAGTTATCAACATACAGTATCTGCAAACATAAATATTCACATACATGATCATGTAAACATCTAAAATGTCAGTCGGACTGAAATATCCTGAACGTGTTCATGTTTTTGCTATTTTCAAAATTTTTCATGTAGAATAAAAGCTGGTAGGAAGATACAACATTTTTTCCCCCCAATGATTAGTCCTATTACAATTTGGGTTTAAGATTTGGAGTTTTAACCATCATCCCTATCAGTAATAATAAAACTGAGGTCTGGGAATACAGTGATATTTCTAAAAAGATGTTCGATGGAGCAAGAAACCAGTCAAACTATCATACAAGTTTTAAACAAACCTCCCCAGATAAGTCAAATTTATTTGGAAGAAACAGTAAAATTATGACTCATCCTGTCTGCTGTAAACATCCATCACAGTTTACTGACTTCATGGTTCAACTTTGACCTTTACTTACTGTAGTTTTCCTGTGCAGTGGGTGGTCATTACAGACAATTCAGATGCTCATTTTTAGTTTGACCAAATAAAGTGGTTCAGATAATCTGGCTATCCTCTTAGCTTGTTTATAACCTGTGATTGTTTCATCTTTTATTTCTTGCTTTATAGGACTTTACTTTGGTTATTACCATCTTATCATAACAGATAGAAATGGCCAAAGCTGTGAAAATAAGTTGTAATAAACTTTAACATTTTCTATCCAAGCATTGCTTAAAATACACAGGCATGCTTGGTGGTACTCAACAAGTATTTACAAAATATCTTTAAATATAATGGATTAAATGTGAAATGTGTAGTTTATAACGGAGTATTTAGCAACTACAGAGCTGGATACAGAGCCAACAGAATCATTTAATGCAGCTTTAAGTAAATCTGAGTCACTAAATAAGTCTTGCATTGAAAATAGTACCATGATATTATGTGCAAGACTCTATCTACAGTATGTACACCGACTGAGCACTTTATTAGGAACACCTGTGCAATCTTATGCCATCCAATACAACAGCTTTACTTCGACGAAGCTTATACATTTTCAGTTTTTTGTTAACATTGTCAGAAAGGTGATAATTCTACTTTATGCTTGTTATTGAAGGGGTAGTAGGTAGTGGTGGTGGTGTACTGGAGTGCATTATATTGAAAAGTGTTCCTAATATTTTGTCCACCCCATTAACATACATGTCATTAAATATATACAGTATGGCTTTGTTTACTTCAAATATACAGAAATATGAAGGGATTATGCATGTCCAAACACTGGCTACTTCACGTTACGACTCACAGCATGTTAATGTAAACGCATACTATACTATATATGTGTGTAATATGCGTTTTACTTGTGCGTCTGTGAGTGTGTACCATATATGCACACTGAGCGGTCCTATTATGTGTAATAAATGCAGACAGCACTGCAACAGCTGGTGTTTTAATGGTCTACAATATGACAGGGCCTGTCTGCGCAGTATGGTTGCTCTCACTCATTGTGTTTACAGCTAACACAGGATATAAATCATTAGTGTGACCCAGGTCTTAACCCGAGCCATGTGTAACCGTAATACTACAGCTCTATAGGCAGCAGCGAGGAGCGTGAATGTGACTCACATTAGTAATGCTGCAAACCGTGGAGGACGTTGCGCTGTGTGTGTGTTTGCGTTAAGTGTGTCTTGCATGTACATGGTGATAGAGGCAAAAAAAAAGTTGGGAGGAAAGATGGAAGTTATAAAGGCTGTAAAATGTACTTCGACGTAATTAAAATAAACAAACAGCATCCCAAGAGACCAAAGAACAAACAACATAATTGTGCAGAATGTATAAATCCCATTTGGGCCTCAGAGTCTTAAGATAGAATCTCATAAATTGTGTTGCATGTGATCTATCTCTGCTCTTCAACTACATACGTGTGTGTATTTTTAAAACGCGCTGAGGATAATATATGTACCGTAATGTGGACATATGCAGTGTATAAAAAGCTTTAAAACGAGGACAAATGAAACCATTTTGAACCAGACGTTAAATTATTGTCAGATATTCAATTTCCCCTTTCGTGCTTCTTCTTCTTCTTTGTCTCTTATTTCTTCCTCTCTCCTTCTCTGTCTGTCTTTAAAATGGGTCAATGATTCCCTTCTTGACCTCTCCTCCATTGCCTTCGACCATATGTGAACCAGTGGGGTCAGGTCAGGGGTGGCGAGAGAGCACGAGGTCAAATCTCATTAGAGTCGTGTTTTCCGACTTCACCTTCCCTGTCCTCCTCCTCCTCCTTTTTTCTCCCCCTCCGCCCTCCTCGCCACGCTCCAGGATTCAGCCATAAGGATGACGAAGACAGATGCTGTGATCTCTAGTCTCTGTAATCAGTCTAAGCTTTGATGATCTCTCACACATGGAGGAGAGAAAAAAGCTACAGAGAGGGGGAGTAAAATGGGAAGAGGAAGGTAGGGGAGGACGTAACGCTCCTGTTGAATAATGGCAGCCTTCCCGTTGTTTTCAGTCGTTATTATTCTACCTCATTTTTTTTCTACTCATGTCCTGCCCTCGCTTAAATCTTTACGTTTGAGTTTTACATTTGAAGAGCGGAAACTTGCACTTTGTGCTCCTTTTTGGCAGAAATACCAGTAAATGTAACGTCACAAGCTCAATTGAAGCTTTCCGTTCAGGCGTATATGCAGGTTAGAGTGGTAAAAGTGGTAGATTTATTTGAAATTCTTAGTAATTTTGAAACAATGGGTTCTTATCTAGCTGGCAGCTGTTGATTATTGCTAGTTGAACTCAGCTGAATATTGTACAACTGTTTGCTCAGCCTGCATAATTTGAGTGTAAATGCGTCACCAGGGGTCTTGTAGGTCAAGCAGATACTGGATGATTGGTTTGTCTTATCTCTGACTCACACGAAACAACATCAACTGGTTGAAACTAACTGGTGAACAGAGGCTGGGAAGTGGCAAAGTGAACTCAAAAGTATGACAGCGTGTGATCTTAATGTAGGATTTAAAGGAACTTAATTGGAAAAGTATCTGTTGTACGAAAACCAAAAGTACAGACAGGCTATTTGTAACTTCAGGGTGAAAAACACCAGAATTCCCAAAGTCACTGGAAGATATAAACATAAAATCAGGGGATCTCCAATTTTTGTAATAACAACCGCCTGGGAGACGAATATCATATTTTGTTTGAATGTAAGAATGTAAACATAATGAATTACAGAGAAAAGCACCTGAAAAAAGTATTATTTAAACCATCCATCTAGATTTAAATGAATTTTCATTACAATCAGATGAGCCGACAGTTATTTGTAAATTAGGTGCCTTTTTGAAGAATGTCCTTCCACTGTTTAAGTAACATTCATTGTACTTTAGCCATGAGGTGTGCTATTGTTTGTATGTTCTGTTTGTCTTCATACCATGTGATCATGGTCTGGAGTCAAAATAAATGAAATGAAAATGAAATGAAAAGACAACTGTCACTACAGCAGATTTTATCCGCTGTAGCTAGCAAGCTAATGAAGCTAACGCAATCTCCTTTTGACTTTATAATGTTTCCAGCTGACTTGTTTTAGTATGATAATACTGCAGAAGGGGTCTTAAATATGGACTTGGTGGCTACATATACCCACGATATGAAAATTTAAAGCTAAAGCTAAATGTTCCAGGCAAACAGTTAGCATCCTCATCAGTTGATGGTGTACATGGAAATAAAGAAGTAAAGTATGATATGGAAATATCTAAGATCAGATTGTTGCTTCATTCTAATTTAATACTGTTTGGCTGCTCAGCTTCCAGTATATACTTCATATTTTCAAACAGTATTGTAACTGAGTGTCCTGGGTTCACTTAGCTGTGTAGAATTAATAAGAAAACAATAAACAGGATACTGAGATGTAGTAGCATGTCCAGCAGCAAGCGCTTCTTTAATTTTCTCTCACACATGCATGTATGTTACGTTATGTTATATCACTTTTGATTAGGATAAGGACTAACCAATGCAGCTGGCAACGCAACACTATCTCAGGTAACGTTGGCTTTGGTTGCCAAAGTGTAAAGTTCCTTCAATCCAATAAAGAGCTGCTAACGTTAACCTAAACTCGGATAGCATCCAGAACCGGTTCCACACAGTGAGGAAATAATACACAATAAATGTACTGTAGGTAGTAAGCTAGTTAGCTGGACATGCTAATGATTGCAGCTCATGTTAGAGCTGTTTAATCAATTCCTTACACGTTTGCTCTTGTGTTTTTGGTTTTGGTAACGATAAAAAAGACACCACCCTGTGAATTCTTTAAAAGGCACATATTAAGATTTTTTTGATTTTGTTATTTATTTTCCTGTTATAATGTCATACAGTCAAAGTTCCAAAACTTGAGGTTTACGTGTGCAAAAACGCTACCTGCAAATCAAAAGCCAGGGCTTCAACCTGTTCTGAACGCTTCATTTTTACTTTGCTGACATCAGCTCATCATGCACGCCCATAAACGTTTGTCTGTTCTGCCTTTGTTGCTGAGGTGTTTCCATGTGTTATTTGCGTTGTCCACTCGCATATTTCGTATTGGATTTCAGCTCGAGCATATATGGGTGTATTTGAGAAGTTGAAATTTTGAGTAAAGAGCAAGAAAAAGAAGTGAAATCCGACTATTACTGTTTGTTTATGTTACTGCGGAAGTTGGCCAAGATGCAGCTGGGGGGCTTATTGGGAGCTAAAATGGCCTGTTTTAGACAGAGGCTGAACTGAGGGGCTGCATAAAGGGCCAGTATGAGTTAAATAAGTTTTTTGAACTGTAAATCATGTGAAACAGATTAAAAATATAGACCTGTAAATGTGCGTAAAATATCCCTTTTAAACACTGAGTATCCCTCTTAATAGAGTCGTTTGCAGGCCGATTGGGCATACGGAGAAAAACTAGAGGTTGACAGACCTGCTGTGCCTAGTTATGGTTGCTAAGGTATGACTGGACAGTCACTGTTTGGGTAGGAGATGAGAGAACAATTTATTCAAAGCGCAGTAAATAGTCTTTGAATGATCAGTGGTTTGTCGTGGAGAGTCACCTTTATGAGATAAATTAAGCTTATGTTTTGTTAGTTTTCAACTTGCCAGCCAGTGGCAGGCAGGGAGGAATTTGTGATTGTTTGCCAGTACAGTCGCAGCCAATTACATGACTCAAAAGGAGAGGCATTAATCAAATCTTTAGTACAGTGGCAGACATCAGATTGCAGAAGGCTCCAAAACAAATATGTCACTGTCAGTGAGGCCATACAGCAGGCATTTAGGGGATTGCATTAAGTCGATGGCTCAGCTGAATAGCAAGCTAAGCTAATGTGGAACAGGGGCCTCTGGAAACTATTTGCTTGACATTGTGGGAGGCGGAGGGGAAGAGAGTGGAGGAGTGAAGCTGCCTTCCTTCTCCCATCCCTCATTTTCTGCCTCTTCTTAATTCTTTTTGTCTATTTTTCCACCTTTTGTCTTTTATATTTAAGCCGACAGGCTGAACTGGAGGGCGTAGGATGGCCGGTGGGGGAATAAGGATGAGAGAACAGAGGGAGAAGGGAGGAGACAGATGAAATTAGATAAAGACAAGCAGCAGTGTGAGCTGCAATGAAAGAAACAAGAATAGGGAATGTTTAGTGGAGGAGGTAGTACACTGTTAAATAAAAAATCAGTACAGAGAGAGAGAGATGGAAGAGGTGGCTTTTGCTTGTGCCTGATAATAAAGTAACACTTTTTTTTTTTTTTTTTTACAATGATACAGTCAAGATTTATAGCAGCACATCTATGAATCATTGAGAGAGCCTGCCTACTTTCATACCTGTCATACAACTGGCCAATTGTTGCCCCAAGTGGGATGATTGTCCAATTGTCTGTTTCAGACAGTTAACAAACATTGTCAGATGGCCCCCAAGATGTTTGAAAGGGGTTTTCTGATGCTGTGACAAGCACTGAAAAGTATTGATAGAATCTGCTTTTGTCCAAGTCCTTTAAGGCCGTTTTCAGATCTGTTTAGTCCGGTTGAATCTGACCCGGGTTTGTTTTCCCCCTTTGTGCGACTCATTTGGGCAGATCTGAACACAGCAATCGTACTTGGGTCTGGACCAAAACAACTGTACCGGGACCCTTTGAGTACCCCTTGGGTCTGGTCCCATACTAACTGTGGTTTGTGGCAGGAACGTGATCCAACCCAACTACAAGGTTCACTCTGCAAGTTTGAGCTAAACAGCTCCCGTAGGCAGGTGTGCTTTGCATACTGGGATGCTGATGAACGAAATGATCAGTCGCTAGCAGCTAGCCGAAGAGTGAATTAATGTCTGACCTGGACTAGCGTAACAAAGTATGGTGCATTTTAGATATTTAGGAACTTCTTTAGGACCTTCTTCCTGTGTTCGTGTTGTTGCTCCTGCTCCAGATACAACTGACAATTAAGCAGAGTGAACGTTATCATGAGGCGTCCGGTGATGTATTTTGGTTAATTTGGATTTTTCTTTGTGTGAAAAGAAACAGAACTAAGGGGAAAAAACACCAAGTTTACCAACTCATCCTCTGATTCAGACCACAACAAATGAACTTAAGGTTTGAAAACGCCCTAAAACTAACTTCTAGCCTCTCAGAGAGAATATCAGGTCCTGGGAGAGCTGGCTACCACTTGGATTGGTAACAGAGATGTCAAACTAGCAGTTTAACCTGCCCTCTGCATGTAGGCCTCACTGAACTAATCGGTGATGAAATGTAAGAGTAAGCCTTGAATGAAGCCTGCAGAAGCGGTGTCACCTTGATGACATACGGTAGGATAGCATGGAATGAGTCAAAGAGGGAGTTTATGGATCAATAGCTGTCACAGCTCAGGAGTCCTGTGATCTGTAAAGCTGCCTGCTTAAAAAGATTATGACTCCACTGTGGGTGTTGTGCTTCTGTGGTTACACAGTGTGAGAGAGTGTGTGTGTGTGTGTGTGTGTGTGTGTGTGCACGATACAGAATAAATTACAGGGTAATGATATTAAAAGCACAAAGTCGTTAAGATGCCAAGTTAAGACACAATAAATCCAGTCATGGCTTCTACAGCCTGTCCCCACACTGGGTAATTAAATTAGATTTATAAGCCATATTACATCAGTGCTAGATACTTCATCCACCCTCAGCTCCTGCACTGTCCCTCCATTTTGCCCCGCTTTATTAGACGGCCTGACAGTCGGAGAAAAAATATGGAGGAATGTTCAGGTCCTGGGCTGCGAGAGTGGTGCACCGGGTACTCTGTCTTCTGCGGTGTCAGTCGTGTCCACTGATAATATATTAAGCGCTCCACTTCTCTGCGGAGCGGGGCATAGCAGGGCTGCCTATGACACAGTCATACAGCTTTATCATCATCCACAGTCTCTGTTGCTACTGCTGCTACCACCTCATCCCAGACACCTTCACACTCCTTCACCTCCTACGTCAGACACTGGAGTTGTTGAGTACGAAGGGACACCTGAGACAGCAGGTAAAATGATACAGAGATGGTTAAAGATGACTCTCCTACAGTTAAAAAATGGCGGTATCAGTCTTTCCAGCAAAACAACATCTGTTTAAGCCCTCTAGCAGCCCTTCTGACTTGTTTGTTGGGAGTAAAGGGGGAAGTAGTTTGACATTTTAGAGCTATAAAATCTGCACAGGGTGGAGGTCGGGTGGTTGGATGACTCAACGAAAAGTTGGCCTTTGACATGGGATATTCCCGTTTCTTACTCATAGTCAATGTCATATTTTTTAACCATGACCCCAATCTTTCCCTAACTGTAACAAAGTCGTGTTTGTGCATAACTCAATGTCTACACAGGGCAGCGTAGCAAAAGCGGCATGTTAGCAGGGCAGCAGCAGCTTAAATCCCCCATCTGCATCTACACAGGATGCATTCAGAGAAAGTCCTGAGTCACCCTCAACACACAAACGCTCAAGTCGAACACATAAAACAGAAGGAAATTGACTTGTAGCGTGAAAAATATGCTTCGGGTTGTGGTTACATGTGTAAAGCACGAGTGTAATGCAAGCCGACACGTGGTTGTATTGATTAAAATAGAAGCTGTCTGTTTCATCGGAATCACGCATGAGATGGACGAAAAGCACGGCTGAAACGCTTCCTGTGTAGACAAGCTGCAAACCTAATCAAACCTTAACCACAGCCGTGTCAGATCAGAAAACACCTTTGGTTTTGCAACAGTGACTTTTAATAGCTTAGCATGACACTGAAAAATAATGCCATACTACAGATTGGGATTTCAGGTCATAAAATACTTACATCTGTCATTCTGAAGGGTAATTATAAATGATGTAGGACATGTTGGGTTAAAGCTACAACATGTAAGTTTTGGAAATCACGCTAGCTTGGAGCCTCAGTGCGAGAGGCCAGAAGTGCATTCACATATTGACTGACAGTCGTGAGATCCCACCCCTGACTTTGGCCTCTTCTGACTGCTTAGAAGGGCGAGGCTCGCTTAAAAAGTCGAGAAGGGAATATCTCTGTACTGCTGCCAGGCTGTTCAATGAGCCTGAAGCCTTGGACAGCATCTCTCCACATTAAGATATGCTTTGAGGCATATTTAAACTGAAAAATACAAGAAAATGTAGCTTTAAATGTATAAAATGTAAAAATAGACTTCAGGTTGCAATTGCGCATTTAAAGTGCAAGTAAACAGAAAATACTTGCATTTGTCATTCTGGACGGTAATAACAAATTATATATCTTTAATTCTTTGGGCTTGTTGGTTAAGTGTTGGTTTACCCAAATTTATAAATCTGGTCATGCAGATTTTTTCCGTTTTATGTTCACTGGTGTTTTATATCTGAGATTAAAGACACAGTGGAAATATGTGTTGCTGTTGAGACAAATATCTCAAAATCTTGGCAAATAAAACCCAAAATCTGAATGGCTAGATATAACTAGAGATACAATAAGTGGGGAACTTGTAATTTGAGGCAGAGAACAAAGAATGCTTATAAAAAACCCCAAATGTGTAATGAGATAAAAGGATGAACATGCCAATCAGTGGAATGATTGTGGGCAGAAAATAGCGAACACATTATTATTATTATTATAGCTGAAGGAGTGTGTGTGGGTGGACACTTATCTGCCAGCATCAGAGTGAATTAGTAAAGACAATAGCAGGTATAATAGCAAGTGCAAGATTAATATTATTACATTTGATGTTTTGGGTGTAAGCTGGAAACCTTCATTGGATCTGATGTTAGAACAAGTGAAACACAGAACAAAAAACTCTAAGGCATAAAGGAGGGAAGGCCAGATGAAGTGAAAGCAATGGAGAGAGTAAAAGGGACTGAGTTCAGCCCTGTGTGGTTGATTTTAATGAGCTGTGGCACTTTTATTATCATTATTAATTAGCAGTTTTCAACCAGCGGGGTGTGATCAATAAGGTGGAGTGAAACAAATTTCAATGGGCCATTGGAATCAATCAGAAAGACTTTTTATCTACATAACTGCCATTAAGCCCCGCTCGTTAGGGCTAACATTAGGAGATGAGAGATTTGCAGCATTTTTAATTGGAACGACATAACTGTGCAGCCATTTTTCTTCTTCTTCTGCTCGCTTCTAATCTCTGCAATTTTTTGCTTTTTCTTTGTTGGCCCTATTATTATTAGAAGTATTTTTTTTTTTCCTTTCCCACCACCAATCTTCCAAACGTGTTATTGAGGATTTATGTGCATGCATGCAACACACCACACATGTACACAAACAGTACGCTCACACCCTAATCCTTCTCACCTCTTAATCAGACAACCATTTAAATGGGATTAGAGACTATCTGTTGAAATTCAAAATTTCCAAGAGGGAGATGTTGTCTTTGTCTACTAAGCTATGATTTTCCTCTTCGGAAAATGACACAATCCCCTAGACTTGACATGATGAGAGCTTCAGCCCATAGACACTACATGATTCAAGTGTTTTCCTTGTGAACTGTGTGTCTAAATCTGGAGACTGGATGTACCGTACTATAAATCATGAAAAACTAAAGCTTTATATTATCCAAACATACAAACAATGTCTCTCTTATAGAATTTTAGTTTGACTTTAATATTTCTTTAAGTAAAACTAAACGAAACTGGAATTCTTCCTTCATTTAGTTTATGGGTATAAACTACAATGATACTGCAGCGTTTGTGCATATTTTCTGATTTATTCAAAAAGAGGATAAAACAGTTTTTGGACATTTTGTGGAAATATGGTTGAAGTTTCAAGTCCCTGGGTTGGTATTTAAGGGTCAGCGTTGCTAGAAAACACACTGTCAACTTCCATGGTACGCTACTGACTGAAGAACGTCATAGCGCTATACACCTATCAACCAATGTTGATAAGATATTTAGCCACACTAGTGACATGGCTCTAGGCATGTAATGTTGTTCTGTCAGTGGGTTGGTCAGTCCACCACCGACTGAAATATCTCAACTATCAGATGGATTACCATGAAATATTGTAAAGATGTTTATTTCCACTTCAAGATTAATTGTACTAATTGTGCCCACATGATGTGTCTTAATGTCTTCTGCGATTCCCTGACTTTTTCTCTACCGCCACCATGAACTGTAACAACTTTGGTGAACCCTTAACTTTTCATCTAGTGCCATCATCGGTCTCAAAATTGTATCCAAATCCAAATACCTGCAAAACTAACGACATTCCAATCAGCCTTAGCTTTGCTTCTTTATTAGTGTTAGTTAGCAAATGTTAGAATGCTAACAAACTAAGAACGTGGTAAACAACACACCTGCTAAAAACACCAGCAACTTAACATTGTCATTGTGAGCATGTTAGCATGCTAATATTAGCATTTTACTGTATAAAACTCTCAGTCTTGTTTTCCCCCTTTTCAAGCCTACGTGGCATTGGCAGTGTTAGCAATTTAAGACATCTACTCCTTTATAATATACAGTATTTGGGAGGATCCATTGTGCTGTTTTATTTTTAAGTTTGCATTTCACTCGGAAATTGGAAGGTAGCTAATTTTGCCAACGTTAGCACTGGTTCCCACCAGATTTTTGTAAATTATTTATGATATGTCATTGGATGTCAGCGTTGTGTTCGTCCCCCATTGTAAAGAAGAGGTGGTCTAGCTAGCATTAGCTTTCGTTGTTTCATGGGTCCAGTTGTGGTGAAATGACTAATGTAAAAATGCCAGTTTGCTGGGTTTTGTGGTTTGTGACTATTTCTTGGTTCTGAGCAGTTGTCAGGCAACCGGCAGCCATGACCATCTTTATTCATCTTTACTTCTCAGTTTTGGTAAAGATTAAACAAATGAGATATAACATGTTAATTAACTTGCTTTAGAGGTGCTGATTGGTAGATTTTCTTACCATTTGACAGAGCTAAGCTTATGGTTTCCCTGTTTCCAATCTTTATGCTAAGCTACGATAAAATAAGCTAAGCTAAAATAAGCTAAGCTAAGCTAAAATAAGCGGCTGCTAGCTGTATCCTCATATTTAACAGATTCGAGTGTCTTCTCATCTATTTTTCATCAGAAAGCCAATAAGCGCATTTTGCAAAATGTCATACTGTTCCTTTAAATTTAACATAATAATGTGATCTTCTCATCCTCC
This sequence comes from Thunnus thynnus, assembly GCF_963924715.1. Lineage (NCBI taxonomy): Eukaryota > Metazoa > Chordata > Actinopteri > Scombriformes > Scombridae > Thunnus > Thunnus thynnus. The sequence continues at coordinate 6,968,525 of NC_089535.1, forward strand.
TCTTGCGTCTCTATTATTTTATTCTGTTTCTTCTCCTTTGTTCTTTCTCTTTCTTCCTCTTCTCTTCATAGCAGTTAGCAGTGGTAGGCTACTTAGCACACAACAGTTAATACCTGTCTAATTTATTAGCCTCCAGCCCCAGCCCTGAAGGGCCATTAGCAACACACACTGACACAGCACACCGGCCTGTGTCGTAATTTATTGTCTTATTACAGTGCTGCAGCGGCATCAATTAATTATCCATTAAAGCGCTGCTGTCCCAGGATTTATGGAGGGGACTGTGGGGGCTGAGGGAGATACAGTAGGAGAGGAATGAAGGAGAGAGTACATAGATATGAGGAAGAGGAGGAGGAGGAGGTGGAGGGTGAGCAGATATACTGGACAGGATTAAGGATGGATTATTGTTTTTGGGGTGCGTTCTGGTTTGAAAGTCAGGATAAAAATATAGTTCTCTGAAAAGGCTTTAAATAAAAGCAGTGGCCACAGAGCCTGCTGATCACAGTTGTTGTTCTTGTAAATAAATATTGTTTATTTGTGAGATTATAAATCACGTTCTATTCTGAAATATAACCTTTGGTAACACTTTAATTTCCAAGAGGTAATGCATCATTTACTGGACATACCCAGCCTGGTCTGCACTCTCACAGCTCACATGTGGTCATAAAAGGAGAAAAAAGGGAAAGGTGTGATATTTTTCAAGAGAGCTATGAAGACGTGGCTTCTGCAGGCATTAACATCATTACAGTTACTGCTTGTGCTAGATGAATATGTTCACAGATATTAATAAACACGGTCATATTATCGAGTCTGTGGGCAGTTTAATAGAGTCAGTGTTACAACCAACTGCACTAGCCTCCAGGAAATATCCACATGTGAATGAATACCACTGGCGTTGAAAGCACTGAGATCCTTTACTTGAGTAAAAATTAAAAAACAACATAGTAAAAAATGCTCCATTAGTAAGTAAACAGCTTTAACAGCTTACTACTGTACTCACTCACACACAACTTCCTTTTTAAGGCACAACAACCTTTAGTAAACAGTTAACATCCACCACAAAAGTAATGAGTCTCATCTCCCTGCTTGAAATCGAGTGATATGGCGTCTCTTTCATTGTGCACAGGGTGAGTGCAGTAGGTAGGTAGATCGACAGGCAGGTAGCCTACATTACCTACCCTACTTTAAAGCTGCTCTGACTAATATTTTTTTTTACATTTTACCTAATAAAAAACTACATTTTTACCAAATTTGTGTAATGTGAAAGGCTATTTTGTAGTGATGAATTGTCAACTGACTCTACAGTTGTCCTCAGCTTTATGAAGTGTTTTAGCATCTTTCAGCTCATTGTTTTGGTTTTACGGTCAAAGCAGCTTTTAACAAATAAAAAGCTCTTAAAACCCACTGTGCACTACCTGTTCAGCACCAAACAGCAAACAGATAATGTTGACAGCGAGCTTTTGAACAAAGTATAACAATTAGCTGCTAAAGAACCAGAATTCTTTTCATATACTGGTAGCCTGATAGATTAATCTACAGCAATGCATCACTTTTTATAAGATCATCATATGTTTTGTATGTAAGATTTTAATCTATAAAGTAACTTCAATATAGCTGTCAGATAAATTTACTAGAGTTAAAACTACAATATTTTAAAATAAGTGTTTGAATATTCACTAAAAATGCAGTGTCTCCTCTAAATCAGTCATAAAATTAATGTTCACATAAGCATGGTACAGTATATAGAGCAGACTCAGTGTGAAGGCATCATCTGAGCACAAAAATAGAAACACTCTTGTCCTCAAAACCTGCATGTATGAGACATAACTGTGGCAAAATCTCCTGCCCCCTCCTCCCTCCATCTCCACCTCGACCGGCATCTTCCACCCAAACACAATTTGTACAGAAAACAAAGTGTTTTCCAGCGTTGACAGGGAGAATGGATTGCTTCCATTATACTCTACAAGAAACACATTCTGTTGAGATGAAAGGGTTGTAAATTATTGCAGGAGGTGCTGCTGCTAACAAGTCTGGTGATCCGGGGCTAATGGGGTTCACATTCACTAACTGCATCCCGGCAATGTGACAAATCAAACGCACCCAAATGAGCATCATCATCACCGTGGTCTGGGCAGCGTGCTGGCTACACAAGATCTACAGTACCAGTCTAAAAAGGTGAACAGAGGGGAAATTACACCATAATTAAATTAAACAAAAATAATTGCAGTGGTGCATTTTAGTGGAGCAAGATTAACGTGTGATATGGCTGTTTTGTACGTTACCTGTTACCTTCTTTTGACTTTCTGAGCAAGAAGAGGTGAATGATTGATCACTGTGGGCCTCTGGGAGACAGGTGAGCCTACAGTAGTAGCACGACGTCAACTGTGTCACATCCCTGTGTCAGGACGTGTCAGCTAACTCGCCATGGCAACTGCTGAGTGACGGGAGGAGCAGGTGAGACTCACATATGTGTACAGATGAATCAGGGATGTTTGGTTTAATCACGGTCGACGGATGAAGTCGGTCTGAGTGAATGTGGAAGTTTTTCAGTCTCAAAACACTAGTTTGAAATCAGTAATGACGCCGTTTTTGGGGAAAAAAAACCATTAATGTATCATTTCTGAGTCTCCAGAGTCTGGATGTGAAAGTGTTTTGCGGTGTAACAGCTAGCTAAACCCAGGAACAAGGAATGACTTGTTGGCTAATGTAGAGCCATCTTCATCATCTTTTTAAGCAAAAGTGCAAAATAATTTGCTGGTAGCAGCTTCCAAAAAGTGAGGATTTAAAGTTTTTCTGTATCATGCATGACAGTAAACTGAATGTCTTCTGAAGACGTCACCATGAGCTCTAAGAAATTATAACAGGCATTTTCTGACATTTCATAGAATGTATTAATCAACTAATCCAGAAAATAATCGCCAATGAAAATAATTGCTACTTTCAGCCCTAAACTTCTGATTTAAATCATCAAACTCCGTGGTTTCTTGCATTGCAATTAGGGGTGCAACACATCACAAAAATCATGGTTCGGATAGTAAAAAAGAAAAAAAATAAAGGATACAAATATAATTTTGCTTGCCATTTATTCTGTAAAACACTTAAAGCACTGAACTTTTGCCCATCGTCTTAAGTGAAAACAACATTCAAGATGTCCAATGTTTAAACAAAATCTTAAAATATATAAAATATTCAATACTCCATTGTTAAATTAAAGTACAATATGAGGCCTGATACCTTCCTCCTTTAAACACGGTAGTGATTGAAACAATAGCCGGTGTCCACAACATCAAAATTTAATGATTATAAACATGAAAGCATTGATGAACGAGCCACCAAACAAACATTCACCTGGTAAAAGTGCCCCGCTAACATGAGTTAGCAGCTAGGTAGCTAATTAGCTGCTCAGCTGCAGCACATTAAACAGCGTGTAAACATACCAGCAGCGGACTCGTTAGATGCTGGTTTGGTCGTTGCTCTTCAAAATCCCTGTTAGCGACACACTGTCTGTCCATGAGTTGTACTTAAAGCACTTTGTTTACTTTGTCTTAAATGAGACATTAAATTTTGCAATTAATCCGCGGTTCACATGCGTGTCGAATCGAGGGGGGGGGGATTCCGTACAGATCACGGATCACCTCTGTTCCGTTACGCCACTAATTGCAATCAGAAGAAATGCATCATTTCATAAAAATCGGAAACACATGTTAGCGTAAAAGTGGGATTTCAGCCAGGAAACGTAGCACCAAGCTAGCAAGAAACATGCAGCGTGGCAGCTCATAAGCCATGTGTAGGCAAACTGCTCGGTCTTTAGCGGTTCCTGGTCAGTCTTTTCTTGGCACACTGAATGTGACCGAAACATGAAGATTTAATGAAGGTTTTTGAAAGTAAAATTGATTTCATGGAGCAGAGGCTTGCGGATTTTACTTCACATTTTTCCCACAAAGTCTCAGTGTCTTGTTGGAGCAGCTAAAAACACCACTGGACTAAATTTAGATGAAAAGTTTACATTTTGTGGTTTATAACCTTTATTTTAATGGTATTTGAAGACTATATTTTCAACATATAACCAGTTCTACCAGATCTCCTGGACAGATTTCTTGGTGCTTAAAAATAAAATTCTGCCACAAGCACAGAAACTGTAATTTACTGCTGCAGAAAAACACATTCATGCTTTCATCACAAGCAGGCTCCATTACTCCAACAGCATCTTCTACAGTAACCAAAGTCCTCAATTAATTGCAGGATGTTCAAAACTCTTCTGCTCCAGAGACCACATCTCTCCAGTTCTCCATGACCTACACTATAAAACTAACTATAAAATCCTCCTCACCATCTACAAGGCCCTCAATAATTTAACTCCTCTCTACCTCACTGATCTTCTCCAAAAGCCTCTTGCTGCCTCAGGTCCAGCTGTGCTAGACTCTCTTACAAATCCACATAATTAAGGGTCAAACCTCGGGGCTTTTCTGGCTTTCGGCTCTTTTTGACTATCTTTATTATTAATTTCCACCTGATTTTTTTATGTTCTTATCTTGTAAAACCTCTTTGAGTACACTGAACAGTGCTATATAAAATTGATTTAATATTATTATAACTAATATTATTACACACGTGCTTAAATACTGTGTTTGCACAATATATAAATCAACACACACAAACAAACGCCCACACAGATGACAGGAGGAGGTGTTTATAGTTTGGAAAAAGTCCTTTGTCTTCCTTTGTTTAACTTTCAACCAAACCAACCCTGACACCAACAAACCCATCATCAGTGTTTCCACGACAACAGCTTTATCATGGTCAGAGTTCACATTCATACAAACGTGATTCCTGTGCCATTGTAATGTCTTTTCATCAGCTCGGAGAAACAGTCGTGAGCACCATCACAATGGATTCGCACGTCCTTGGGAGGAAGAATATATCCAAACATGAAAAAATGTGATTTTCCTTCACACCTCGGTTGTACTGTCATCCCTTGGGTGACGCAGACAGGAAATGGGAATGAGTGCTTCCTGCCTGAGCCGGCTTTGAAGGCAGACTACGAGGGACGATGTCATGGCGAAGCAATGTTCCTGCGCTTTCACCAGGCTCTTTGTAATGTGTGATTTACAGCTTCCCCCCCTGCTGTTTCATCTGTGATTTAGTGTTTCCCGGTCAGATGGCTATCAGCTGCCTTACCAAGTCCGCTCTGTTCCTGCAGAACGCTACGTGGAAACAGAAGTGACACAACAGAGCTTTAGGCCACGATCAGGACTTTGCATAACAGCATTTTAAATAGATGGGTATATAAACACTGATCTACATTGTGGTAATAAAGTAAAATAACCCAAAGTCATACATGGTAATTATAAGTAATGGAACAAGTATGCAGATCATTTACTTAAGTAAAAAGTACCTCATTGCATTCAAAATTAAAGTAAATAAAGGGACAGAAGTGTTGTTAGTAATATACTGTAAGTATCAAAACTAAAAGTCATTGCTCTGCAGAAAAATGGCTCTTTTGACTGATGCTTTATGACATTATTGGATGCATCAATGTGTACTGTAAGTAGCGTTTTACTGTTGTTACTGGTCGAGGTGGAGCTAGTTTATGCTCTTTTGGCCTAAAGCTTTTGTTTTGAAATGATACCATATGGAGTTTGACGGGGAAATCACTCTTTGGTGTTACTGCTAAAAACTCATAGACATCTGAAACAAGTAGATCCTGCTTTTTGATGTGAGCTTATCTTATGGGGCGGCTGTGGCTCAGGTAGAGTGGGTTATCTACTAATCAGAAGGTCGGCGGTTTGATCCCCGACTCCTCCAGTCCGCATGTCGAGGTGTCCTTGGGCTGAAAAATACTGAATACTGAAGCATTTTGGATAAAAGTGCTGTATCAATGCAGCAATTTATTTATCAGGTAATGTAAGATTTATTTGTAGCATACACATTATACATGACAATGGCAGTGGTGGCAATGTTGGCTGAAGAAAAATGACTTTTTTTTCTGAAATGTGGTGAAGTAGAAGTATAAAGAAGCAGGAATTGTACATACAGTATTTAAGTAAAGTTCTTTCCATTTTTCAGTTACTTTGCTCTACTGATAATCATACTGTATTATAGTTAGATTTTTGTTTTACAAACTTCTCTTTTCCAAAAATGAAACCAGACAATGAAGGTTTTGTCAGTAAAAGGCCTCGATGATGAGACTTGGAAGATTGTTTGAATCATCAGCTATGAATCATTAAACTTGCTGCAGAATTTCAGCGTCCAAAAAGTTAGTTTCATATTCAGTTAAGTGTACCAAGATAATAAAAAGTGTTGCTTCTCTCGCTTCTCACTCAAAAATATAAACAAATCTGTAAACAATCATAATGTAACATGGTTTAAGGCTTATTTGACCTTTTGAAACAAATAAATGGGGATTAGTATGTCGTGCTGCAGTCGAAGCCTCGTTTAGCTTAAAAGAAAATAGACACTATACATAAATTAAATTATTTTTACACCAATTATTTTGTTCTTCTCCATCTCTTGCATGTCACACTCACATTTCTCAATATTTTAGTATTTTCTGGAGACTTTACCCTGCTATAACCCCCTCCATCCTCATCCAACACACACACATGTTCCTGTTAACACTCAGCACTTTCCCTTTCTTAACCTCTGACCTTGTCCCTCTGCTAACCTTCACCTCTTACCCCAACCCTAACCTGACCATATTTCTCTAAACCTATAAATCCTAAACCAACCTTAAATTAAAGGTCGAGGTGATTTAGAGTTCAGACCTTTAACTGTCAGTATCTAGTTTCCATTTTGCTCCGATCATTGTGTAACACACTTTTAATCAGATTAAGACTGCAATGATTATTTTTTTTCCTTTTTACCAGTTACTTGTTTTTAAAATCCAAACTTTATTATGTCTCAGAATTAGTATTGACAGGAAAATGTCTTAATTAAGATGCAAATGAATTGACATTAACACCTTTATGATGAGATACTTTTGAGTGATAATTTCCTGAAGGAGACAAACTCCTGTTTTGTTTTTTTGTTTTTTTTTGTGGCTGTAAACATTCAACTCAGAATGAAAAAATGATCATATAAAAAGTCCTTGAAAGTTGTTTTTCTCACAGTTTTAAAGCTATGAAGTGTCACCCCAACCTAACCCGTATAAGAATTCTAAACTGAGTCCTGAATGGATGCGTAAAGCGGTTTTTAGCATTTTTTTAGCCTTTGCCCTGCTCGTCATGTGAAATGTGGGATGATCACAGCATAAAGATGGTTCAGTAATAACTGTCTTTATTCCAGTAGCTGACTGTAGTCAGGTTTACAACCTAAGGCAGTGCAAATTTTAACCAAATTTCAAGAAAATCTGCAGAAGAAAATCTTTTTGGTGGGGCTTATTCTTCAGTCTGCTGCCATGAAAATGTTACAGAAGAAGAAACGAGAAGACTTAATTTAAAAAGTTCCAGTCAAACCTCAAATAATGGAAAACCCTGTGGACAATGCAATGGAAAGATGACATTTATATTTTTTTCTTGTATATTTTAAAGAGCTTGATTTTTGCTTTTATCAACTCAGCCAAGCATAAAGACTTTCTTATGTTCTCTAAACTCTGCAAAACTGTTCCGAGTATCTAAAGTAATCACAATTTTTTTTAGATTTTCCTTATTCATTGAACTGTTTTTTATTTTCAGTAAATTCTAAAAAGTGTTTGAAAGTCGAAAGCCAGGTTTATACTCGTCAACGTTTGGTGCTTGCGCTGTAATATTTCTTCGTGTCAGATAATGAACTCCTGTCCCCATCTTGCTGAATGGTTGATGGTCTGTGAAAATACCAGAAACAACTGTGGAAATAAGTCTAGCACTCCTCTTTACGTCATTAAGTCTCTCATATTTTCAGAAATATTATATGACCTCAGTGTCCTCAGTTGACTCTTTTTAGATGAAGAAGCTGCGTTGATGTTGCAGGAGTTCATCTGTCATGAGTATATTTGGTCCTTTTAAGTATAGAGATGCACACACCTTGTACTGAGGCGAGGGTAGACAGCTCTTAATGAAACCCTGAATCAGAGGAGACCAAAGTTTGGCCCCGGGGCTTCTGTCTCTCAAAGACTAACATAAACACTGTCACAGTGGCTTTTCTTCTCCCTTTTCCCTCATATATTCTGTCTGTTTTTTTTCTTCTTTCACATGTCCTTGTTGTCATTCTTTCAGCTCCTTGTCTTTCCCTCTTGTCACTCCTCTCCTCCCACTCTTTCCTCCGCTGAGTCAGACTGTAGGGATAGAGAGCAGATGGTGTGGCCGCTATACGTTTTTATGAGGCCTCCGCTGCTGAGTAAGTTTACTGTTAACTGTTTAAACAGCTCTTGTAAAACCTCACAACAAAAATATTTTTAAAATATTTCTTGTAGCAAGCAAAAAAAAAAGGCAACCTCTTAAACATGGACAGCCAAAAAACACTCTCATCAAAAGAAGAGTGGATAGCAGCTGTAAAAGAAATGAAATGGGGAGTTTTACTTTTTCTTTTGAGACTCTACAGTGATACATTTCTTAAAGAGGACATATCATACACATTTCCAGCTGTGCCTTTATATTCGGGGGCCTCTACTGGAATATCTTTGCATGATTTACAGTTAAATGCAGCCTCAGTTCAGCCTCTGTCTGAAACAGGCCGTTTTAGCTCCTGTCTCTTTAAGATCCCCCTCCTGATGAGCCCACTCTGTTCTGATTGGTTAGCTTCATGAGGTGCTGCCCTCTGGCGGATCCCGAGGCTACATCAACATGATTTTACTTCTTTTTCTCCTTCTTGACTCAAAATGGAAACTTCTCAAATACATCCGTACAAGTTTTAGCCAATATGCTCCAATCACGTAGGTGCTCTGGTGCTCGAGCACCCACCGATCAAAAGTAAATGAATTTTAAAAAATTGCATCTTTAAAAAAAACTGCACCCTCTTTTGCTTAGGTATTGATGTCAGTTGTTTTTACCAGTCGGCGCTGATCAGGGGGGTCTGGAGTTGGACTGGTTATCCCGACGGCCAGTCCAACTCCACACCTCCCCAATCAGCGCCCACTGGTAAAAACATAAATCGGCGCCTATGTTCGAGCCCGAATCCGATCTGTAACATTGCAAACGAAGCGTGCAGAGCAGGCTGAAGCCCTGGCTTTAGACTTGCAGGGGACATTTTTCCAGACATTCACTTCGTGTTTTGTAACTTTGACCATGTTTAACATAGACATCTGGCATCATAACAGAAATAACAGAAAATCACAAAAAGCATGATATGTCCCCTGTAAGCATTGGACAAAATGGATATTGCATGTGAATGTTGACATGGTACAATGAGGGAGAATAATGTATGTGATTTACCTCCCCTCCGAACCAATTTTTCACTGTTCTCACAAGCCCTCTGAGAGACCACGTGTACTAAGTCTGTATTACTATTATCATGTATTATTAATGCTTAACTTTCGTCGTCCTTCTCTGCGGAATAAATGCAGGAAATGTATGTATACCGGGTATTTCTACAAGGCCAGTTCTCCAATTTTTGAATTCCTGACTTGAAGTGGCCTTAATTTAATCTTCCTTGCTGTTGTCTTTTTCTTTCTGTATATACAGTGTGATGGTGTACAAGGTGGGAAATTCATCTATTAATTAAGTGTTAAATAAAGATGTATACTTGTGACATTTCAGAAAGTAACCCTTAACATAAAGTAAACCCAGCTATACTATGTATGAACTTGTGTATTCACCCTGATGACTCTGAATTTACTCTACTAAAATAATGAAAATAAAGTTTAAACAACAGTTAAATAAACAGCTCAGCTAACTAATGAGGGTATCAATGAAGCAGAAATTTTATTTATTTTTATAAACATATACAGTAAAAACACTCTCCGCCTACATTTACTCAGCTACACATGAATTTAAAGAAAACACTTGCGCAGGAGAGGTAGAGAGCTCACAGACCTCCCTTCGAAATTCGAGCCAAGAAAAACAGAATTACATTAAATAAAAATAATGATGGATGGAAAGGCTACTATAAAATAAAGAAAATCTCAAGACGAGAACCAGGGGGTCGTTATGTGAGGAGCACATTATATTTCTTAACATTTCTGAATGTCTGTAAAAAAGGATCCAGTAATAAAAAGTTATATTTTAAGCAGCTCTGTGTGTCTGTGTGCATATGTGTGTGTAAATATCCTGTATGAACGTGTGCTTTCGTGTGAGAAAGTCCAGGGCCAGCCTTGTCCTGATCCCTCCCTCTCATCACGGCAGTGTCTGTTTTTAATCTGGGTCTGTGATTTATGAAGGAGCCCGGACTGTGTATATCTCCTCACTTCCTTTCATTTCTCAAATGGTTTGTGCACTGCGGGATGATAGATTTATCTACACACAACCCCTGCATGACTAATTAACTCTGAAATATCAGGGCCAGATGTTGAACTGAAAGACGGACCCCAGAGTGCTTTCTCTCCCTCTCCATCTTGCTTTTTCGGTTTTCTAACTGTTGCTTGTGATTTTTCTTCTTCACTCTTTGTCCCTTCTCAACATTCAGCCATAATTCTGCTGATAATATGACAGGCTGTTTTCTGTGAATGTAAATGTTGTACTGACTGAAATAGCAAATCGACACCATTGGTAGTTATGATTTGGAAGCTAAATAAATGTCTTTGCCTTAAAGGAACAGTTTTTTTTTTACGACTTGGCTTCTTGACACAAAGCTTTAGAACAAAACCCACCTGGCACCCGCATAAATGATCACACAAGTTTTAAATAAATCCCCAGTTCATCTACAATACTTCACTGTTACCAATTATTTGGTTGCTAAGAGTGTAAATGAAGCCAAAGTGGTCATGCAAACATCCATTAAATCTTAAAGAACCACTTTCTAGTTCACCTTTGAAAAACAATACTTTTAAGTCAAGTCAAGTTAAGTCAATTTTATTTATATAGCGCCAAATCACAACAGTAGTCATCCCAGGGCACTTTTCACATAGAGCAGATCGAGACCATACTCTTTAATTTACAGCGACCCAACATTCCCACCATGAGCAAGCACTTGGCAACAGCCGCAAGGAAAAATACCCCTTCAACAGGAAGAAACCTCGAGCAGAACCAGGTTCTAGGTGGGCGGCCATCTGCCTTGACCAGTTGGGTTGAGAGAGAAAGAATTGTAGTGGCCTGATAATCAGTCTGAATTTCCATTTTGTTTCACTACTTTTGAAGAAATATCAAAGAAACATGACAATTTAGGATTTAGTATTTGGTAAATAAAACAATATGTACAGTGGCGTCAATCTCATCCACACTTGTTGACATTTTTGCTGCCATTTTGCTGTAAAACATACAGTAAACATAGCCATACTATGTATGAACTTGTGTATTTGTTGTGTACTTCTGTGTGTTTCTGATTTTATTCTATTAAAAATAATAAAAATAAAGTTTAAATTATTTTGCTGTCATTTTTGCAGTCACTGTTTTTTAGCCACACTAGCTCTAGGGATGTCGGGCCAGACTGAAATATCTCAGCTATTGTTACTGAGTTTAACTATTGGATAAATTGCCATGAAATTTTGCATAGACATTCATGGTCCCCAGACGATGTCAGTTCAGTAACTATCCCCTTAAAAACCCATTAATAAATACCTTAATTCCATCAATATTAGTGAAAAAACTGAGGGATTCTGTCTCATAGTGAGCTGTATTTTATGTTTAGTGCTAATTAGCAAATGTTAGCATGCTATCACAGTAGATTAAGACGGTAAACATCATGCTGGCTAACCATCAGCATGTTATCACTGTGAGCATGTTAGCATGTTGACTTTAGCATTTAGCTCAAAGCAGTGTTGTACCTTAGTTAAACCTCACAGAGCCACTGTGGAAGACACAAGTGGACAGGGCGAATTGAAAAATGTTTAAACTTCAGCAAAAATGTGTGTGTATCCTGAGACTTTATAAATGTATTTCATAAATGTACAGAGACAAGAGGTAAAAGGAGAGAAACTGACAGGCACAGTCAGCGTGTGCATTGCTAGCTAGCTAGCAGCTAACATACAATTGGCACATTGTGGTCAAACTTGTGCAGAATACTTGTTTAGACTTCTGTCTAAACACACTTTTAGTCTCTTTCGTGGATGTAGCTAGTTAGCATTCAAGTCAGAGATCAGAAATTTCCAAGTTAAAAATCCCAAATGTTGAGCTAAAAGCAATCAATTCAACAAGCAGCATGACTGATCGTGAGAAACTTGTCTTCTTATAGCAGGCAGCATATGAATATTTGCAGCGTTAGCAGAGCTTACTGTAATTGAACACACCAATGAAACGGAGGGGGATAAGGTAAGAGGCTGTTTAGTCAGAATATTACGCACAATAGCTTACCAAGTACCCTTAACGTTTCATGTTTCTGATTGCTTTCTTTCTTTTTGAGAGTTTTATTCATTCAACACCGTTTGAAACCTGCTTTTCTTGGACGCTGCCATATTGAGTGATGTCAGTGCATCTGCTTCTCTGTGAAGTTGGGGTGCATGACATTGGCCTGAGTTTCCCAGTCGGAGCTCCAACTTTGAGAGCCGTTCCATCATACTTTAAGTATAAGTAGGAGGTTGGAACTTTTCGAGTCTCGAGTTGTCTGGAACGCAGCATTAATCCTTTGTGCTCCCGTCTGTCTTTCCAACCACGAGAAATGTCTCTCAGTGGGGGGGGGGACAGCACCAGACCCTAACTCTGAACAAATTTGAAATGGATAATAATCGACATTTCAGCGTATGTTCACATTGCTACTGTTGCTTTTACGAGGATTTGTTTAAAAATCATCTTTGCTGACAACTCATCTTCCTAGTGGAGTCTGGTGGAGAGCTGTGGCTACCGGTATCACTGTGAGATTTCATCACTGAAGCTGAAATGATAAATATTATTATAATCAAGTACACAAGCCAAACGTTTAAAGGAGACATATCAGGCTTTTTGTTATTTTCTGTTATTTTAAAACTGTTATAAAGTTGGATGTCTATATTAAACATAGTCAAATGTAAAAATGCTCCCTTGAAAGTCAAACTCCAGGGCTTCAACCTGCTCCGAAGGCTTTGTTTGCTATGTTACTTCTACTTCCTCCTCATGATGACATCAGATTGTTTACGTATACCCACAGATGACCATCCGTCACGTAGCCTTTGTTTTAAGGTTGTTCTATGGGTTGTTTGCGTTGTTAACTCACATATGTCGGACTCAAACTCGAACATGTACAGATGCATTTGAGAAGTTTCCATTTTGAGTAAAGAAGGAAAAAGAATTAAAATCATATTACTACTGTTTGTTTTCGTAGCCTCCTGAGCTGTCAGAAGTCTACTTAGATGCAGCTTCCTGGAGCTAACCAATCAAAACAAAGCAGGCTCATCTTAAAGTGACAGGAGCTAAAACAGCCTGTTTCACACAGAGGCTGAACTAAAGGGCTGCATAAAGGGCCGGTATAAGTTAAATAAGGAGTTTTTTGAACTGTAAATCATGCAAAGATATTCCACCAGAGCCCCAGAATATAAATATTGACCCGGAAATGTGCATGATACGCTCCCTTTAAGACTCAAAGGTCCTATATTCTAACATAGGTTAATGCTTTTTTCACAGTCTTCATGTCTCTTACTTATCAGTTAAAATGGCAGCCCCCCTCTGTTTTCCCTTTGAAAAAGACAGATGACAAATTTCAGTGTCTTCTTTGCCCTTTTTCCGTCTCCTGTTTAAAATGGGTGGGTATGAACTGAGTTAAGTTAAGGGTGAGAAGAGATGGAGGGAGTTGATGGGTAAACCTCTTCCGGGCAGATCCACCTTAAGAAAGCCTGAAGGCCTTTCTGACACGCTGACAGCTTGCCATGAGTGACATGTGATATGTACAAATTTCAGGACTAATAAATCTACCTGTCAGAGGAAGGAGACTTGAAAGGGCTGCTGCCCCGCGGCACAGCTTAAACGCAACTGCTGTTGATGAAATTCTGTAGGCTGGAGAATTACAGCTGTCAGGAAAAAACGCCTACATCAGATGTGACGGCTCGCCTGGCTCCTTTTCTAACCTGTTCTCTCTTTCACACAGCCGCTCGTCTTCCCTCTCTCCCTTTCTGCAGTCTTTTTTTTTTTTTTTTTTTTTTGCATTCTCTTCCTCTCTGTTATTGCTAATCCAAAATATGTGTGAGATGAACTTTTAAAAAACTGGCGTGGGAAATATTATCTCTCCAAAAAAGTGCAGTGGGAAGATTTCTCAAAATTTTTCCTTGTTTGTTCTTTCTCACAACAAAACACACTCTGGAAAGAACAAAGCTAAATCATATCTCGCACAGCTGTTTTCCTTTTCTATTACTTTCAGCGGCTCTATTTTCTTACTGCTTTGAAGTTCAGCTGGACTATAGCCAGTAAGAGACATATTCACTGCTGGTCTATGACAGCTATAAACATCAGCTCACCCATTCCATCATTTGAAGAGAGAGGCATAAACCAGCTGAGCGTGTTGCTGTATTTATGGGTAAACGAGTGGAAAAGCCATTGCTCTCTCTAATCTGTCATAAAGGGGATTTATGGGTGTGTTATGTGAGGACCTTGTTGAGACCGTGTATTGACTCATCTCATGCAGACAGACTCCATGAGGCATGCAGCTAGCCATATTCCACATCAATGGACACTTAATTCAATATGAAAAGGCCAAGACAGTATATTGTCAGGTGAAATTCATGACTGAGCATTTGATCCTGTTCTGTTTATGGAACTAAAAGATTATTTTAACATATTAAATAACTAATAGTGATTCGTAAGAGGTTTAAAAACGAAAAAAAGAAACCTGTCATGGGGCAAATAAAAGAGTTGTGCGTCTCTGTTACCCCTCTTTAACCCTTCTGTCGCCTCGCTGTTGCTCTGCTGCCCATCTCAGTGACCTCCGACCCCTGCTTTAACTCCCAGCATGCCCTGGGGCTCGGGGATCACGCCTGGGTCTAGACCAACAAACACAGTCAAAGGTCACTCTCTCTGAGGAGCCTTGTTTTCACCTTTTTCAATTCCCCAAACACTCAGCTGGGAGCAAAAAGAAAATGAAAACTGCTCCGTCCACCTGGATATCATTTTCTACTGTGTGTATAAATGTGTTTGGATGACTGTGTTGGGACATGTGTATTCTGCAGTACAGTATGTGCATGCATGTGTGTGGTTGTGTTTAAGGGTTGTGTGTTACAGTATAAACGGTACTTAAAACTAGCTGCAAAAGACAGTCTAAAAGGTGTCATCAAACCTGTGTTTTTTAGTACTTGTGGACCAAAATAACTGCACAGAGACTCTTTAGAGGAAATGACTTTGGTCTTGTCACAAACTAATTCTGGAGCTGTTCATTTGTGGTGGGAACGTGATGCTGGGATGCAAATGAGCAAAATCAACAGCTGCTAAAGAAGCAGCTAGCTGGAGAATGAATCAAAGTCTGACCTGGACCAACAATGAAGTATGTTGCCTTCTTGATATTTGGGCCTTCTTGCTCTGTTAACATTCTCGCTCCCACCCGAGGCACATCTGACCAATGAGCGAGGTGAATGCAACAAGTTGACCAACTCATTCACTGATTCAGACCAGAAAACGTCCTTAAACTACGTCTACACTAAGCTGTCTAATTCTTAAAATATTTCTTTATTTTCTTGCAGCCACACGAGTGCTTCCAGGTTGTTTTTGTAGAGACCTCTGTCCACAATCAATCTCTTTTTTTCTTTGTACTCTTTTCAGCCGACAAAAAAAAACCCAAAACAAAACTGCTTACAGCTTCTTCTTCACTTTACTGCCACACAGCTGCTCGCCGCGCAGCTTACAGTACGTCATAGTTTTACGAAAGCTCAGTTTTCTTTGTACACACTGAAAACACCGAGCTGCAGTTTTAAGATTTACACACTGGAGACTGTTTTGGAAAAGCCCAGCTTTTGGGAAAGAAAAATACTGTTTTAGTCTGAACAGAGGGATAAAACTGGGAACATAGAGAAAGTTTGCATTTTTTTACCTTCACCGGCTTTGTGTGGACGTACTCTTAATACAAAAAAAATCCTTTTGGCCGACATGGAAATTGCGATCTGTCTGATTACATTTTTTTGTGTTTCAGTAAAGCCAATCACACATTCACATTTTGGATTTACTGTAATGAGAAGTTTCTGACTTGGAAATAATGTTCATGTCGACTTCCAAGTCATAATTACGACTGGGGAACTGGGATTCTTCTGAAAGCTGGGATTCTGCCTGAAAACCAAGCAAACAGGGACGCCTTATGACAGCCAAATTTAGATTTTGTCAATGCAGAGTGTTTTAAACCCTCACACACCCAACTCTGTTATCATTCAACCATGACATGAACACTCGCAAGCCCATAACATGGAAATCTTTCCAATCCTTCCCATCAGTCCGACATAGTGTGAAGATTTGGTGACAATGGTGGTGACTATTTTAAACCACTGCTATTTAAAATACAACAGAAACAGATGTCAGAATGCATATTTGGTTGTGGTGCCGTATTTTTTTTTTTTGCTAACTGTCATTAAACAAAACGACAAAGACGTTTACAGGTTTTTCTATTGTTCTGGTGTTTCAAAACAGCTGTAATCTAATTGCCGAGTGCGGACGGAAAAACTCTCAAGACATAAACAGCGAGTTAATCTGTATCTCTCTGATCTTTACCGCCTTGTCTGTCAATCACAGGGAGTGGCTGCAAAACAAGATAGGTATAATTTAGCATGACAGCCTTCTGGTGGCAGCTGGGGTGAAGAGTTCACTGAGTGAAAGAGGTGCTGTGTGTGTGTGTGTGTGTGTGTGTGTGTGTGTCAAAGTGACAAAAAACGAGAATAGTTAGATTTACTTGTGGTGAACATTTATGTATAGTCGTACAACTTAACTATAGTAATGGAAGCATCTGAGAGTTTGACAGTTTGCAAAACACAGGAGCGATTGTTCGGAGACTTGGGCACCGAGAGGTCAAGTAACTGTAGCACAAGCACATCTATTCAAAGCCTTGAAAAATCAAGTGTGGCTGTCCAACAAAACTTCTTTTATTTAGATTCCAACCCATTACATTGAACGTACTGTCTCTTATTCTGTGTACTGACACTAAGAGAATGTCTTTTGACAAGGGTGAACAGGACTAAAGCAGAGGATGACCCCGCGCTGGGGCAGCACGAACTAGACAGGGTGCTGGGGACCCCCGGAGGCATACGCTGTGGGTCTATGACAGTCGACGAGAATGAAGAAAGAACAGAGCGAAGCCGCAAAGAGGATGGGAGTGATAATGGATTCCCACATTAGGTCCATCAAGGTCTGACGAGAAATGGGATATGGCAGCACCTTGGCACGGGGAGTAGAAAATCTGGTTTGAAGCGAGGCGTGGAGCGGGCCGGTGACTCTACCCTTGGTGGCAGATGCTTGGGGGCTTGTGCTGGGGATTTTGGAGACTTCTCCAGGTCACAGTGTAGAGTGGAAACACATGGTTTCAATGTTTCAAGAGTGTGACGGTGGTGTCCACTCATTTTGCATTTGTAACTCTGGAATTACTTATGGTTAGTAAAGAAATCGAAAGAAGGAAAAAAAAAGTTTTGGTATGAATGTCTCAGATGGAAAACCCCAAATTTCACCATTTGCTCCAGTCCCCTTTACACTCCCTGTGTGTGTGTGTGTGTGTGTGTGTGTGTGTGTGTGTGCGCACCGAATTCCTGCAGAGTTCATGGGTAAAGCTGGCTGAGTGCATGCAGGGTTGAAAACCATAAATTACCTGAGACGCACATGAAGACACCAGCAACCACAGGAGCTTTACAGAGAGCTTCAAACCAGCAGGGAGCAGATTCATGGAGGGGTCACTGCTCAGTCATTCAGACCAGAGGGGGTAACACATACACACACACACACACACACACATTCATAGACATAGAGCCAAGTATATATATATTTTTTGAGTAAGTACTGTAAAAGTGACCTGTAACAATTTTACATAAAAATAAATACAATGTGAGACCATTTGAAGGCCAGTTTGTTCTGAGGTCAAACTTTACATGGTTTATTCTGTATTTTCATCATATATATATAATATGTGAATATACAGTAGTATACAGTAAATAGTTAGTTCACATTTAAGGTTAATTACAGTATTTTTCAACTTGGTTACTACTCTCATATTTTTGTGCATTATGGTGCATTTTCCTGACTGAGAGTAAACACAGAAAGACAAATTATATCACAAGCAACAATAATAATAATGCACATAAATATGAGGATAAGACCCGTGCAGGTTGACACATACGGGATCTGGATTTGTGTGGACATGGTGCAAGATAATGTTCCCACATCTGCTTCATTTGCACTAAAGCAACACCTGCTGACTGGCTGTCAGGTCTCTTGGATTTCATCCCATCTATGACCGACTCAAAGAACCGTAGTAAACTGTGTGAACTGCTCCTTTGTCAAAGCGTCCTGTGCACCAGTGAGTGATTTATGGCAAACACACATCTTTTATAAACTGTAATTTATTGGGATCTGCACAGAAAAGCATGACAAGCTGATTAAAGTAGAGCAGCTCCGTGCTTCTGCTTCTGCTCAACCTGCTGTAGATCAATGCTTTGTTTGATTTTGAAGGCAGCCCCAAATGAATTTTGAAAACTTTATTATTCAGGAATGATTTGATGTGCTCACTCCTTTGAACATGTGCTAACATGCTACTGTCAAGAAGCAAAGTTTGTATTTTGCTGTTTGGCTTTGAGTTTCCACCAGTGACAAAACTGAGACAAAAGTTGAGATGAGGTAAGATAAGGTGGTAGTTTTAGCTAAATGCTGACATCAGCATACTGACATGCTTTCAGTAACAATGCTAACATGATGAAGGTATAAAGTTTACTGTTTACTATCTTAGTTCAGTATGTTAAAGCTCCGTAAGATTATACAACAACAATGCTCTCCTTAGCTTTATTAAAAAATGATACATACATTGACCAGTGTACTCTGCATCATTACATAATGTTTTCTGATTGGTTGGTTTATAGATGTGGGTCGTGGCAGCAGTCGCATTGTGAGAATTTGGTCCTAAATTTCTGACTGTCAGAATTATGCTGCAGGTTGTGTTTGGTCGTCAAAGCTCCAAATTGGTCTGACAGCGAGATTTAGGACACCGTTTTGTATTTGGCGATCAAAAATGTGACCATGTTTCTCTCAGGATTGTCAAATTCCCTCTCAGTCAGCCCAAAATCATACAGTCTGTACACAACTTAATGTCAATCCATTCAAAAGCTGTTGAGATATTTCAGTCTGGACCAAGGTTGGGGTCCAACAGACTGAGCTTGCTGTGATTAGAGCCACACTGCTACCACATCTAATAGAAATTGAGGTACATTATACTGTAATTCCCCCTATTTAGCATTTATAAGTAGCATATAAGTTAATAATTGGCTTTAACACACTAAATTGTAGTTATAAGTCAGATACATGCTGGTACGTTAAGTAAAGTGATACCAAAATTAAGGTTAATAAGGCAAATCTATGGGGTATTAGTGGTGGGAGATGGGATGCTTTCATGTTGCTGTCCTGTTTTGACATGAAGACTAACTGGATAGGTGTTTTGTTACAGAAAGACCTGGCAGTGTTTTGGTCTGTAGTATGTGTTGACTCACCCCCCCCCCCCCCCCCCCTCCCTCGACGAGGGTGTGAGAGCGGCCTTGTGAAGCCTTCCTTGAGTTGACAGACAGGCCATAGTCTGTAATTTGCTCCCCTCGTCCTCAGGGCATGTTCACGTGAGGCTTCAGTTTAGGGTGTGACAACGAGGATGATCTGGCTCCAATCTGCCAAACAATCATGGTTCAGTACTCTCAGACAGACAGGTAGACAACTTGGCCCAGACATGCCACAGAGAGACGCTGACAATGCCATCAAGGACCGTCCCTGTCTGCGTTATCCGAATTAATTACGCTACAGGAATTTCTCAGACTGCTGGATAGCTTAATGCCTCTCACTGACAAGAGAGATGTTCCTCCTTGTTGTCCTCATCATGGCGCTCCTCTTCAAAGGTTATCAAACTGAAATTCCAAGGAGAGACGAGGAGGATGAAATAGATTTGAGGAGCTTTGATGAGAGAGGCTTGCGATGAAAGAAGCTTTCAAAGCACAATAGGCTTCTTCACTCCAGTTCTTTTTGCTTTCTGTCCCCGTTGTCACTCCTCAAGATTTGTCAGACTCAAACTCCGCTGCCAAAGTCATACTTTAGCTTTGAGCTATGAAACCGAACTGGTGTTGTAGCAGATTTCACGTACAACGCTGCACGCACGTCTCTTTCTATCTCGCTTTCACCCCCCCCCTCCCCCCACTCCCCTTTTCACGCCGCCGTCGAAACATCTGCCCCTGGACCGGCACCAGCTCCAGCTCCAGCTCCGGCAGCAGATACCCTGCTAGCCTTTTAATATCGAGAATATGAGAGATGTGAGAAGTGATGAAAGGAGAAAGAAAATAAGTAAGATGTCATCTTTAATGTCAAACACCGAATGTGAGCTTTCATTATGTTCACCGCACCTTGTCTGGCTCCTAAGCAGCGGCTGTAACACCCCGACACCCTGTCAGGTAGAGTTTAGAGACTCTGACACAGTATCCAGTAACCCCTTCGCTAGGATTGAGTGCGAGCCAGAGGAAAAACAGCGAGAAAGACAGACAGAAACAGAGAGAGAGAGACACGTTGAAAGAGGAGAGGGGATTGATTGTGACAATCTGGAGCTGCTGTAGTCTCTTGTGACAGGCTGCTGCCAAGGAGGCCAGATTTGAAATGTTTGAAGGTTATTCCATCGATGTTTTCACAATACAGTAACCAGTGTCCGGTTTTGGCGTTATATCCTCCATAACACTGCTTTTAAACATTTTAAAGTCAGCCAGGTTTGTTTTTTTTTTTCTTACAGCATTAATTTTTCTGCTTCTAAGTGTAGTAGCCTCGAGCGAATGAGAGGTGAATTTTAGAGCTGACTCGGTTTACAAGCCAATAGAAACACTTGAGGAAACATGAATAGTGGTGAATTTGCTCCAGGTGACACATATTGAGACACTATTAAAATCCACCTGGTTTTATGAACCTTTCAATTCATGCATAAAAAAAAAAACCTGAGTGGAAATACTATAATTTTGAAAGAATAAAAAAGTCAAAATAAGAAAAATGTTCCTCAAATTAATACATACAAAAGACACATAAATGTATTTTTTTTTTGGTATTTTATTGATTTTGCCTTTTCTAAAAGGACAAAAAACAATAACAACAAAGCAACAAACATAAAAACCACATTCATATAAACACTTTATAAAAAAAAAACATGAAAAGGGAACAAATCCTCAGAAACATGCACATACTCACATACAGTTCATACTAACACATATACAGTATATTCCCTGTATATTCCCTGTATATTACTACATGTCGTACTACTACTACACACATACTACGTATTCAGCTCAGCCTCTGATTGAACTTGTTTTTTTTTTTCTTTTCTAAACCTCTTCCCCGTTTCCCTCGACTCACTCTTTCTTTTTCATCTCATCTCAAGTAGATTAATAAATCCCTCGCATAAGCTTCTTTGCCTCGTTTCGCAAACTATCCCATTTTATATAGAAAACTATTGTTTTGTTAAATTGTTGCGTTAATATTTAATGAACTTTAGCAAAGACGAAAATGGGTTAGCCAGATAAAAGTCAAAATTTCTGACAGATTTCTAAACAAGTTTGAGGAATCAGTCGTATTTTTAGATGGTGGACACCTCTGGATGATCCATCTATGACATCCTGACTCCCAACCATCTCCAGCCCCCTCTATCTCTTATCTACCAACACTATCTCTGCCTTTCTACTCTTTTTTTACACACAACGCACCACTCTTTCCTCTATCTCAGTCTAGATATTAGCTGTCTGTTCTGTGCTTTTATTCCCCTTTTCTCTCTCTCTCTCTCTCTCTCTCTCGCTCTTTGTTTTCTGTTCATTTTGCTGCCTGTGCACAAACATGTCTGCTGTCTGCCAGCCTGGCAGGAAGCAGGTTTGAGGCCTATATTTAATCACCACAAGGCTTAACTCCCTCCGTCAGTGACGGCTCATTTGACGTGGCGGCCCTGGGCTCTCTCTTCCCCCGATTCCGTGCCAAATACAATAACTCCTCTCTTTCGTTACCTTGCTGTATTTTATAATTTCGCTATTTTTCAATGTCAGGGCCAGGCCTTTTGAAGAGTTTTTTTTTTATTGAATTTCCTGCTGGACCCTGCTGCCGGGGCCATTTTTTCCCAGCCTTCACCGTCACTTTGCTTTTTCCTCTGCAACCGTTGCTTCTTTCTTTCCTCTGTTTCCTCTTTCCATTTCAAGACAGATAAAAAGGAAATTAGAGCATCGTTTCATCATAAATTAAGTTTTAAGTGCAGCGTTTCATTGTTACCACCATGTATGTAATAAACTAAAAAACCAGCGCCCAGCATGCAGTAATCCCCTGCATATTTACTATTAAAGGTTCTTGTTACCCATCTATCTCCTCTGGGTAATATTATCTAACCCTCCTCAGTTACATGTGTTCACAATTCTTGAGCATTATAAATCTTCTGCGGAGCTGTCATGAGTGTCTTGAAAGCATTAAAATGCCTGTTGTTTGACCAAATGGAAAGAGAGTAGATTCAAACAATACTTCACTCTTCCTGTCTCGGAGTTCACAGAAGTTAATGCATTTGGCAGTAGCAGATGCTGTTCTCCCTTCTGAGTTGTGTGAAAGAATGTCACCCAAGTCTAATCAAATTATGGCTGTTATAGCACACGTCAAACCTTCACTTTAAATTTTAGCCCCTTACCACTGACGGTTCATGCACTTTCTTGCTCCCTTTCGGATCCTTTTTGTTGTGATAAAGCAGAGATAAGATCTCAATGAGAGCATGTATGGAGAGAGTGTGCTCTTTAATAATGCGGCTATGGATCATATGGTTAAAATCAGCGTGTGGAAAGAAAGGCCTAGGGTTTGTCTGCATGCGTGTGTGTGTGTGTGTGAGTGTGAGTGTGTGTGTGCGCGCGCGTCAGCTCTTGTGACCTCTTAATATCGCATCACATGTCTGATCTTATTCTTGTCTGCCATCTGAACTCCTGTCATGTGCTCTTTTTGCCAATCTGTCACACTTAATCTGAGCGGAAAGAAAAACTTAAGAGGAGAGCCTCCAAGTGCCCCAGGAACGCTTGGGGTTGGGAGAAAAAAAGAAAACGGAGAAACAAAGGAGAAGAAGGAGAAGAAAATCACAACGGCGTAGCATTTCAGGGGCATGAATGGCATCAATGATTCGCTGAGGGGGATAAATAGGGTGAGGGAAAAAAGGGAGAAAGATGAGAGAACAATGTGTCTGTTGTTCTTTAATCTGAAGTAAATCATCTGTCTCTCTCTCTCTGTCAGGTGTTGAGCTCAGATCTCATCATACAATGCTTCAAGGGTTTGCCCGGTACAGTGCTGCCGTAATGATTTAGTCAGATCTTTCCCCTTCATCTCATCTTCCTTTTTCTGAAGCTAAATATTTATCTCTCTGTACACCGGTTACACACTTGTTAAACGGATGATTTTTTTTTTTTTTTTTTAGTCCCTAATCGTCCTCAGCATTTCCTGTGAAGAAAAACATTTATGGCATAAACGAATTAGTCCAGATAATTTCTTAACTTCCATATTTCTCACTGGTTTAGATTTGTGTCCTTGGAAGATCATGAGAGCGGTGGTGAAAGTCAAACGTGTTAAGATTTAAGTCGTTTCAGACATCAGTTCCTTAACTCAAACCATGAGCTCGCTTTGTGTTCGTCTGCCAGATGGGACAGCTGCTCAGGGTGCAGCTGAGCTCAACTGTGCTTCTCTCTGGGTGAAAAGTTCATTTCCAAAAGTGCCACAAATCCACGTGGGAAAGCAGCGTTACCTGAAGTTTATCAGCCAGTATTTCTAAAACATATACACAGAAGGTGTTTCATCAATTCTGAAACCAAGAAATCATTTTGTTTGCATCATGAGATTAGTTTAATCAATATTTGTGCAAATGATTCACTTCCAACACCTGTAAGACGAACACCAATTTCCAAATGTTTCACAGGAGATTAGTTTAAATCTGAATTTATGAGCTGAGAAACTTTTATTTACTCTCACAGTCAATTTAACTCTAAATCCAGATGAGTCATGGTCGTATTCGTCGGGTATTATTGGTGTGTTCACATATTTGCTCTGCAGTATATTTCCAAATGAGCAGCTCAAGCCTTTCAAACAACGTTTTCCAAGTAACATTAGATTAAATTGATAGTTTGACACTTTGAGAAAGTTAAATTAGAAGATCGATATCACTCTCATGTCTGTGCGTTAACTATGAAGCTACAGCTAGCAGCTAGTTAGCTTAGCTTAGCATAAAGACTAGAAACAGCTAGCCTAGCTCTGTCTGAAGGTAAGAAAATTTAAGATGGCAGCTCAGTCATTAATTTCAGTGCATTAGCACTGTGGGGGCGCCAACAAAGAGACCTCCTGCAAAACAACACAAGGTCATTCATCAAAAAAGTTAAATCTGGTTTAGCGTCTGATAATCTGTAGCTCCAACTGGACTTTCTGGATCGTTTTCAATTGTCTCATCGCTACTTTAAACAACACACAGGGCTGTTTTTGGTCTGAAAGCAGCCTAATTTGTACAAAAACTGAGACTTCAGGAAGTTACTGCGTCCGGTCAAGAAACAGTCCCGCACGTAGCCCCTGTAAAACTGTTATTTTTATGTTAAACAAACAAGATATGACATGTTAATTATGTTAGTTAGCTTAGCTTTAGAGATGCTGGTAGACAGACATTTTCTTACCATTGGATAGAGCCAGGCTAGCTGTTTCCAGTCTTTATGCTGAGCTAAGCTAACGTCTGCTGGCTCCAGCTTCATATTGAACAGACAGACGTAAGAGTAGTATCAATCTTTTTATTTAACTCTCAGCAAGAATGAGAACCAGTTTATTTCCCAAAATGCTGAACTACTTCTTTAATGCAGAGTATTTACAACTGCACATAAAGAAGAATTTTGGCGTTTACGAGATTATTCTAAGAAGCGAAATGCCAAACGCAGCTGAAAAGTCGTTTAAGTGACGGTGTAAGTGCTCTTTCCACTCGACGATGTCATTCACAACTTTACAAGGAGATGAAAATGGACTGAATGGTGCTCTCATTTATAAACACTCTCGGTGTTGCTCCATTCAAAGCCAAATTAAATGTTTTATGAGAGGAGGAGAAGTTATGAACTCCTACAAAACTGAAAACATGTGGCAGCATGTGGAGCTGCTCTGTTTGACCTGAGCTATTGGCACCAGCAGCTTGCATTAATATGTCCAATTAAACCAACATGTTGACAGAGCAGTATTGACCTCTGTCAGAGGAACTATTCCTCTCTTATACCCTCCTTCTTCTCCCTCCTGTCAGACACAGCTGAGGGCATGCCACAAATTGTCCATTGTACATTTCCACCTTCGATGTATCTTATGGCATAATTATCCTTCCTGACAATTTTCTTGCACTATAGAAGCTGGAAATGTCCATCATTTTTACATCTCATGACCAGATGATGGTTTTCACATGAAAAGGAGTCATTCATTAATGGCAGCTCAGACAGCAATCAGATAAACGTCGTCAGCGTTTTCTCACTGAGGACTATTATTGTTCTGCACGGCACTTTATCTAATGGTTGCTGCAGCTCAATCTGTCATGTATCGTTCATCACATGGATTGATATATGTTGTAAGGTTGTGCTTTTTAACTTAAACACACACATACTGTACAAAACCCCATTGTACAGCTTGCACACTGTATCAGTTGTAGATATGAGGAAAATTATCCTGTGCCTGACGGCGGTTTTGTTACTGCAATTTGTTTGCTGATTATATGCTTACAAGGCTGTTTGATTACCATTTTAAGTCTGTCCATTATACAAGTTATATTGGATGTTGAGTTTAGCGTAGCTTTACTCAATAACTGGCTGTCTATGGGACCAAGGAGTAGATTGATGAGTCGATCAACAGGAAATTAATCATTTTGAGTAATTTTTTAAGACATAAATGCAAAAAAATCTATCGTTCCAGCTACTTAAATGAGAATATTTTCTGGTTTATTTAGTTTTCCATGAAAATAAACTGAATATCTTTGGGTTGTGGACTGTTTGTCAGGACAAAACAAGATATTTTAGGTTGCATCTTGAGTTCTAAGAAACACTGAGCTATATTTTTCACCATTTTCTGACATTTAATCGATTAATCGGGACCGCCAGATGAATAGATAATGAAAATAATCATTAGTTGTAGCCCTAGTTGAATGTGGTAACATGCTGCATTCCTAGTCAAATTAGTATAACTGCACATTCCTGGTGAATTAATTTATGTGAATGCAGTTCTGCTGTTTACATTGTGATTGTCAAGATGTGAATTGCTGCTGTGATAACTTAACCACTGTGCAGTGTTTTGGTGTCTGATAAGCCTCAAAACTCATCTATGTCTCACTCAAACTATTTTTTTCTAGACTGTATTTCATCGTTTCACCAGGAACAGTTTCTATAAGGCCATATCAACGGCGCTGCTTGTGTTGTTTTTTTAATCTTCAGTCCAAATACCACAGTCTCAGCTGTGTGGATGACTGAATTTGAGCTGCTTCTCTGGGCGATTTAGCTAGGTTTAGGAGGAGCACTTTGGTTCGCTGTCAGCCACTGCTGGAGCTCACAGTTGGACCTGTGTACTTGTCGGACCAACGGCATGTATTAAAATGGTGGAAATTTGTGGTGAAATTGCTGCAGTCCATGGATTTGCCTGCCACGGTGAAGTAAATCTTTGCTAATCTTTCGCATCAAGTTCAACTTTGGTTCATTTTGACATGCAAATTTACAGTAGCAAGCTGTTTTGACACTGCTGACCTTTAAGGGAACGGAAAGCAGCTGGAGAGTCTATAATGGAGGAAGCGGTCGTAACTTATTAGCTATGTTATTGTACCATCCACTTTCCTATAACTCTACTAGAGTATAAACTGCTCCACAAAAGAGGTTTTTAGAAAATTATGAGACAGGAGCTGATGGTACAAATGGCTCTTCTGAATAAATTGTGTACACATATTGTCCCTGAACTGGCACGTAAGCTAACTAACTTGCTTTGAGAGCTACTGTGACCATGACCTTGACTGGCTACTAGTAGCGATTCCCATCTGTCTAGCTGGTTAACCATCAGCTACAGTGGTTCACCAACTAGCCTTGCAAGTAGTCCCTATGTCACCAAGCTTGTAGCATGCCTTTTTCATGAGGTTGTATATATGTATAAACTTATGAGATGTTTTATGTTTACCTGAAAACAGCCATGTTTGATTCGTCTATCCATTTAAAGCTGTCAGAGAGCATTGTCCACTGTAGCGAGAAGGAAACTATGTGGAGAGTTCTGCAGGTGTGTCCTGAAACGTGTGTGGCTAGTTTAGGACTGTACAGCATGTGTGTGTGTGTGTGTGTGTGTGTGTTTGTCTCTCCTCCTCTCCTGTGTGGGTGTTGATATGTCGGCCTCCTGTCGCTGAAGAACACTTCACAGAACTCCATCAAAGAGAAAACAGAAGAACAGAAGAGCTGAGAGGGAGAACGAAGTGGGGGAGGCATCAAAGGCCGATTCTCCCCACTGTTTCCACATGCTGCAACATCCCAGTGGTAACAGCTGACAAGCCCCTCTATAAACAGCCTGCTCAGATCCTGCCAGCAGGATGCACCCATTCAAAAGCATTTTGCTCCCTGGGCTTTGTTTATTGAAGTGCTGCTTGGACAGCAGGGCAGCATGAAGGGGGGAAATAGGCGGGTAGAGTCAAAATAAAGAAGGCAACAAGAACAAGAAGGAAAGAATAGAAGGTCTCCTCTTGTGTTCCTTCAAATGCATTGATTTACATTTAAGATGTTCTGTTTTTTGTGTGCTTCCTCCTCCCCTGCTATCTAAACTCTCTACCAAACACATGGACAACTTGTGAGTCTGTTCTGTCGTCACCTCTTGTCACGCTGCTCGATGTTGCCTATTTGCAAGAATCGCAGCTGAGGGCCTTGAGAGATTCTGAGGTAAATATTTGCTGTCAGCCTTCCAATCATCTCAGGCGAGACAGAAAATGTTTTCTTGTCAAAAAAGACCAAAGCGAGTGGAGACGTCTTTTCCAGATGTCTCTCCGGTGAGTGAAAACAGAACGAGAGTCTGTGCTTCATTTCACCCCGGTGAGTGAAAGGTGTGACTTAACATACACTTCTTCCCCTCAATCCTCTCCACATCAAAGGCGTTACTCAAAGATGGGCTTTCCAGTTAAGCAATACCTCCACTCGGTGTGTCAACAGGTTCTGCTCTCAGATTTATTTTCACTTCTTTACCTCCTCCTCTACCCTTGTGTATTCTTTCCTTTGTCGGGGCTTGCTCCATGTCACTCCATTGCCTCGGGATGCGTGGTTGAGCAAGCGGAAGGGGATGAGCATGTGTTATCTCATGAGCAAGAACGAAAGGGCGAGAGGCATAAAAACAAACAAACGGGTGTGCTCCTACTTCTTATCACAACTTCCATTTTCCCCTCAAAGATCCAGTAATGAGGTTTTAAACAGTCCGGCTCTGCTGATGCTGCTGTGTGTCACACTTCAAAGATCAAAACGGCGAGCATGACAGAATGAGACTGAGTTGCATTCCTCTCAGGTGATGACAGCGATAATCCACGGGCAGTCTGGATTCAGCCGAGCGTAGATGACAAGGTTGGAGTGACACACTGACACACACTGGCACACATTACCTGAAACCCTCCCATTCGCCTCAGGCCCTGTGTTGAAAAAAATGTGGGTCATGGGTGAAGACTACAAAGTCTGTCTTGCTGTAGCCGCACACACACACACACACACACAAACACACGTGCACAAATCTCTGCGTCTACAGCTCTAATCCTCCCTGTCAGACTTTGTGACAACATGATGGACACATAGAGAGGGAGGGGGGGAAGTAGTGTTCAATGTTAAGTGGCAGGGTGACAGCAAAATGACAGTCGTTAGGCAACACACACATATATAGCAGAGGCAAAACAATAATCACACAATCCCTTCAACGCTTCACACCCTTTACTGGTAGCATCTCACTAGAGTAGACTGACTCACAAAAATAAAAAATATACCGTATATATGTGTATCACCATAATCATAGTTGTTTCTTATATAAAATAAAAAAATAAATACACTTTTCAGGAAGATGTGATTACATCTATGGAAGCCCACTTCCACCAGGGAAAGAAACAAAATAGATGAAAAGTTATGCATGATAAAAATAAAATAAAATAAAAATACAGATGTTAAGTTAGAATTATGAGCTAATACTGTAAATCAAAATTATGATATTTCACTTACTACCTCATAATTTTGACTTACTAAGTTGCAATTTTGACATAATGTTGATTTAGCATCTTATTTTCAACTTACTTTTTGATAAGTTTAACTTGAACATTATGTCATAAGTTTGATTTATTATCTCAAAAGTTTGTCTTATCCAAAATTTTCCAAAAATCTAATATTTTGTACTTATTATGTCAATTTACGTTTATCATCTCATAATTTTTACTATCTCACAATTTTGACTTATCTCATAAGTTTGATTTATTATCTCACACTTTTTTATCTAATAATTTTTATTTTTAATTTTGATTTACTATTTCATAATTGTGACTGATGTTTGACTGATATCATAAGTTAAATGAATTATCATAATTTTTACTCATCATATCATAATTTTTATTATATCTCACTTATCCATGAGTATTTTTTACCATATCTAACATTTCAGTTTTTTAAATTTTTTTTTACTTCTCCTGGCAGACATGAGCTTCCATATACATCTCAGTTTTTTCAAACAACTTATTTTGAGGATTGCTGTTGTCCCCACCTGATTGCAAGTCATTTCCTGGAACCGGTAGCCAACTGGGATGGATAAAACCTTTAACGATTCCTGTGAAACACCAGTGCTGGGAGTCAAAGCTCTCTAATACCTTGTGTACTCTCCACATGGGCTGATGTGCCAGAGGCTATACCCGCATTTGTCACTCTGTCAGAAAGATGGCTGCAGCACCGATGCTCATGGGTATATAAAAGAAGGCTAGATCCCTGGATGGAGCAATCTGAAACAAACAGTGCCTCTGTTTGAGGGAGGAACACAGAAATGGCTTTGATTTATCCACGGCCCATAAGTTTGGCAGGATTTAAATTCACAAGATCAGAGGTCAAAACAAGGATGCATGGTTGGTAGTTACAGTTTGTGAGGTCAACAGTAAAATGAGGTGGAATGTGAGTTCCCACAATTGGCTTTTGTCTCTTCTTTCTCAATTATACCCATAGAACAGAACTAGAAGTGGCATCGTGTATTTCTTCTTTATGTTCACATGTTTCTGAGAATGTAATTTTTCAATAATGAGATTATTGTCAAGACAGAAAAAAAAAATCAGGAAAGGAGCAATTTGAATAGTCAAATGGGAGACACAGACGCTGCACAGCCCTCTCTTGTTGTATCTTGCCTACTACCCCCCTCCCATCATCGCTTCTCTTCCTGCCAAATCATTTCCACCAAATCCGTTTTGATACGACATCACAGCGCCCCACAAAGTGAAGATAATCCTTGACATTTTTATCATTCACCCCCCTTTTATTTAGTCTGCGCTCTGCTTGCCTGTCTTGTTTGCTGATAAAATCTGCCAGCCGATGCAAGCCTTGGCGGATCACACATCAAAAAGGTCCATTTCTCCCCGGAGGGTGACGAAGTGTCAAAATAATATTCCTCTGTGTGCTCTGGGTGGCAGCCTAATTTAAAAACTTCATTTGATGATTGTAGCCATTTACATGTTGTTCCTGGCATGTCTGAAACCCCTCCTATTCTGATTTACTACATGACAAAATAATTGTAATGAAAAATAAGTTAAAAAGATAATTAGCAATGAAAGATGAAAGTTTGTTTGATAGTGATATGAATGAATAAGAGTGGTCCAAAAGCAAGTTGTTATTGTCCACAGGTTGGGAGTCAAATAACTGTAAAAGCCCATTGCTGACAAGAAGATTGAAAAAATAACAGTAAAAATAAAAAGAACATAACAGAAAAAAGATAGAAAAGAAAAATAAAAACAGAAAATTTAAAAAAGAAAATATCTTATACTAACACTAGTGGTGCTGTATGGGGGTCCACAGGTGTCAAGTACATCATTGACGCATTCTATTAATTAAGGGAAGAAATGATTACATATTTTATTAATTGATATTTAAATTGTCAATAAAAATGTTTAAATTAAATTAGAATTTACTAATTAAAATATTCCAAAAAATAAAAAAATTTACAAAGAAATTACAAAAATAAAACAACCAATAACTACAAAAATTAAGAATAGGTTAATTGATACTTCAATAAATAATGGAATTTCACAATTAATTTGAAAATTTGGCTTTTGAATAGCTGAATTCATAAATTTAAGTGCAACAGTACAGGTTTTCATCAAGAAATTGTAAAGGTAATTTCTTTGTCCTTTTTCCTTTTACCAATTATTTACCAAAACTAGTAAAACAATATAAATTTGCGATGTAACAAGCTCTCTGATTGGCTAGAGAGGTAAAAATTTGGACTTACCATATGTATTTTTATTTTTTGTCAAGCATAATGTTTAATCTCTTTTTTCCTGACGAGAATTGGCTTCCATATGTAACAGATGACAGATTTAATAAAGTGGAAATGGTTGGACACTTTGATGCATATAATGTTGTTGAGTACATTTCAGTGCGTGAAGAACTGCGTGACTTACTGTATGTTGCACTACTGTGATCCATTGAGATTGGCGAGATTTACACAACAGTAATTCTCCTTGGCTCAAGCCTCAATAAAATATATGTGATTGTGCAGATAGACTATAACACACTGTGACAAAGCGTACAGTGAGATATGACATAGAGAAGAGCTGGGGGGTAAAAAGCCAAAGATATGTGGCCAAAAAGCCACTCAGATCCTCAGTTATGACATTCTGACTTTATGATTAATCTCATCTGTCCATGTTAATACAAAAAAGTCCCTTTATCTTTGAAAATATTATAGTTTTTTCCTGTGGTCACTGTTTTCCAACATTCGGGGCTTTCCTGTAATAAGGCACAAATTTTTCCCAACTGGTTCAGAGGAATGAGCTGCCCTGGCCAGGCCATGGTTTTGATTTTAACTGCAGCGAGCACAAACACTATAAATTTACAGTCACAAGAGAGAGTTTTTTAATAGGCACTCAACTTTGCAAAGACAATAACTCTCTCAGTCTTACTTTCTCTCCCTAAAATGCTCCCACTGTTTGCTGAGGTAGCTGAGGCAGCTGGCAGTGCTCAGTACTCGGTCTGACAAGGTGCTTTGAAATACCAATCACCGAGTTTATACAACAGGGAGGACTCGTAAATGTGTCGAGCGGGGAAATATACAATGCCATACTTCAATTTTTTCTGGTAAAGAAGGAGAGTTATGGTCTCAGCAGTGTGTACATCATACAGGTGATATAATATACGCTCAGACTTGTTCTGAAACCCATTTATCATTACGACAGTAGAGGAAAGTGCTTTTTGTTCTGTTATCCTCATGACAATCCCCTGTAACCACTCGCCAACACCACCTACATGTATGCACAAACACATATACATGTACACGGATACATGAGACACTGCAAACTCACACAGTCTGGATGTGGCCATGCTGTGTGTAATTTACAGCACCATTTGGCAGGACATGAGGAGAAAAACAGCACTTTTACCCACAAATAACACTATAAATTGTAGTCTTTTTTATCTGATGCGTCAGGCCTCTCACTGCTAGCCAGTTGACTTTTTTTGATGGAGATGACAAGCAGTTTTCAGCTGTAGCTAGCTAGCTAATTAACATTAGTTCCGTGAGTTGATTTATAGCCTGACGCTTCTGCGGCTGACTCGTTTTAAAATGATAACCCCATGAAAGAGTCTTAAATATGCACTTCAGGCGTATACGATATAATACTAAAAGACTGAAGTTAAATCTACATGTCTTAGGTAAGACGTCATGTCTGGATGCTTCTTTAAGAAAAACCAGTGGGTGGATGGAAACTCAAGTGTTGTTGTTGAGCCTCAGTATTTCCTTTCTAGCTTATGGCGTTTACAATAATAACAATAGCAGATTTGTTGGTCAAAATTTTAAGCAACTTTTGGAAACAGTGGATTTTTGATTTCATATAGAGGTAATGGATGTATTAAGAGAGTAGAATGTGGTGCCAAGTTTTCCAAGTGGTCACGTGTGGTACTGCTAAAAAAAAAAAAAAATCCCCTGCAGCCCAAAAAGCATTTTCCCCACAGAACGCTGAAGAGACGTCTATGAAACTGTTAACAGGATACCTAAAACTGCAAGTAAGGTCAATTATTACTCTTTGCTTTATAAATACTTAATCCATGAAGGTTTTATATTTGAAAAACTTTCCTCAAGCGTAGAAAAGCAATTTTAAAATTTGTGATCTCTGTAAAGACTATGGGCCAAGTGGGAACTTGTAGGAACAGGAACAGGAACAGGAACATCTGTACAGAGGTGCATCTTCAGGGCCACACAACACGTAAGCAAACCCAGGAGCTAGAAACCTTTTTGGCTTATGTGCCAGGTGAGCCTTGCCTCTCATTTCTAGGCAGGAAGTGTTGATGTTTTGACTTTAAAAACCCATGAATCTTAACCCCATCAGTCTTAAACATGCACTTAATTGCTGTGTACATGATAGAATCCTAAAAAACTGAAGCTAAGCTACATGTCCGAGGCAAGACGTCAATGGTCTGTTTGCTAACTATAGAAAAACAAACTTGAATAAGCAACTCATAGATTTCCTTTTACTAGAGAAAAAAGTTTTGAGAATGAGGACTATAGTTTTGTAAATGTTACACCATCTTGAGTAAGCTAAGTTTGTTTGGGATTTATCCAAATCCAATGCAGAGAAGAGATGCTAACGTTCCCCTAAACTGTGATTATAATAGCATCTTAGCTTCCACACAGTTGGGGAATACATGGCTTTTTTAACATGAACTGTAACCACACAAAATAATTTTAAGTACTGTAACACTAATTATGCCTCTTGGCCTTTGTAGCTAGCTTACTTACGACTAGTAAGCTAGTCATGCTAATGTTTGTAGCTTATACTTAACATTTGTAGCTTACCCTGCACTCACACATTGTTGGGAAGAATAGAAAAACCTCCAGTTATTCACTTATTGTTCCAAGATGGTTACTGGTTGCTGTCACATAATTTAAATAGCCTAAATTAGCTTTACTTGCTGTGTTATGTATTCGGAGCGTCTGTTATGTATTTGGGGCAACTTAACAAGTGAAACCAGAGACAAACAAACTCTGTATAGTTCCTTTTAAATATGTTGATTTGATTGTTTTAGTGTTCAGAATTATTTATATGTAACTGCCAGGTGTTATTCACCCACTAAATAACACCTTAAAGTGTAATATTTTTACCAGATGTGTCCCTAAGCATAAGTTATCAATGCCTCTGCCAATGAGCAGAGGAAGAAAATAACTGAGTCAACATCCCATGCGGATATGAGGAACAGAGAGCGAGTGGGAGTGAAACAGCAGGAACGTGAGCACTGGAAAAAGAGTAATCCATACTTCAAAGATATCAAGAGTAATCTGTATTTATGATTCTGTGGAAAATCATGACATTATCTCACCCTCTAAAGTTTGCTGTACATTTCAAGCTGGAGGGGAAACTGTCCTACTTCAGCAGAAATCTGAGGTCAGCGCAGAAAATATTTCACGGCTTGTCAGACCTCTCTGCACATGGTGAGTAATGTTCAACATGACACCGTAATGCTTGTTCAGGTGAAAAACGGTTCCCTCCGCAACTTTCTAGGGCAGCGGTAATAATATTCCATCCAGGGTGGGGGTGTGTGTGAAATATGGCGCTACTTCACATTCATGTATTCATCCTGGAGAGATAAATTAGACCCCAGACATTTCAATCTAACTTCCTAAATAGAGCACTTTGTCATCACAAACTAAAGGGGAGGTATGCTGGGTGATCAACAGAATAATTCATGACTCCTTTACATTTTGCACATTAGGAAGCGATGCACCGGGTGACACGGATACACGTGACAGTCAAGAATTAACCGTAAAACATACTGTAAATAATCACCAGGCACAACAAGAAGACAAAATGTTAATATGAAATAATTCCTCTCCCTCTTACTGCAGCCGAGCAGTAACATGAACTGCATCTTTTATCTTGATCTCCGCAGTCAAATATCGTGCATAAAATAAATTAGATTGGTGCAGCTGGGTGAGGATCATTTGTTTGAAGTGACATGGCTGATGGGCGTTGATTTACTTACACAATAATGGCCTTTTAATTGAGCTCTTCCGTCCTTTGTAACATCAAAGCCTGACAAGTGGTTTGACAACAGCGCTTTTCTCTTCCGCCTCTGTGACTGACAGGCATAATATGGCCACCCCTCATCCCTCTCCGCTTCCTTCAACTGTCACACAAGCTTGAAACCGGACACCTTTTGCCTCAGGGACGTACTGCAAAGTATGTCCAACAGAATTTGAAATTAAAGTGGTTATCCCTTTAGAAAATGCAGACCTCCTGTGGGGCGGTTTGATTTTATTCGGCTCTACATCAGAGAAACTGTGCAACATGCATGCTCTGGAGCTGATTTATTTGCAAAGACAGAAATACAAATAAAGAAAGCAATCTCATTTACCACCTTCCAGTGTTGCCATAGTCTGTTAAACCACAAGTCAAGTGTTGTGACAGACTTTGTCTGCTTTGTTGGCATGTCTTGAGGGAGAGCAGAGGAGGCGTGCGGTGTGTGCTGAGCGATGACAGATGTGGGATGAACGCTGAAATGCATCTTCCGTTCTGTAATGGTGTGTTTTGGGTTGAAATGGTTGCTGCTGACCGGTGATTTTGTGGCTCCGCGCACGCACAACGCAGCCTATGTTTGGTGTAGCTAACATTTGGGTTTCTAAATGGTGCGTGGATTCATTCCTGACATTTAAGAATGAGGGTTGTGTGCAGGGTTAAATAAATAAAGTCGTCAAAGTGAGGAGAATGTCACTGCTTCCTCTTGCATTCTTTCTTTTTCTTTCCTGCTGTTGCTGTGTTTAAATAACCCACATGGTTTTCTATCAAAGTAACTTATTGAACAGGGTGAATCAATGCGTGACATGGATCCTGGTTCAGCGCTCTGTAACAGCTAACTGCTTCTTCTTTGATTTTATAGACAGGTTCAGGATTAATGGGGATCCAGTGGGAAAGCAATTGACTCCTGTGTTGCCCTCTTTCTCATTATTAATACACAGAATCTGTACGGAATACGCAATGGATCTAAGAGGACACGTTTATCACTTTGATTTCATAGCATGTGTGACATTGAAGGCATTCCTTTATTCATATGGGACACTGCAGTCTTGTGAAAAGATTAATACATACATTTTTGAAGGTGACGGGTAACAAAATAAAAAAAAATACAAAAGAGTACCTGTGCACTGCTAAATTATTCTCAAATCTTCTTTCATTTCTTATGGACATGACAATGTTTTGACCACGATGGGTCTTCAGGTAAAAAGTAGAAGTAAAAGCAATCATGTCCATGGGGAATTAAAGAAGATTTGGGAATAATTTTAGCAGTGTGTCGTTCTTTGGTATATCATGTGCTGCACACAGATTCATGCAGTTTTCAGAGTTCTTCAGACTGAGCTTCTTCTCATTTTTTTTTAATGTTTGTCTGTCTCTTTCAGTAGCTTGTGAAAATGCTTTAATACACCTTGCCAGATCATAAAGACAGTGTAGTTCCAGTTGTACTACTGAATTTTTAATTTCCACATTTCTTCTTTTGGGGGTTTGTTGATGTCCTCCAAGATTTCTTAGACTACAGTCTTTATAAACTTATTATATGTATCACATGAAGAAATGCCACTTGTGATTTATCTCTTCCTCTATTCCTCTGTTCAGCAACACAAAGGTAATTAAAGGCTGACTTCCCTTAATGAATGATGTTTCCTCAAATTTTAGTCAATGTCATGGGTATCTCAATGAGCACATAAGTAAGAGGAGCAATCCATAATCTTGCCCGCTAACATTGACCTTTGGCCTCAAAATCTTCTTGAATGTTCTCTTTGTGCTTTGAACTTAACCATCTCCAAAAATATAGACAGTCTTCACAAAAATGATCTGGATTTCCTCAATCTTTACCAGGAAGAACATTTTATTTGATTAGTTTTATGTTCTCAGTAAAGATGAGTTGTCATATACACAAATCTGTCATCCAAACCCTTTCAAAAACTCTTAGAGTGATTCTCCCAGACCATGTGAGTGAGATGGACATCCGTTTTTAGATAAATCTGTGGCATAAGTCCTGACAAATGTGATAAGCCTGGCCTCTTTGCATCTGTTCAAGTGTTTCAAACAGATGGGAGATCAATGGTAAATGATTGCCTAGCTACTGTGTGGAGTGAAGGCTACAGGGAGCAATACAAAGGTTTGTTTAGTGTCTCCAGGGCTGTGCAGTCGCAATCAATTTCCCTGCACCAGTCAAGAAAAGGTGCAGCAGATTTCTCAAATACCCCGCAGAGTAAAAGTAAAACATACTTTTTGCACCAATGCAAAAATAGTGGATGTCAATCAGTCTTAATGTAAAGGATAGACTGTAGTACAGACAGCATTTTTAATGGTGGATCATAAATGGTTGTGTTTTAGATAGAAGAGGATCCAACTGACCAGTCGCTAAGCTCCGCCTCCCTTTGTTACTGTTGCTACACTCGTCAAGCCTCCCATTTTGGCACGCCACATATGCAGTTTATGATTACGATGGCAGATCTGTTGCTAAATTTCATAGTAATTGTTTGAAACAATGGATCCTTG
Source organism: Thunnus thynnus (assembly GCF_963924715.1). Lineage (NCBI taxonomy): Eukaryota > Metazoa > Chordata > Actinopteri > Scombriformes > Scombridae > Thunnus > Thunnus thynnus. Next base: position 7,006,421 of record NC_089535.1, read on the forward strand.
ATTTCAGATAGAGCTAGACAAACACAGGCCTCTCACTTCCAGCCAGCAACTGTCCAGTTTTGTGGATCTGAAATGACAACAGTTGCTATTTTTTTGCAGCTAATGGCTAGCTAGCTGCCTAATTAAAATTACTTGGTGGATAACTTTGTCCCTGGCTGACATGTTTTAAATGAGAAACTCATAAAAGTCAAGTATGCACTTGATGGTTGCATAAATGATATAACGCTAAAAGCCTGAGGCTAAAGCTAGGCAAGATGTCAGCATCTTGTTTGCTCACAAGACAGATTTATTTAGAGGAACAGATTTATGCTTTATTACTCTTAATTTCAAATAGTAGATTATGTTTCACTTTTATGGGTTTGGCAAACGTAGCAAGGAGTTTGGCTGAGGTTGCTGGAGTGTAAATGTCCCCAAATCCAACACAGAGCTCTACATACTAACGTTCTCCTGTAAAAACTGTAAAATAGTGGCATCTTGGCTCCCACACAGCAGGGCTTAACAAGACTTTTTCTAATATTAACCGTAACATGCATACGTACATTTGCAGTATGGGCACATTATTCAAAGATAGCTGTTGCTGGTCTGAGTAGTAACACAATTTAAGTGGTCTAAATGAGTTTTATATACAGTGTATATTTAGAAATAAGCTGAATTGATTGTATTTGTGTTAATATTAGATTTTATTTAGATCAGTATTACTGTACACAACCCAAGATGTATGTTTTTGGACAAAGTTTACATCATGTAATACTAAAATGTTAAATCTTGTCCTGGAGGCCACACATGCCTTGCAGGAGAACCTTTATTCTCAGAATATTAGGAAGTTAGAAATTTTATTTCAATAGAAAACTGCATTAATGCAATGTATATATAGCCTTAAAAACTGAGTACACAGTAGCCAGCAGGCAGCTCTGAGCTTTTGGAATAAGATCCTCTACAAAAAGCCAAATCTAGAGGGGTGTGAAAAAAACATCTTTGATGTCAGATGAAATTTCACTGAACAGCAATGTACAATCTGATTGCAGGCTGGCGTCCTCTGGCAGCCTGATCTCTCTGGATCGTTCCACCCACAGGACATGCAAAATGCATCTGTGCTGCTGAGAAAGTGTGTGGTTTGTGTGTATGTGTGCGTTCTTGTCTGTGTGTGTACAAAAGAGCTGAAAAAACTTTACTTAAATATTTGAGGGAAAATTGATGGGACAGGTGGACAGACTTGACCGTTAAACAAATTTTAGGCATTTAGAAGATGGATGTATGAATGATGCTGTGAATGAGATAAGCAGATGTTTAACAGACTGTTATTAAATTACAATTTTTCATTTCATACTTATGTGAGAAAGTATGTGCCTTATATTTTTTTTTCCATGATCATTAGACGTCTCCTTGTGTTTCTCACCATCATGTGTAAGAACTCTGAGAATTTGTGATACAGAAACTGGAAAAGTGTTAATTCACACTAAAAATCACTGGGTTAAAATTTTACCCAGTTGGGGTCAATATAGCAGCAAAACAATACTGTGTTTTAGTGTTATTTTTAATTTTACTGTTGGGTTATTTACTCAAACTAAAGCTTGTTATAATCTACTCTACTCTTTTTAAACTTACATGTCACTGTTTGTTATTGATTGTTGATAACTTGAGTATCTTTTGAGTATCATTTGCACATTGTTTTGTACGAGAAACAGTCAAATTGTCACAGTTTTAAGCTTGTTGTTGTGTGTAACACTAGGTCCATAGATTGCCACTAGGTAAAGTTAACCCAGTGTTGTATTTGTGCTATATTGAGCCAAACTGGGTAAAATTTTAACGCAGTAATTTTTAGTGTGTAATCATGCTAAAGTTGTGTGAATGAGGCTCTAGGAGCGATACTTGGTATACAATGAGTTTGGAGGGTGATATCTGTTTTTTTAGCCCTTCAAAAACCAAAATCATGAGAGTAATATTGTAAGGAATGGATTAAACAGTGTTTGTCTTCTCTAACGTGAGCTGCAAACGTTAGCATGTCTGGCTAACTAGCTTACCATCTACAGTAGTAACCAGTAACAAGCAGTAACAAGTTCAAAATTCTTAAAATTACATCTACTCTGGCTTCCTCATTGAAAAATCCATAATCTATGAATATGCAAATATCTTTAGGGACAGTTTTAAAAAAAAAAGCGTTTCAAATTATCATTTTAACCCAAACCATGATCTTTCCCTAACCCTAACCAAGTGGTTTTTGTGCGTAAACCTAACCAGACCATGTTCATCATTCTCCTTGTACAAATGCAGATGCGCTTCAAACTCGGCGAGGCAAGAATAATTTGAAGCGGATCCCGGTATGTTTGCCATTGCTAGCACGTGCAGAGTCAGGCACTACTCTGCTGAATAAAGTGCACATGTGCCAGAGTTTCGCAAATCTAGGGTTACCATCTAGACACGACCTGCTAGTAGGTGAACACCTTTAACTCAGATCTAAAGTGAGCACAGAGAAACTTTTCCCCTTCAGCAGATGATTGTGAAAACAGCCTTCTAGGCTCCATTTACTAATCTGACATGCCAGATGGTTTGTTACACAGAACCATCTGAGAAGTCATCCTGGGAACCTGTTTGGAAAAGGGCAGGCACTTTCAAAAAATACTTGGCAGGTGATTGGATGAACCATCTGTCTATCACCGTCTTACCTTGTGAGACAGCTGGATTCGCAAGATCATGAAAGAATCCTCACAGGACACTGATTGATGTTGATCTGATTCTCATCTTTGCCCACATTGTGATTGGATCTCAATATGCAAATTAGCCAAGCGGAGCTGGCGGACTTATCAATAATCAGCTATGTCCCAGGTAAAGGAAACTGCTGCCACAAACGGACGTCATTCACTTTATTGGGAGGGAAGACTTCTTGCTACTGCGACTATCTGTTGCGTTTAATGGCCTTGCTTTAGCCCACAGGAAGAGGCAGCGCTAGGTGACATTTCAGCTTCTTGTGAATGTGGTCACACTGCATTGCATTTACGTATGTGAGTCTTACCACCTACATATGTGGTCTGGCTGATCCGATCGCTTAATGCCTTCTGAGTGCATTTACGCCTGACAATAAGATGTGTTTTTCCTTCTTCAGATAATGTATCCAGATACAGATTGTATGTTAATGCCAGGTGTGAAGGGGGTACTGGTGTCAAACACATATACAGTATAATTCTGCACAGTGAAGCTCAAACATCCAAGAACAATAATCAAAACACATTTTAAAGCTTCACATTTAGTCTCATTTTAGAATCAAATTCCATAAAGTGCAGTTAGGACACAGCTGGTGTTTAAAATCCTATAGATGTCTCACTATTCGGTTCTGCAGGTTTACTAAATGCCACATCAAAGAGAAAAATAAATACACTTTCAGTCAGATTCTTCGCCTTTTAACACAGTACAAACACCACTTAAGATGCTGCCGTACTGGGAGTCTTTAAGACCAGTTCTAGTCTATCTCTCAGATTTGGTTCCATTGTTTAGCTCTGTGTGTGCCCCTTTGATTATGTTTTTAAGATAAGAGGACAAGAGGAAACCCGTCTTGAATTAAGCAACAACAGGAAATAGTAATCACTCACAGATACTGTGCCCCAGCCTGTTATTGACCAACTTCAAGGCAAGTCATGAAAAGTTTAAGAAAAGAGTCCTATTGTTTATTGTGGCAGTATTCTCAGTATTTGACCTCCGTCGGCTTCTCTTTTGCGCTCCCTCCTTTTGTCTCAGTCTTTCATCTCTCCTCACATAAACCTTTCTCCTGCTAATACTCCTCATCCGAAAAAAGGTCAACACTTGCACGCTGAGTCGCTTTGAGTTTTGAAACTAAGAACTCAGGAAGAAACAGTGTTTACAGTCAGTGTAAATGGGTTAATGCGGCTAAGCTAACCATCCTCCTGAGAAGAGTTTATGTGTTCAACACTTATCAACTTTGGTATAAAAGGACGAACATATGATTATGAAAGCAACCTTAACAATCAAACACAAATATGTTTGATCATGATTGTAGCGTATTACACATCGTTTTATTTGGGTTACTGGATACAGAAAATAAATCATATAACTAGCATGGGCTCACTGTTTGAATCTGTGGTTTAGCAGAGATGAATGACCACTGATATCTGATAATCTGATACAAACAATAGTTGGACATGGTTTATTCATTCACTCCGGCGTTGCTATGCAAAAGGGACAAACAAGAGAATAACAAGATTTTGACCTGCACATAACACTACTAGAGATTAGTTTAAGGTACAAGTTAGACTGTAACAGTAAATCAGTGATGAATCCAGAGTTTTATCATCCAACCATTTTTTTTAGGCGTTTTAGCTTCTTTCAGTTCATTCTTTTGGTTTGCTGGCCTGCATCAATACTATTTTTGTTCACTGTTTTTAGCAAATAAAGCTATAATAAACCCACTACACTTACCCAGAACCAAAACCACAGACAGATAAGGTTCATAGTGGAGCTTTTAGCTGCTAAAGCAACAGATTTTTACCTCAAGATTTGGTGGAGACCAAACTGGCGTTTAAAGGAGAGTGAATATTAGGCTTACATTCATTAGGTGTCCATAAACACAACTCCAAATGAATGTTAATGCTGCTTAACATCTGCTGGATATGTAAAAAGACAACTGCTTAGGATTTCCCCAAGGACATTGGTTAGCGGAGGTGGTAAACAGTTGCCTCACTCATTAAATACGGCTCCTTTCCCCCCGAGGCTTAATGTTATATTCCATAAAAATGTAATTCCTCTAATGCTAGTAGAGGTGCTCTTTATTTGAAGTGAGGTGGGATGCCTCGACTATAAAGTCCTGTGCTTGCAAAGATGTTTGCCATCTCAACTTTACAAGGTGATAATATGTTAGTGTCGTATTTACAGCTTGTTGCACTGCCCCCAGGTGGCCAAAACATAAATTATTTGCTGATTTAAAGATGTACAGTTACTGGAAATTGCCACTAAACCGGCATTGGTATATTGAATGACTGGTATGTTTAAGATGCTTTTATACTTTGCCCCCAATGACTGTACCAATGTTAGATAATTTCTGTTTTATTGACTTTATTCATTATGTTTTTATCTTGGGAGAATTTAATAAACCTTATCGGCGCCCTTTTTCTATTTGTGGCCGTATGTTCTAGGATGATACATTCTTAAACGTCTTGCCAGTCTGACTTTCTCCTCAGTTGGCTCCTTGGTGCCATTGAGACTATTGAAGATTTTACACAAACACTAATGCTTTTAGATACACATCTACACTTCCATGTAAGAAAAGAAACCAATTTTACTTTACGCGTCTGCAAAAGAAGCATTTGTAAATGATTTGCAGAGGCAGATACATTTGTTTATTTATTTTGTTGTTTTTTTCATTGCTTATCTACTTTATAGATCTGTGTCTATACTGTAGCGGAGCAACACCTGATAAGGCAAACCGACGCTCCTGCTGTTTCTGTCTCCTCGACAGTGGTGCGGGCTGTGACCTTGTTTCCTGATGAGACGGTGCTCCCACTCCCTGCTTCTTATCACAAATGGGACATTGATGGATGGCTGTGAGTGGCTGTTCTGCTGCTCAGGGCATGAGGTCAAGGCGACAGTTACTTTAACCGAACATGTTTTTTTTTAAACAGTGACCTAATGCTGATTTTAGATAGTTAACAAGGCCAGTAACGATTGTGAAAACGAGAATTTTCATAAAGAACTGCATGTAGGTTGTTGTTTTTGGAGTTGTGAAAAAAAGTGCTTTTACATAAGTATTAATTCATTACCCTTTCTTTATATTTGGTTTTTAACCATTGCTTTTGAAGATTAAGGAGGACCCTGCAAGATATGTACAAATATCCGTCAGCTAATTCACATTATGCAGCCTTTTGCCCACAGGTTATGAGGGATTAGGGATGATTTCGCACTCAATTGAGGCTGCAAAGGATTCAAAGAATCAAAGCTCCTCAGACTCAGACTATTTTGGGCTGCTCCTAATAGTCCTTGTCAGCTGTAATTTTTAAGTACTTTAACCAATTCATTGTATAATTAGGTTAACAAAATTAGCTCATTGCAAAGTCAGTCAGCAGGCGGTAATGCAATAAAGTTATTAACATTCCAGATTTATAGAACCATTAATGTAGAGGCGATCTGTCTTTATCACATTTAAGTTTTTCTGGTAAAAATGGCACAAGTGAATAAAAGAAAATAGACTCTAGTGTTATTAATATGTGACATCTATACTTCAAATATGCTCTGAGCAAAAGCCGGGAGACAAATGATCTGTCACTCCACATGTCAAAATTAAAAGACCACCTGAATGTTTTAAAGGTGCAGTGTGGAGAATTTAGTGCCGTCTAGCAGAACGGACTTGGCAGAAATGGAATATAATATTCGTAAGTATGTTTTAATTAGTGTATAATCACCTGAAAATAAGAATTATTGTGTTTTTGTTACCTTAGAATGAGCCCTTTATATCTACATAGGGAGCAGGTCCTCTTATATGGAGCCCGCCATGTTCTTACAGTAGCCCGGAACGGACAAACCAAACACTGGCTCTAGAGAGGGCCTTTCACGTTTTTGGTGAGTGTCATGGCCACTGTAGGTTCTCATACATGCTTGGGAGGGGAGGTGTGAGTAATAATGAAAACACATTTTCAGAGTAGCATTCAGCATTTCTACAGCTCATGATAGTTGTACAGCTGTGTGTGAATAGCTGCCTGACATATTGCTATTTGACAAGTTGCCAAATTGTTATGATGGTGGTACTATTCAACATGACACGATGCGGGGAACCTTGCAAACACATGTGGGAACTTTAGAATGAAGTATTTAGGAAATGTGTGACCCATCTGGTTTGTGCATCTGTCAACTACTTTCATATCCTTTTCAGTTTGTTCTGAGACTTACACAGTGCAAAAGAACATACTGTACACTTCATGCATGTAATGTGCTAATGGAACAGTGAAAGAAGTAGGTTGCATAACATGTAACAATCTAATTGCAATAACTGTTCAAAATTCACCCAATGTTTTGCTGCTTAAACCATGACTCACCACTTACATATGTGTATTCATCAGAAAAATATGGTTAGATGAACTATCTGGTACCAAAATGTTGCTGGTTCTCATTTGGTGTTTAAAAGGTAAATTAATACTAAATACCTGCTGTGACATCAGTGATGAAGGAAAAGTTTATAAAAACATTATTAAAACAGACTTAAGAAATCCCCTTTTTTTGAATTGAAGGGCAGAAGATTGATTTTGTTTGGTAGTTTACTTTTGGCACAAGTGTCAGTAATGATACTTATCAATACCAAACTGAAAACTATCAGTACTGACACCTACATAGATATATATATATAGAGAGAGAGATTCAAGAACATTCTTCTACACAGGATGTTGGTATTATTATCCACTCTAGCGATGTGGATCTAGTGTCAGTCGGTCGGTTGGTCCACCATTTTGGTTCAGACTGAAATATCTCAACAACTATTAGTTGTATTGTCATGAAATTGTGTACATATATTCATGGTGTCCAGAGGATAAGGCATTGACAGCAGTGATCCCTTGACTTTTTCTCTTGCTCCACCACCATGAGATTCATATTTTTCATTTTCAGTGAAATGTCTCAGCAACTATTGCATGCATTGCCATAGATGTTCATGTTCACCCCATTTCAATGACTTTTGAGATCAACCGGCTTTTCATCAAACGCTCTCATCAGGTAAACATTTCAATTTGTCCAATACTTTGGTTAATGACCAAATACTTGCAGAATAAATTACCTTCCCACGAGCCTTGGCGGTAGCACTTTACTTTAAGAACATCTATTTAGCATTTATAAGTAGTATATAAACATTTCGTAAATGTTCATAACACACTATAATGTAGTTGTAAGCAGATATGAGGATTTAAAGCATTTAGTCCTAATGGACAGTATTTGTCAACAATTATCCAATGAAGACATATTTTGTATTATTACAACTGTGTTTTACTATGTTGCCATACATTATCTTTATACACTATCATCCACTTATGGGTGCCCACTAACAACAACATTAAAGTGTGTTATAAACCGTTTATTGGCTGTTTACATAATGCTCATAAATGCTAAATAGGAGTACTGCCCCAGTTATACTATGTGTTTAGAGCTGATTAGCAATGGTAAGCAAGCTAACACGCTAAACTAAGATGGTGAACATGGGAAACATTACACCTGCTAAACATCAGCATGTTAACATTGTCATTGTGAGTATGTTGATGTTGGCATTTAGTTCAAAGCACATCTGTCCCTCAGTGCAGCCTCACAGAGCTGCTAGCATAGCTGTACTCCTAATCTTGGTATATACAAAGTCTCAAGCACTACTCCAAAATATTCCACGAGTGTTGGAATCTGCTAACTTAAACAGCCAAAGATGGAAGAGAACATGCCTGAAGATGCATGAACCCATCATCAAGATCAAACCATATCTAACCAAAACAACACAAGCTACTAATTAGATAAATACAGTTGCAATCATCAGTATATAAACTGCCTCAACTTGCTAAAATTGTGTATACATGGAAACAGCTGCATAGCAAGAAGTTTTAACTCCTCCAGAACTACACCCCAAGCCATAACAGAGCCACCATGACCCTTTGCTGTGAAAAACAAGCAGCTGGACTAGTGGAGTGTTTGCCCTGCATGTACTCATCTGCTTGTTGACAGCAAAGTGAAGGGTGACTCATGTGACCATTTTTCCGCCGCTCACTAGACCACTGACTTTGCTCTATGCACCATTACACTCACAAAAGAGCATTTTTAGTTTTAATAAGGAGTTTATGCACCGCATGCCTTAGTTTCATGAGCTCAAAATTACCCAATTCCCCATCTGAAGTTTTTTTTTTTTTTTTTTTTAACAAGGTTAGTTTTCCACATATTCATGATTGTGTGGTTTCATTTCAATTAACCTTTAGGTTTAAATAGGCACATAATGCATGGTCATATGTCAAATATTTAATGTTCAACATCTTAAAACTGCACTCTGAGATTTAACCTTTCGATTCAACGCTCATGATTTAACCATCTGGACAGTAAAACTTTGGCTTACAGATAAATTTAACCAGAATTTTAAGGCATATAATTTTCCAGTTTGTGAAAATCATTCAACCTGATGAATTTCCCACTAAAATAAATGCATTATTTGTTGGAATTCTTTTGCCGGTTGTGTAAACTTAAATTAAACTTAACATATTGGAACGTTACGTAATTGTATAAAGATAAATGAGCAGGTTTGTTTCTGTGAAGAAACCTGGAACAATCATTCATGATGTAAATAATGGCCAAAACACCCAACGACCACAGTGTTATTGGTTGACCTTTTCTCATGCCATACAGATGTGAAAGACTTGGAAAATATAAGGTTGATGTAATCAGGGTAAATATCCTAAATGCTTACTGCCAATTTTTCGAGATTGTTTATAACAGTATTTAATTTCTGTTGATATGAGCATAAATTAGTGATCCTATAAAGCCCATTTCTGCCAATTTAAAAAGAAGAGACTGTTTTACATTTTGAAGTGTTTTTCCACGTATGACTTAGTATCTTATAAGATTGTGTATGTAATTTTGTACTTTTCATAATTATGAGATAGTATAATTTAGATATTTTATCATAATTATAAGCTTTTTCATAATAATAAGTGTAATTATGAGATTGTATATTGTAAATATTTGAAAGTTTCTCATAATGAAAAGGCAAGGCGAGTTCATTTGTATAGCACATTTCAACAACAAGGCAATTCAAAGTGCTTTACACAGAACATAAAAGGCATCAAGGCAGAATGTAAAAACAATGCAGGGCAACATAAAAAGACATTTAAATAGAATAAAAAAAGTGTTAAATTGGAAATAAAAATGAGCTACAATAGAATAAGACAGATAAAACAGGAGAGTACAAGTTACAGTGTAAGATATTAATCAAAAGCCTCAAATTTGATTTTTTAAAAAGGCAGCAGCAAACAGAAAAGTCTTCAGCCTTGATTTAAAAGAACTGAGAGTTGGATCAGACCTGCAGTTTTCTGGGAAATTGTTCTAGATATGTGGAGCATAAAAACTGAACGCTGCTTCTCCATGTTTAGTTTTGACGTCGGGGACAGAAAGCAGACCTGTCCCAGACGACCTGAGAGGTCTGGATGATTCATAACGTAGCAAAAGATCAGAAATGTAATGTATTTTCAGTGCTTTATAAACCAAGAGCAGTATTTTAAGGTCAATTATTTGACAGACAGGAAGCCAGTGTAAAGATGTGAGAACTGGAGTGATATGATCCACTCTCTGAATCAGCTGCAGCTGTCTGATCGATTTTTTAGGGAGATCTGTAAAGACACCGTTACAGTAGTCGAGTCTACTGAAGATAAACGCATGGACAAGTTTTTCCAAATCCTGCTGAGATATAATTCCTTTAATCCTTGATATATTCTTCAGGTGATAGTTGGCTGACTTTGTACTTGTCTTAAAGTGGCTGTTAGTATTCAGGTCTGAGTCCGTGACTTAACCAAGATTTCTGGCTTGCTTTGTGGTTTTTAACATTATCGATCGAAGCTGAGCGCTGAATTTTAATCGTTCTTCCTCGTCTCCAAAAACAATTACTTCAGTTTTATCTTTGTTTAACTGAGGAAAATTCGGACACATCCAGGCGTTGATTTGTTCGGTGCGCTTACTCATTGCTTGTATTGGACCGTAGTCAACTGGCGATATGGTTTATGTAAATTTGTGTATCATCTGCATAATTATGGTAACATATTTAGAGTATACTATCTCATAATTATACTATCACTTGACATAGTGTAATTATGAGATAGTATATATAATTGTATATTTTGCATAATAATGAGAAGTATACACTCAGTAAATTTTTGAATAATTACGATATACAATCTCAGAATGATACAATCTCATAAGATAGTATTATTATGAGAAAATACTCTCTGTAATGAGGTAAGTCATAATTATGAGATCATATTTTAGAATTGTGAGGGGAAAAATATAAAATATAACAATAATATAATAATAAAATATAAAATTTTTAAAAATAAGCTGATGGATTTTTTTTTTCAGGTGGCGTTAATGGGCTTCCATACTTAGTGATCCAGCTATTGCAGTAAAATCATAACTCAGAGGCATAAATGAGATAACCTACCATATGTCGTCTGGTTATCATTATGTTTTTATGCCAGCAGACCATGAGGACACTTTAACCAGTGACATATAACAGGGATGTTTTTAACTGAAGCATCAACGTTAAAGCTGTTGAGGCTCTGCTAAACTGCACATATAGTACATTACATAAGGACAATGAGAAAATTGTAATTCTCTTATAAACATGTTTTCAAAAGGCTTCAGTGGCAGAAAGTAGTAAGTTAAGTATTATGTCCTGGTAAGTCAAAGGAGTGGAGAGTTGGAGGAGGACGTAGCTGCGCCTTTTACGCACGTCGTCCCGCCCTCCTCATTACCGATGCGGCCACCCAGCGGCCGGCGGCTGCTTCACTTTGAAGTCTGCCTGTTGTGATCAGAGAGCTGCTGAAGTCCGGACGGAAGACACGCAGAGGGAGATCTCCTCTGAACGCTTGGACTCTATAAAGTGCACTCTTCTCTTTTATCGCCTTTTACAGAAGAGCCACTGTTCCCAGTTTTACCTTCTGCGATTAAACACGGTGGACTTTTATATTTTGGACACATTTTGAAAAAAATATTTATTGGAGTAGGAGCCGCAGGAGATGAAGATGCTTTTAACTGGCTTCTCCGTCCTTCGGGACATGTAAGGACGTCCTGCTCTGTGGTTTTTTTCCGGGGGGGAGTCATAACCGGTGTGTCTGCATGGATTACAACAGTTAAAACATTAAATGCGTCACCTTTAAACTCCAATTTTTTTTGGACGAAAAGTAACGCACATCCAAAAGCGCTGCGCCCACTCTCCAATGAAATATCTCCCTACGGAGTCAGCCGCGGATCGGATCGAGCTCAGTGAGACCAGTGCCAGTAAAAAACCTCGTCCCGGTGCTGTGGTCTCTTTGTTGACCCCTCTGGACCCAATTCGGCAGGCGAAGCGGCTTCCACTCCGAGTTATCAAGATGTTGACTGCGCACACTGGACACTTGCTACACCCGGAGTATTTACAGCCTTTGACGTCCGTACCAGTGAGCATCGAGGTATTTTACACCATATTGTATTAATATAATTTACATAACACTAGCTGCAGTGGGGTGAAAATGTTAAAGATAGCTTTTAATGTGCTGCTCTGTAATTAGTTATGACAGAAAACAACCAGTTCAAATGACTCAGTAGTGGAGAGATACGCATGATAAATATTCCCATCGTATATCTTTGACCTCACATTTAACTTTGACCGTAAGAACCAAGTGATGAAATATGTTCCCTGAAACAACAAACAAAAGCATGAATCATGATAACCCAGTCAAGTGATGACAACTCAGTTATATGTTTGAACTGGAGCTGAAACGATTAGTCTGTTAATCTATTACTCATCGACAGAAAATCCATTTAAAAATCCAAACATTTACTGCCGTGAGCTGCTTAAATGTGAGAATTTACTGCTGGTCTTTGCCAAATATGACAAACTTAACTACATATTTTTGAGGTTAAACACTGTTGGTGACAAAACAAATCATTTGAAGACATCCCCTAAGTTCTAGGGAAAGTGAATTGAATTTTTCACCATTTTTTTAGATTTATAAAGAAAAGAAAAATTATCCTCAAATTAATTTATAGTGATAATAATTGTTAGTGGCAGCCCTAGTTTGAGTAACATTAATACAGACAGTTTACAGACAGGCTGATGGCCACAGAGGACTTGTTTTTGTCAGGGACCTTCATCATTTTTCTGCTTTAAAGCTAAACTGTCTCTTGGCAGATACAGAGCTAATCACAATCTATATTTTTTTTGTAGCTGGATGCCAAGAAGAGTCCGCTGGCCCTGCTGGCGCAGACCTGCTCTCAGATTGGTAAACCAGACCCTCCGTCCTCCTCCAAGCTGGGCTCCTCCTGCAGCCAGGGGGACAAGGAGTCCAGCAGTCGGTCATCCGTCTCCAGCTTGAAGCTCGGGGAGCACCGCCCCTCCCTGGAGGACAAATCTAGCTTCAAACCTTACAACAAAGGCAGCGGAGACTGTCGCAGAGATGGAGTCACCAGCAGCAGCTCCAACGGCAGCAGTGATAAAGTCGGCTTCAGGGTGCCCAGCAATAATATTACCACTAATGGAAATTCAACCAATGGCCAGCAGTCTTATCCGCCCCACGCTGCCTCACCCATCTCCAGAGCTAGCAGCAGCACCCCACCAGGACACACACAGCAGCAGCAGCAGCAGCAGCAGCAGCCTCACAAACAGAGCCAGTCCTCCCCTGGTGGACAGCCCACGTCACACTCCCAGACCCCGAACGGAGAGAGCGTGCACGAGCAGGGCAGTCCCACCAGCACGAGCAGCAGCAATAACAGCCATTCCAAAAAAGACACTGAAGTGAGCAAGGTGAACTCTGACAGCCCTCGCCTCGCAAACTCCAGCCACGTCCGAGCCAGCACAAACTGCAGTAACGGCAGCTCTGACGGTGGCTCCAACCACGAGGCAGGTAAAGCAGAGTCTGCCCAGCCGAGCCTGGGCCCTGGACATATTACACCCCTCTCTCCTTATAAGACAAGCCAACCGCTCTTCCCCCTGCCCTCCTCTAATATGGGCTACCACGGGTCTGTAGTGGGGGCCTACGCGGGCTACCCGTCTCAGTTTGTTCCTGGGCTGGACCCGACCAAGTCGAGCCTCAGCGTGGGAAGCATGGGAGTTCCAGGAAAGCACCCGAGCTCCAGCCCTCTCACGGGTGCCTCCCCTCCCTCCTTCATGCAGGGTTTATGCAGGGACCCCTACTGTCTCAGCTATCCGAGTGTATCCCACCTCGGCGGGAGCAACTGCAACTCCTGCATCCACGACCCTTCCTCCAACCTCAAATCAAGCTTCCCGTTGGTGTACCCCTCCCACCCTCTCCACTCCCTCCACCCCAGCTCTCTGTCATCCAGCGTGTCCTCCTCCCTGTCCCATCCCCTCTACTCGTACGGCTTCATGCTCCCGAGCGACCCCCTGCCTCACGCGTGCAACTGGGTCTCGGCCGGGGGGCCGTGCGACAAACGCTTCGCCACTTCAGATGAGCTCCTGGCTCACCTGCGCACGCATACGGCCCTGCCTGTAGGAATGGACAGTAAGCTGCTCTCTGTTTCCTCCTCTGGACCTGCCTCCTGTCACCTTCACCTCCCCCACCAGAGCAGCCCAGGCTCCATGCCCAGCTCGCTCTCCCTCAGAGCTCCCCACAGCCTGGGTTTAGCTCGCTATCACCCCTACAGTAAGGTCCATCTGCCTCCTGGACCCTCCTCCATCTCCCTGCACTCTCTGCCCACCACAGGCCCATACTACCCTCATTACGCTCTCTACAGTCAAAGACTTGGATCTGCATCTGCTCTGGGCTACCAGTGATACATCATCTACTTAGATGTTTAAAGGAATAGTTTGACATTTTGGGAAATATGCTTTTTTTTTTGGGTGGAGAGTCAGATGAGAAGATTTAAACCACTCTCATATAAATCTGTTAAATATAAGGATCAAGCAAGAAGCTGGTTAGCTTAGCTTAGCATAAAGACTTGAATCAGGGGGGAACAGCTAGCCTGGCTCTATGAAGGCAGCAAAATTTGCCTACAAGCATCTCTAATGCAAATTAACACATCTAGTTGGTTTAATCCACGCAAAAAAAAAGCGTAAAAATGACAATAAGCCATTTTGTGGGGGACTAGTTGCTAGGCAACCTGTGGCAACTGCCAGCCAAGATATAATGCAGCACATTACCCCTCAGAAAACGGTGGATAAGCCTATTGTCGTTGTGTTTGTTCGGATTGAACAAATGAAAGAGGTGCAGGTAGGCCCATTTTGTTACCACTGGGCAGAGCAAGGCTAGCTGTTTCCCTCTGTTTCAATTCTTTATGCTAAGCTAAGCTAACCATCTTCTGGCTGTAGACGTATAACAGACATGAGATAGGTATTAATCTTCTCATCTAGTTTTCAGCTAGAAAGTGACAAAGTATATTCCCCAAAATGTCAAACTACACCTTTAAGTTAGTACTTAATTACAGCAAGTTGCTGCTTTTTCTGACTTAAGACTGGATTCAAGTGGAACTAGGATGGTAGCGCGAGTCCTGGATTTTGCCTTGAAAGCGTCTTCACACTTGCTTTAACACATTATAAACGAGATTCGGTGTTCCTCTGCAGACCGAGGACCACCGCTAGAGATCAGAGGACACACGTGTGGCTCTTGCATGTCTGCACACAGCTCGGATACTTCCGCAACAGACGCCCTCAGATGACTTTTTTGTCACCCCATGGGTTCGGCAAATCGACGGTCGGGAACGCAGCGTAACAGCAGCTCTCGGTCGTTCACAGGGTTCTCACTGCGAATGACGATGATGATGATGATTTAGTGCAGGAAAACGTAGTGTGGCAGGGAAGGCAATAAGCTGAAGTCGTGGGCTGATGTAAGTCTGGCCACTGTCGCTTTCTCCCCGCAAGAGATGCATGTAAGCTCGACACAGCATACACACTTACAGTTTATACAGCCCCATGGTTTGTGATGATTTGTTTTGGTTCTTTATGCTTTGTTTATTCCTACTGAGAAGATGTATTTATTTTATACTGGGAATCTGGCTTTCATGTTTACCATATAAATCTATTCTCATTTTACAGTCCTCTGAGCAGACATGTGGAAAGCCAGATGACAGATGTTGAATATGTTGAATGTTGAAATCACATCTCTCTCTCTCTCTCTCTCTCTTTCTTCCTCTCTCTCTCTGAACTCCTCAGCGTTTTGATCTTTTTTTTTTTTAAATTTCACAGCAAATCAATAAAAATGAGATGTGATATTTTTTGTAAAATTGGAACACCATGTTCCAGTGAAAGGGGAGGTCATATTTTGTTAAATAAATCAAAGTGAAGATGTATATTCTGTTCTGTCTTCATTTGTCGGTTGTTGTTTTTTTTACACCAGAAAAGCAGCTTGAATGTAAATATATATATATGTTGCAGCTGTTCAGGTAGACAAAGAGCTCACACTGAAGAAAGGTCAGTCTCTGCTCAAAGGATATCAACATCAAGTGACCATTCTTTTCTTTTTTAATCTTTATTAGTTTCTACACAGCTTTATGCATCTCTGTACTGTCAGTCCATCAGATTTTAATGATCATCTCAGGTTCATCGAGGTCAATCTGTTGAAATTCTTCACAGCATTTTTCCCTTCTCTCCCACTTCATCCAGTGTAGAGAGGCGGTAGCGGTTCCCCTGTTGGAAATCATTCTCACACAAACACAGTCTGAAGTATTTACAAGTGATATTTCTCAATTAATACAGTTAAAACAACATAAGTAGATCTTTATAAATATGACTTTTTTACAACCGGTAAACAGGAAATATGTCCTAAAATTAATAGAACTTCAAAGGACAGGTTTACAATTTTTCAAGTTTGTCCTAAAACAACAGTCAGGAGATGAAATCAACACTGACATGTGTTTTTCTTGCTGTAATCATCCCTCCTGTTCATACTGACCATTAGAAGATCCCTTCATAATACACTGTCATTGTAAGTGATGGGGGGGACAAAATCCCTCCTTCTGTGCCAAAATGTATTTAAAAGTTTATCTGAAGCCAGTATGAAGCTTCAGTCGTCCAAATGAGTCAAATCAAGCTGATATCTTTCAAAGTTACAGTCTTTTTAGTGCCAAAGTCCCTCTTTTTTTTGTTTTTATACTTCAACAGAACAAGAAAACACTGACACACAAAGAGGGAATTTGGCTGTAAAAAGACTAACTGTGGAAGATTTCCATTTCGTTTGACTAACACAGACAGCTGAAGCTTCATATTATCTTCAGATAAACTTTTAAATACATTTTTTGCACAAAACGAGGTCAGTAGATTTCGTCCCCCGTTACTCACAATGTAAATCCTTTATGAAGGGGATCAGTATGAACAGGAGGAAATGATCATGGCAGTGTTCATTTGGGCACCTGACTTTGTGAACCTCTCCTTTAAGGGGAGTCATGAAAGGAAGATGTATATTTCTGTCAGTATACATGTCAGTCCGGCTTTAACGGTGACTGAATTTGTACTCGTAGCTATTTTTACTGTGAAAGTATCACATGATTGATGACTTCGGGTGTGCTTTACTTCCGCTAATTTTTCACCGTGTCGACAGCGGCTTGTAAGCGGACCACAGGGATACAGCTCACGTTCCTCTGTTCTGCAGTGAATGCAGTGTCACCCTTAAAGCAACATCATCCTTCATCCGTGCGTCGTATGAAAAACGGCGAGATCAGTGGAGGCGGTACGGAGAAGTCAAGCTTATCACGATGTAATTTATACATTCTGTAGGTCAGATCCTGATAAGCATCCTGACAAGTGCCGCTTCCCGTGTGTCCTCAAGATACAGCCCTGACAGTCGCTCAAGTTACCGCGGCCGCGACATGATTGGCAGCGGTAATATGCCATTTCCTTGCAACATGACACTGTGACACCCTTGGCAAAGTATAGATGACCCACACTAGTCACTCACAACTCTGACAAGGGGTCAAAACAGCCCGTCCTCGCTGTAACAAGAGAAAGCGCTCCTGTTTCAGTGGTCTGAGATGCTGTTATGGGGTGTCTGAGTTCGGCAGGAGGGCATGAGATCCTGCAGGCCCACTCTGCAGGTTTCACGTTGCCAGATACGGCCTAGAAAACAGACACACTTTGTTCATTAAGGCTAAGAATGCAGTTGGCCGCTGATACTACAATGTGAGAGTTGTTGAAGTGAAGCTGTCACATGTTTTCACTTCCTACAGTCACTGACGGTCTCGGAGCAGATTAGCTCAGGTATAAAATGTCTGGATTTAGAGGATATTTAGTGACATATGGTTTTACTATTCGCTGGGTTTCAGTGCACTTTTACTTTTCAAGTATGTTCAGTCATCTGTGTTTACTGTAACACAGGTAGGACGTGGAGTGTTGGACTGGGATGCCACCTATTGGCGATCAATGAAACCTGTTTGTCATCTTTAGTTTAATCAAAAGGAAACATCATCTGCTATGTCTTCTTTTGTTTAACATCCACCTGCCCAGTGCGTAGATGAACATATCTCACACATTTACATCATACTTAATTAATGTGTGTTGTCTTTGATAAATAAAAGAATGAATGAAGTACATTAAATAAAAGTGATACTAAGGGAGTCTATGAAAGTCATGCAGGGATGGGGGTCAAAAAGGAGGGAGGGTTATGTGTTTTTTTTCTTCTTTTTGCTGAAGGGAGAGCAATCTAACTTTTTTCTTTGGGAGGAGAGAGCGGGGAAGGGTTTATTGTTAAAAAAAAAAAATCTCTTTTGCATGCTGCTTGAGTCATAAAGGTGTGTGCAAAGGACAAAAGTATCAGGCTACACAATCATCTACATTCATATTTGCACGTCAAGTCGAATTGACTCACCATGGATTTTGTTTTCCAGCAAACACTTCATATTATCTACACACCGCAGAGAGGCCCCGGCACACACAAAATGAAGAAGTATGGGGACAAATGTCCTGCTCAAGGGCGATTCAGCAGATGTTAAGAGAGGGGCGGAGGTCACTACTTTACTATCCCCACCCACATTTCCCCAGTCAACCAGAGGATTCAAACTTCATCCTTCACATAACAACCCCACGTCCCTAATCTTTTGGTTACCACAACCCTTTTTAAATTAAACCCAGACTGGAAAGGACATATTTTTCTGTAATATATAAAAAGTCTCTGGATATTGTTCTTGGAGGTGAGGGCTGTCTGCCTGGTGGGTCTGAGTGAGTCCTGGGTGCAGTTTGACAGCACCAGTGATTAATGATGACAGCCTGTGGAGCTGCTCCTTCATTGCATGACAAGCCTTTAACCTCTCTATCAGCTTAAAGAGGCCAAGAGAGAAGAGGGAGGAAGGGAGGAAGCGAGTGACGTTAGAAGTTGAAAATATCTCCAGTTATTACTATTTTCTAGCCTGTTAAAGAAGTTAGCATTTTTGTGCTCTTTCCCTTTTGCCCTCAGAGATATTGAAATTGTTTCGTGCATTAAAATCTCTAAGCATAGTCACAAATTACGAACATCTGCCTTGATGCTTTTCTTCTGTATTGTCTGTGAGTTACAGATCGCAGACTGCTTCCCAGAAATGGACTCCTCTGCTTTCATTTTGTCTTCTCTCCAACTTTATCACTTCATCCATCATCCTACTATGAGGGCTTTTCAAGTGGTCCAAAAATAAAGAGGACACAGATGTCAGCCATGCTATACTGATGTTTCTAAACCGCCATAAACCCATCACTTACATCCACCCACAAACTGGGAGAAATGTTGAAAATACACTTTTCTCGCTTACAGAAAAACCGCACTGTCAAACCATGCTGCACACAATATGTTGATCCATTACAGTACTTTAAATTACCCACATCCAACGATATATTAGCTCACGCTTGAGCAGATATTTTCATTTCTATAAAGAGCAGTACAGAGATCCAGTGGGGGGAAGAAGTACTCAGATCATTTGCTTAAGTAAAAGTACTAATATAGCAATTTAAAAATACTCCATTACAAGTACAAGTCCTTCATAGAAATCCTACTTAAGTAGAAGTACATGAGTATTATGAGCTTGATGTAGTTAAAGTATTGCAGTAAAAGTAGTGGTTTGGTCCCTCTGACTGATATATTATTATATATGACATCATTAGATTATTAATAATGAAGCATCAGTGTTAGAGCAGCATGTTACTGTTGTAGCTGCTGGAACTGGAGCTAGTTTCAACTACTTTATATACAGTTAGCTAGTTTAGTCCAGCGGTTCCCAACCTAGGGGTCAGCAGATAAATCTGAGGGGTCGTGAGATGATTAATTGGAGAGGAAAGAAGAAAAAATAAAGCTCTGATACACAAATCTGTTTTCACTTTTTGGACTTTTTCTCTAATCTTTGGTGTGTGGTGAAATATTGGATCATTTGAACATTTATTAAAATGAAACCATGTGAGAAGTTTAGAGGGAAAAATCACTATTTGGTGGAGCTGTTAACAACTCATAGACATCTGAAATGTGACCCCGACTACACACTGCTTTTTGTAAGACGTCAAAAGACAAAAAAGTTGGAAATTACTGGTTTCATCTTTAATAATGTGTTGTATTTTAAAAGCTTGTTATATTATCCATTGTGTCAAATCTTCATCTGAAAAGTAACTAAAGCTGTCAAATAAATGTAGTGGAGTAGAAAGTACAATATTTCCCTCTGAAATGTAGTAGAGGGGAAGAATAAAGTAGCATCAAATGGAAATATTCAAGTAAAGTAGAAGTACCTCAAAATTGTATTTAAGTACAGTACTTGAGTAAATGTACTTAGTTACTTTCCACCGCCGCATAGATCCCATCGCTCTTTCCTCGTGCCTGTTGTAAAAAGATGTAGACAGAGGGAGTTTAGTGGTGTACAAGAGGGCAAACGCAATTATGGTTTCCCTGCTAATGTGCATGGCCCCAGCTGGTTTTGATCTGGCTGTGCTCTGAGGGCTCCTCGCTCAGTTGTCAGCTCTCATGCATCACAGACCCAGTGCTTAACGGAAAAACGTGCTTTGGCAGTGACCAGCGGAGGCCTGGAGGCCAGCGGGTGCTAGTGGGTTAGCCACATGCGGGGGTGTGACACCATCCTCTGCCTTCCGCATCTGGACCCTCACGGTCACATTCTCTCATTCCTCATGGTTTCTCAGCCTCTTCATGAATGCAACCCGCTGTAATTGGCCGGCTTGACCTGGAGCAGACGCCACGCCACAGACTTGGGAGGTCAGAGAGAGGCTCCAAAATACACACACATGGACGGCAACAGAAAGAAACAGAGTACAAAGCAGAGCGAAAGCGAGATGCTTGCATGGAAATAAGCAGACATGATGACTCAAATACAGTCATTAAGGAGGAAATGTTGTTTTTGAGTCTGTCAGGATGATTAATGAGCTAGAGTAAATCCACTCAAATGCTGTTGTTTAGTCTAACCAGCAGCCCTGATCTGTGCCACTAACGTAGAACAGACAGGATGTGTGTGTGTGTATGTTCAGTGTGTGTGTTGAATCACTAAAAAAATGTTGAAAGCTAAAAAAAAAAAAAAAAAAAAGTTACAGAGAAAAGCAGGAGAAGTAAGGTGCTGTAAAACATTTTGTATAGTTATGTCACACAAAATTATGCCTGAATTGCACTGTTTACTGTATGTAATTTTAATAACAATTAAAAATAATAGTTTTTGAAGAAACCAGGACATACTTCCAGTCAGAAATCACAACTGACTCTTTGGTAAACCCAAACAGTGATTGTCCAATCATAGTTTAGTAACTAGGATAGACAGACCTGTCAAGTTTCTGATTTTTCCGCATGTTAAAGTCGTGTTTACATGGCTGTAGTGAGAGTTATTGGCATTGTTGGAGTTTTGACTTTTTATTTAGTCTCTCTAAAACCAAAAACAAAAAAGTAAAAATGGAAGGAGTTATTTAAACAGTATATTTATCTTCTCTGACGTAAGCTAGAAAACGTTAGCATGTCCGGCTAACTAGCCTGCTACCTGCTGTAGTAACCGAGCTTTACTTCCAAGGCCAAGAAACCTTTCGTTAGCTAACTAGTTATGTTAGACAAACACATCCACGTTGTAGTATTTCCCCACTGTGTGCTATTAGAGGTTAGGATAATGTTAGCAGTTATGTCCTGCTCTTTAGTGGATTTGGGGAGGTTTTCAATCCAGAAACCCAAAACTCCAAACCAAACTCACAAAACACAATTTGTCTTCATCTTAAAAGCCTTTTATATAGTGAAACATAAGCTACTGTTGGAAAAAAAAACAACAACAATAAAGCAATATACATTCTGTCTGTCTTTTTATTTCCATGTCTTCTGGATCATCAGTTGCAGAGGATGCTAACTTTTTGCCACGGAAATGCAGCTTTAGCCTCAGTCTTTTAGCACAATATCATGTATATAGCCAACTAGTGAACAGATTAGCTTAAAATATTAATAAAGACTGATTTATGGTAGGTTGCTCGACACTTTTGATAAGTGTCACTCAACAGAAATTAAAGAGTCGTGTGACCTTTTATGCCTCAGTGAGCTAGCTAAACTAATTAAACTAATTTAACAAGGATGTTACAAGTTATCTAAAGTTACAGGCCAAAATATCAGTGAAAACTATAATCTCCATGATGATGTTAGTAACACTACCCAATCACATTGTGCAACAAAATTCTCCAGGTGCACGACATGAAAGGAAAATGTTGAGCGACACTTTTTTCTTCCGAAAATACATCATTTCTGTTGAGTGACACTTATGAAAAATTTGGAGCAACCTACCATAAATCAGCCTTTAGTCAGCTGGAGACAGTGTTTTCAACTGACTCATGGAGCTAATGTTAGCTTAATTAGCTGATGAAATCTGCCAACAAGCAAAATAGCCATCTTCTAGAAATGAAAAGCCTTTTGTCTACATCTGTCTGAAATTAAAGACCCGCTGTTTCTAATATGACTACGAAATATGAGTAGTAAATTGCAAAAAAAGTGGAAACAAATATTGGTGTTGTAATGTGCATAGTTTAACAGTCAACAACAGTAACTAAGGAGGCTTATCAGGGCTTAGCAAACTGTCATTTTTAAAACTAATTTAATTTACATGCACAGTTAGGTTGATAATCAAGATGTTTCCTGTAATTTGAAACATGTCAGTTTCCGATGCAAAGCAATCAAATACTTTTTTTCTGGTTTCGTTCATGTGCACCACATTCATTAAAATGCATTCTGTGTTGTAATACATCACCTGGTCTACAGTGTAAAGTGACAGCACATTCATGAAAATTAGCCATCTTTGTTTTCCAGCCTGTGCTGTGCCAAAGTCCTCAGAAACTCCAGATGTTCCCCAAATCATGCTGGAAGGCTGATAAGGAATCAGCTTTCAACAGATGTCTTGTGCTTGGACTCAGCGATTTAGTAGCTGTGAATGATGAAACAGTGTTTCAGTGTCTCAGAGCTTGACTGGCTTTTATCATTAGGCAAGCAGCTGCGAGTCTGGGTGAGGTCATGTCAGTGGATGGGAACGAGAATGAGATGGCACATTAGTTTTTCACATTTTTTGTGTCTTTTGAGTATTTGATGCATTTGGATGTGAGGAACAGTGGTATGCTAACAAACAGATGATGTCTCTGTTTGTTAGTAAGAGGTATGACTGCAACTAATTAGTAGTTTGAGGGTGAAAATTCATTCTTCACTATGGGAATAGTATTTTGACAAAATAATATTAACTCAAGATCTGCTTATTAGCTTTATCTGAAGCTTTAATCTCACTGATCAAAAACTCACTGATTAAACTTTATAAGCTAATGAAGACCTTAAAAGCTCTTTAAAAGGCCAGGCAGTTGAGCTAGGATTATTTTGTAAAGCTGTTATTTTGATAATTGATTAATATATAAAGTCATTTCCCTCCTCTGATTCTTAATCAATTCAATTTGGTAAAAAAGTGCTAATCCAGTTTCCAGAGCCACGTCCAATGAGCTGTTAAATATCCCAAATATATTAAATGTACAATTAAATTAAAAACATAAAACAGCATATCTTCACATCTGAGAGGCAGAGACTGTTTGGAAATTTTTTCATGCTAAATTAATTTTCTGTTGACAGATTAATCAATTCATTGACTAAAGAAAGCACTAAAATGAAGCATATTTGTATACTTTTCAAAAATCAGTTTCTGCACCACATGGGGTCCAACACTGAACATATAACCTTCACCAAAACTTAACAGATAACAAGTCTAAAAGTCTACAGCCTCATTAGCTGCTCTGTGAAGCTAAATGCTAACGTGACAATGCTAAACTGCGAAGCAGGTACAATGTGTACCATGCTCACCATCTTAATTTAGCATGTTAGCATGCTTACATTTCCTAATTAGCAATAAACACAAATTGCAGCCGGTTGCTGATGGGAATGTCATTAGTTTTGCAGGTTTGTGGTTATATCAGGCATGTTTAAATTGTGATCTAATGATACAATTTAGTGAAACTGTGGTCAGAATTCACCCTGAGGGGGTCATGAATGTGCAGTATGTGCAATATGTCACGGCAATCAATCTGATAGTTGTCAAGATATATCACTTTGAAACGCCAGAAACGTTGAAGAAAAAGTCAGGAGATGACCAAAGTCTGTAGCATTCATCCTCTGGGGACCATGAATGTCTGTAAAGAATATCATGGTAATCCATCTAATAGCTGTTGAGATATTTTAGACGAAAATGTTTTTGACATTTTTAGCCACATTTTTAGTCACATGGGGCTAAAAATATTCTAAATATCAGACTAGTTGTATTCCCTATAATCATGGCTAAATGAAAAGTAAAAACCGCAGCGGTAAGAGAAGTCAGCATGAGGAGAATTGCGGTCGGTCAGGAGCAGGAGTGTCTGACAGCACAAATGACTGACACAAACAGTGAAGGAGTTGGACAGATGAGAGCCACAGGCGCTGGGAGTGGGGGCGTATGAGGGTCAGCACATCGCCTGTGCACTCAGTGTGGCCCAGCAGCTGTATGCATAGGGGAGCCTTGGCCTCCTGCTCTGCATGTCAAGGGCCGTGATTAATGACCTGCAGGCCTTGCTCTTTACCCCCCCGCCCGCCCCACAGAAGTCACTACAGCCACTGCTCATTTAGCTAATGGACACAGCCGGGGACAGACAGGCGTAGGAGACCAAGGTTACATACGAGTGCACATACATGTACGAAGGCAGACGCGAAATGAAAGCAATTTCCCTCTTACAAAATACCACAAAACCTTTTCCAGGCTCTATGTAATTTCAGGTTGAGAGGGATGATTTCTTAGATTACTGTGTTCACATGCTGTGTTTGTACGGCTGTGTGCCTGTGCAGTGTCGAGGCTGAGAGGGTGCCCATGCCTGTGTACTGGTTCCCAGCTTGTCAGGCAGCTGTCGAGGAGTGATTTATGACCACTAGACTCCAACCTGTCTTCACTGCCAGTTCAGTATTGTTACAACTGACAGCTAATGAGGCCAGACATGCTTTCAAGCAGAGCACTTAACAGGACTTCAATCTTCCCCCGTCACAAGTACCATTTTTGCACTCTCTCTCTCTCACACACACACTTATAGACACACACACACACACACACACACCCTCCTTTCTCTATGCTTTCCTTGTTCTCTGTCTTTCTGTGGTGGAATATCTGACAGGCACTGAAAAGGTTTCTGCCTACGGAAGGAGATGTTTCTCAGAAGGCAATGGCAGCAGAAAGAGTCCCACTCTTTCATACATACACTCTGGCAGTACACAACAGCTAATGCTTGATTTAATCTAATAATGAACCCTATTTACCAGGCTTTTAAAGAAATACTTACAGAAATATGCTTACTGGCTTTCTTGCCAAGAGTTAGATGAGAAGATTGATACCAAAAACATGTTTGTACGAAAACAC
Source organism: Thunnus thynnus (assembly GCF_963924715.1). Lineage (NCBI taxonomy): Eukaryota > Metazoa > Chordata > Actinopteri > Scombriformes > Scombridae > Thunnus > Thunnus thynnus. The sequence goes on from NC_089535.1 coordinate 7,031,951, forward strand.
GAAGCTACAGCCAGGAGGGCGTCAGGTTTTTTCACTTCAGCTTTTGTTCTGATTAGTTTTGGAGGTGTTAGTAAGTGGATTTTACCTTTGAACATAACCAGGCTAGCTGTTTATGCTAAGCTAAGCTAATTACTTCCTGACTGTAGCTTAATATTTAGGATACAAACATTAGAGCAGTATCAATCTTCTCATCTAACTCTCAGCAAAAAGACAGTATTTACTGTATTTCCCAAACTGTTCAGCTATTCCTTAAAGGGGATGTATCATGTATATTTACAGGCCTATTTTTTTATTCTGTGGCTCCACTGGAATATGTTTGCATGATTTACAGTTCAGAAAACTGTAAACAAACCATGAAACAAACTATAGTAGTGGGATTTCACTACTTTTTCTCATTCTTTACCCGAAATATCAGCTTCCTAAATACATCTGTACATGTTGGAGCTGAAATCAGATCAGAAATATGCGAGTGTACAACACATGGAAAAACTTTAGAAACAACTTTAGCAATAAAGACGACGGAACAGACGACCGTTTGTGAGCGAGGTACAAAAAAACGTCGCAAACGAAGCATTCAGAGCAGGCTGGAGCCATGGCTTTTGATTTGTAGGGAGCATTTCTCCATAGATTAACCTCAAGTTTTGGAACTTTCACCATGTTTAATATAGACATCCAACATCGTAACAGTATATAAATGACAAAAAAAAGTATGATATGTCCCCTTTAAACTTGAATTCTGGGAACCAGTTTGCCATTTGCTGGATATGGTAATTTCAGATAAACTACTGTGGGGAATGACTTATAATTTTACATTTGTAATTATCAAGTAAAAGGCTCCGTTGGTCATTCTCATGTGGTTGTAATAGTAATTGAAATGACTTGTTTTGACTGTAATTATAGTTGGTGAATTACAGTACTTATGACGATATGTTTTGTTACTGTAAATCAACCCTGTGTATTTGGAGATATGATCCCGTAAACAGACAAATTCTCCATGTCTCTCCAGGCTCTCTCTTTTTTTTTTTTTTTTTTCTGTGAATAAAGAGGCAGCTCAAAAAATCACTCACAGAGTCTCTGGCAGCTTTCCCACCTTTAACCCTTGTTCCTTGTCAGCCATGATTAATGGAAGGCTAACTAGCTTTAGCTCGCATTGCCGTCTGTTCCATTGTCTCCTGGATACTTAATGAACTCTGACAGGTCTTCTGCCCCTTGCACTGATGTTTCCTTTAAATGCTGCAACAGCGACTCCTGCAGGTCAAAGACAGGAAATGGAGACAGTCATGGTGAGTGTCATTAATCAGTATCGCATAATGACATACATGTGTTTCATGACATTTTCAAGCATAGTCTATGCATATCAGACATGGAGATTTTCAAGTTTCACTTCTTGAGGGTGCGGGTATCTGGACTCAATCTCTTCAATGCTGGTCTGCTAGTTTTAGACATTTAATATGTTCTCTATATTCAGTCAAATTTCCCTTCTTGTGGCTGTAAAAGTCATAGTAAAGGTTTCCAAACAGACCTCAGAGTTTCTGCTGTACTGGGTTTGACTTTCATTGCATGCTGGAAAACCAAAGCTGAGCTGGAAGAAATAATTGCAGAGCTCTGTCTCAAACTGAAGCTGTCCAAATTCAATCATTTTTTTATTTTTATAAAGTATAAATGTCTGTACCAAATTTTTCAGTCAATCCATCCAATAGTTGAGACATTTCAGTCTGAACCACCAACGTCAACTCGCACTGTTTGTACTCAGCAAACAGGATATTCTCATTATGGTTATGTCTCGACTCTCTATTCTATTTTTATTTATTCTAATTTTTAGTTAGTCTATTTAGTTATTGTATATAATCTATGTATCTAGTAGTAAAACAAACTCCACCTCAACCAGCTGCAACATTAAATGTTTCTTACATGTTTATACATCATAATTCAATAATAAAATATGTAATAATATAACACTGACAAGGACCATTCTGCTGCATATGGAGCACTTTTGATACTTTAATACATTTTGCTGATAATACTTGCATACTTTTATTTAAAGATACCATACAGACACATTTAAGACATAAAAAATACTGTTTTGAATAATAATTTCTGTATGATGTTTCTCTTTTTAAACAAAAAAGTTCAATTACCTCATCTCCCTTTTCCTCATTGACAAATTCAGAATACATGAATATACCAATAATGGTCATTTTAAAAGTTAAACCGGATGATTTTGACGGCAGGACTTTTACTTTTACTGTAGTACTTCAGCAAATGAGCCGAATATTTCTTCTTCTACTGCTGGCAGGGTCACCTGAGGGTAAAAACACACCTGACAAATACAGATATTATATCATCTAGACTCTGCTGCCCCCTGCTGGAAGTCTCTATCAAACACACCCTGTTGTTACATTCACGTCTAAACTTTTATGAGTCCAAAAACACCTTCAGACTTGCAGGAATGTGTCTAACTACAATAACGCTCGTCGAAGCGTTGAAATGAACAAAACAAAGTGCTGCTTTTGACGGTGGAGTTTATTACGCAGAGATTTTACGCACCGTTCAACCATGTGAGCGCTTTCTAGTAATATAGATAAATGTTTTAGTATTAATTCGAGGTGTAATATTCCTCTCCAACAAGTGAGTTTTCATACTTTGTCAGCTCCAGCAGGAGTCAGCCTCTTCTTCCCTGTTGTTCCTGATGTTGTTCCCAGCTGCTCCCTCCCCTTTCCCGGCTCCTCCTCTGTCGGGCTTCTCGCTCCATCGAGCGATCTTCCCAAATTTTCCGTGTCAAGGCTTCCTGGAGCTGTTCTATGTGTCGCAGGGCCGAAAATAAGAAACCAATGGGGGAGACGTGAGATGAGACACAATATATAAAATATGGTACTGATGACCGAGCAGGCGGACAGACCTTTGACCCCGTTATCCACGCCAGAAGTTTTTAACAAGGACTCCCGGGGGAATCGATCGACGTAAGTCTGGATAAGATGGAGATGAAGGGCCTGGCTCGCTTTCCAGTTTTAGTTTAGGCCTAATGCATTGTTTTATATCCTGCTTTTAACACTGTGTTTGAATTAAAGGGCTCTGCTGACTTTTTATGGGTGCATTTGATGCGTACGTGGCACAGAGTAGCATCAGATATGATGTTAAAATGACTTTGCAGTTGTTTCAGATGACAAAACTTATAATTTATGTTCTGGGTATGAATAATAATTAATGCTATTCTGTTTAAAATGTGTCTCACTTATGCATTACCTGCAGAGTTGTCTGAGTTGTGTGTGTTCTCTACAACCCGGTCCTGCAAGATTAATGTGTAATGACATGTCTGAACAGTCAATTAATTCATGCAGCAGTGCCAGAAAATAATTATGTGTAATGTGCCTCAGGCCTGAAGTGGAGAATGGAGGTGAGAGGAGACAGAGGAGGCGCGGACGGTCACCTGCAGACCTCCAGCTGTGTCTGGACACAGAGTCGGACCCCTCGGAGAGCCGGAAGAAACCAGCCAGCATGAGGTGAGGAGGGTTATGCTGTAAAACTAATAAAACCACTGTAGCTGAAAGGATTAATCAAGAAAAAAAACTAAAACTTGCTGCTTCTAGCGTCTCCATTGTGAGGATTTGCTGCTGTTCTCTGTTTTATGTCAGTTAACATTGAATATCTTTGAATTTTTTGGACTATTGAAACTGTGATGCACTTTTTCACTGTTTTCTAACATTTATAAAACCAAAAATGTGTTAGTTGCAGTCATAAAAATGACTAAATCTGAGTATGTGAAACTGTTAAGGCAACTGGACTCTCTAGTCTTAAGATAGTCTCTAGTCTTTGTTATCAACTGGGTTATCTCTGATGCAGAAAATGTGGCATTTACGGCAAAAAAATCGTGATGTAGAATCAGAAACAGCTTTATTTACCATGTATGTTTATGCACGCAAGGAATTTGACTCAGAGTTCTCGTTACGCTCGACGTACTTATACACAACATTGTTCTGGAAGACAAACATGGACGTACAGTCAAAACAAGGACAAACATATTTAAACATATCTCTGTTGTGTTCAAGCAAGTAGATAGAAAAAATGAACAACAATATACAGCGTCTATATACAGTTTAATACAGTTTCTGTAACTTGTAAACAGGATACAAATAGTGCAAATGTATGTAAGAGTGCTGAAATAAAGTAACTTTATATACCTACAGTAGGTGGTTATATACAGTATAAATATATATTTAACAGTAATAGATGATATGTATACATGTTATTGCACATTAGATGCTTCACTGTTACAGGATGAAGTATGTGCATCTTTTTCTGGTAAATTAAAAGCTTAAATTATTACTTAGCAACACGTTGCAGAAATCCAATAAATATTTTCTTTTTTACATTTTTGTTAGCTGAGGTCGTCAGTAGGATGACATCAACTGTTTGTCTTCTCTTTCTAATAGAGCGCTCTACTGTCACCTCGCTACTGTATACCTGCATGAAATGCTGTTTACAGGTGTTATTGTTGCTGTGTAAGCAGACTTTATGTAATCACAGCTGACATAATACAGAGAGAAATGAAGGACGTTTACTTTTGACCAGTGGTACTTAAGTAAAAGTACTAATACAGCAATGTAAAAATACTTTATTACAAGTAAAAGTACTGCATGAAAAATCCTACTTAAGGAATCATTCATACATAAATAATTATTAACAGCAAAATGTAGTTAAAGTATTGCAGTAAAAGTAGCGGTTTGGTTATTCAGATAAATCTGAGGGGTCATGAGATGATTAATAGGAGAGAAAAGAAGAAAAAACAAAGTACTGATACACAAATCTGTTTTCAGTTTTTTGGACTTTTTCTCTAATCTTTGATTTTTGGTGAAATATTGGATCATTTGAACATTTATTGAAATGAAACCATGTGAGAAGTTTAGAGGGAAAAATCACTATTTGGCCCAAAAAGGTTGGAAACCACTGGTTTCATCTTTAACAATGTGTTGTATTTTAAAAGCTTGTTATATTATCCATTGTGTCAAATCTTCATCTGAAAATTAACTAAAGCTGTTAAATGAATGTAGAGGAGTAGAAGTATAAAGTAGCATCAAATTAAAATACTCAAGTAAAGTGCAAGTACCTCAAAATTTACTTTTTTTACTTTTTCCACTGCTGCTTTTGACAAATAATAAATTCTGAATGAAGCAAGTTTATAAATCCTGCTTTTCCTCAAATAATTGTTTTATCGTACCCGTCTATCTCCAGGTGTTACTATGATACTATAAACATTTACCTTTCTCTTCTCCAGACTGAAACCTGTGGAGCAGCTTTCACCCACGCAGAGTCCAAGTGACTGTGAAACAAAGTTTGAAAGGAAGAAATCCCAACACAACCGGGTAGAGATTAAAAACATCTCACCAATATTTTTTACACATTTAATAAATAATAATAATAATAATAAAGTCTATTCTGTTCTTTTCAGTTATCAAAGACAAATGCCCAGTATCATAAGTTATTCAAGGAAGTGAGCAAAGATGAGTTACTCAAACAAAGTAAGTTCTCTTGGCAGCTGAAAGTGAGACGCAAATAAATGTTGGATTGTTTACCTGAATGTGAAACACTTTATGTGCCGACAGGTTACACCTGCGCCCTGCAGAAAGACATTTTATATCAGGGCAAAATGTTCGTCTCTGATAACTGGATCTGCTTCCACTCCAAAGTCTTTGGCAAAGACACCAAGGTATGTGAGTTCAGTACCTGTTCATGTTTTTACGGCTGAATTCTCTCCACTGATATTAAAACAGCATTTCTCTTCATCTCCAGATTGCTCTTCCGGTGATCTCGGTGACATTTATCAAAAAAACTAAAACCGCAATCCTAGTGCCAAACGCCCTCGTGATCGAAACGACAAGCGATCAGGTGAGAAGACCGCAGTGATGTTCAACTTTTCCCTTATTTCACATCAACATGAAGGTGACTCTGAACTCTGAACTCCTGTTTTCCAGCATGTGTTTGTGTCCTTCCTCTCTCGTAACACCACCTACAAACTTCTCAAGTCCGTCTGCGTTCATTTGGAGGTAAATAACATTTTCTATAAAACGTTTATTCCTCCTGATGGTTTCTATTTGAAACATTTTCATTAAAGTGTGAAGAGTAAAGTTCTGTTCATAACCATTTATTACACAATACTGTATGCCCTATGAAACTTAATTAACTTTCTAATGTAATGTAAATATGTGATAAAGTTTTAAATATAAAAATAAAGCATTAAGTCAAATTCAGATGTGAAAACTTTGTTTTTTAAGCACTTGTATAAAACCTAAGACAGCAACAATATGAGTAAATTAACCTTTTATTTAAAGCTGCAAAAATTCATCTTTTATATTAACGATGGGTCAAATGACTACATGTAATATGAAAGGTGTCACTTTTATTTATTTTTTACATTTTTTTAGGAAAACAGATACAGTCTTTGATTTCAGTCTCACACATTGTTTAACATTATGTTGTCTTATTTGGGTATTTTAGAAATTCACAAGTAAAATAATGTGATAACACAAAAGTACATAAACAAAGATATACAGTAAGCAAGACAAGTAAATAATATGACATCATAGCAGGATATACATCTAGTTTGTGTCTAGATTTATAATACTTTATTATTGTAATAAGTACATTATTACGGAGGTCCTTCTATATAAGTATCCATTTCAATTTGCAATCTAGCTGTAATATTCTCCATTTAATTCACCTCTTTAAACCTTCCAGAGTTTGTTGGTTTTGTTTGAGCCAATTAATGACACCTGAACTCCGAGCGTGTGCGTTTTATTTTCATCCAACATGTCAGGTCATGTACAAAATTTTCATAGCATTTGGTTACACAGCTGAGAGGATAAGTCTACATTCAAGATGTTTTTTTATTATCACTTTCACTTTCACCTACAAGCTTTGTAGTTTACGGCAGTCCCATAAAAAATTAAACAAGTGTATCATAAGCTAATAAACTAATGTAGTTTTAACAGATCTCATTCTTATTTAGCAGCAGCTCTACGGAGCGTTTTAACGTCTTTCAGCTCATTGTTTTGGTTTTACTGCACACAGCTTGACTGTTTTGGTTCAGCCTCACTGCTCTCATCAGTGTAGATTTAAGCAAAAAAAAAACTCCTACTTTCCACCTCCTGCCCGGCAGCAAACAGCAAACAGCAAACAGAGAAAGTTCGCGACTAGCTGGTGAACATAGTGGAGCATTTAGCAGCTAAAGAGCCAGATATTCCCCTCAGGAGTTGGTAGAGAGCAAAAGCAGAGCTGAGAGGAGAGTTAATATTAGACTTATATTCATCACAAATGTTTCCCTGTATCTGCTGCACGGGTAAACAGGAAACCGTTAGTTAACACGTCCGCCATAACAACTTTCTAAGTTGATAATATGTCAGTGTTGTGTTTACAAGTCGTTCCGCTGCCCTGAAGTGGCCAAAAAAATCTATTAATTCTGCTTTTAAAACAGAAAAAAAACACTTTTTTTATTCTAATATGTGTCATTCCAGGTGGAGAAGACCTGTAGCAGCCCAAATCCTTCCTCCTGTGAAAACAGCTTCAGAGTGAACTGCCCATCATCACTTCCTCTGGTCAGTCAGGGCTCTGTCCGTCCATTTTTAACAGGATGTTTTTGTACGGGGGGTGTATTTAGTCATTTTTTTAAAAATGCTTTATTTTCCATTGTGATAAAAGATCTATAGAAATGCCTTGTTCTCATGTTATACAATACCCACTCTGTATGTGGTATCCATTGTATATTTTCCTGTGTGTGTGTGCGCGCTGCAGGACTTTTCTGGAGACTTCTCTGACCTCCATGGGGTCGTGCAGCAGAGACGGCAGGAAATGATGGAGAGCAGCAGCTCCGGGTCTCAAACTCCAGATTATGATAAAATGCCTGGTGTGTGCCCCATCCGTCGTCCTATTATTAAAAAAAAAAAAAGTTTTACCCTTTACAAAGCTACGATATGCTTATTTTTTTGTACTTGACTGCAAATGTGCTTTGGGTGTCGGGTGTCACTGTGGCTCAGACGGTCTTTAGTTTGCAGATAGCTGGAGTGAAATTTGAGCTGTTGAAGATTTGTTTTTTGTCATCACAAAGACCGGTGGCACGACAACAATGATGTCCCTACTGAAGATCTTAATGAATAATGAATGTATCTTTATGCATAAACACTCCAGCTTATTGTTTATGTCAGTCCTACTGTCGAGCCAGCTTCTCTTCTTAAACAGAAGCATACCTTGATCTGTTCTTGATCTCGATCTGCGAGGATGTTTTTGATTCTATTAATATTTACTCAGGCTCTCAGGCAGCAGGAGTCACAAGTTCTCTCTCTCTCTCTCTCTCTCTCTCTCTCTCTGTGTTTGTTTGAGCAGACTTCACCGGCCTCCCGGACACGTTTCTAAGCGCAGTGAAGAGCGGAGAGGTTTCAGTCCACGCTGACATTCACCTCCAGACTCCAAGCCAAAAACACGGAGCTGCCCTTAAGAACGGTAGTTTGACGCTGGATCTCAGTACAAAGACGCTTTGTTAATTATTGTGTAGTCTCTGGTTTTTTGTATTTTCCAGACGGAAGTTCTTGCCAGTAGAGTTATAAATCAAGAATAATCTTGTATATTTTCTGTCCAAAGGCACATAAGCACCCATAAAACCACAACCTTTCGTTTTCACACTTTAGTTTTTATACGGATTAAACAAATCAGACATAGTGTTTTAATTAGAGGTGTTGGTAGATGCATTTTGTTACCTTTGGACAGAGCCAGGCTAGTTTTTTCCCCTTCTTTCCAGTCTTTCCAGTCTTAACTCTTAGCATGAAACTGATTAAGTGTTTCCAAAAATATAAAACACATTTTTTAATTTTTATTTATAGGGTCAGCCAAGCCAACCCGAGGAGTAGCAGTCAAAGACAAACCCTCGCAGCCCATGTCGTTACACGCCATCCTCCTCATCTACTTGGTTTTGTGAGTAACCTTTCATTAGGTGGAATACGAGACGCCGCAGCGGTCTGACAAGACAGCCGTTAAGACTTCTTCTGGCACACGATGAAATCACAATGAAAACCGATTGTTCTGGTATTTGAATGCTCATCCGTCACTTTGCTTGTGTGTCTCTGACAGAGTTAGTGTTCTCGTCTTGTCCTCCTGTTACATGGCTTTCAAGATCGTGGCTCTAGAGCATCGTTTGAACTCCTTGGTGTCCGTTGGGGAACACGTTCGTAATGAGTAAGAGCTAAATCCACGTGTCACTGAGGGAATTTAAGTGTTAAGTGCCCTCTTCCGAGAGTTATTAAAGGATATGGCTTTTCTTATTGTCAGGAATAAGATATATCAGACTTTGGATACACACACACAATACTTGGAAGTGGATCAGTTCCTTGTTGGTTTGGCTCCAAACGTGAGATTTGTTGACAGTAAGAAACAGCCACATCCTTAAAGACAGTCTTGTTGTCACATTTATCATCATGTGTGATTTGTTCCATTTCCTCTTAAATCTTGTTGCAGAAATGCTGTGAGCCACAGATCCCAGGATGAGTGGAACGCTGAGATCTACGGAGAGCTGTCCACCAACCTGTTCAAGCTAGAAAAGGTTTGTCAAGTTTTTATGGTCACTGAAATTCTAGAGATTCAATTCAATTTTATTTATATAGCGCCAAATCATAACAAAAGTGATCTCAGGGCACTTTTCACATAGAGCAGGTCTAGACCGTACACTTTAATGAGATGAAACTATCAGTCAGTTGACGGAAGATTAATTGGCAACTATTTTGATAATTGTTTAAAAGCATTTTTTTGGTTTCAGCTTCTCAAATAAGAATAGTTTCTTGTTTTATTATTCTGTGATTGGTCAGACAAAACCACGGGCTCTGGGAGCTTTTTGTTTATTTCCTGACAGTGTATAGAGGAAACTATTAGAAAATAGTAATGACATTTTGTGTTCAGTAGACTGTCAGCTGTCTACTGAGCATCAGTCTGTTAAATATCAAGCCAGAGCCAGCAGACATTTAGCTTAGCTTAGCATAATGAATGGAAACAATTGGTAACTGCTAGCTTGGCTCTGTCCAAATGTAATAAAAGACATTAGTGACCTTTAAAGCTCACTAACATGTGCAAAAAACTCCAGGAAGTTACTGCACCAGGCCAAGATATGGTCCAGTATATATAACAACAACTTTTTTATTATGATTATTTTAATATATATTATTTATATCATTATATATGTTTATTAGTGAGCTTTAGAGGCGCTGCTAGGAGAATTTTTGAGCTTTGAAGACAGAGCCATGCTACTGTACACCAATTTTTATGTCCCAGGGTGATGAAGTCATGTCCCGCCCTACTCTGCCTCTGATTGGCTAGTACTCGTTGCCTTTGTTGGTTGGGTTCTTTAGGTTTAGGCATGGGGAGTGAGATTGGTTAGGGTATCAGTATCAGGGTAAGCCAATCAGAGGCAGAGTAGTGCAGGTCATGACTTCTCCATCCTGGGAAAAAAAAAGTACTCTTTATGCTAAGCTAACTCTCTCCTGGCTTTAGCTTCATATTTAACAGACAGACATGAGTTTTATCATTCATCCAACTCCCAGTAAGAAGTGAATTGATGCAGATAACTATTCTTTAAAATATCTATAATAAATCTTCCCAGTTATGTAACATTTGTGGAGGTCGTTAATAGTTAATATGGTCTTACTGTGCATGTTTCCAGATGTCCTACTTTTTTTTTTTCTTTTTTCTTCCTAGATTCAAAGAAACCTCCGGAAGCTACTTGAAGAGACTTAAAAGAAGACTGTTGTCTGTCGGTCTGTCTGGACAGAAGCTTTACTTTTATTAGAAATGCTGTTTGATCACTGCAGAGCAGCAGTGATCCCATTTGGTAAAAAGATCTGTTGCCAAAGTGCAGACAGCTCGTACAGAAAGCTTAAAAAAATTGTGTGATATTTAACTTAAATTGTGCAATAAGAGCTTCTTTCCCCCCTTTTTTTCCCACTCAGGACTATTTTATCACTCTTTTTTGAAACAAAATGTTGTGCTGGAGGGTAAAAACTGAAACAGTGTGTTAGTGTGCCAGAGTTAGTGTTAGTGAAGTACGAACGTGTAGTATTTATCTGAGAGCTTTTATGTTGCATTTCACAGTAGTTGGGATTTTTTTTTGTTACAGGTATCAGGTCCAAAGGTCCTATTACAATGTTTTCCAAATATTTCAGAAAAGGTCAACTTGTGCTGTTCATGTGTTCTTGTGTTAGAATGAAAATTGACAATAAATTATATTTATGTATATAAAACACACTTTACACTTTTACACTAAGGTGTACATGAATAGTGGTTGCTTAGTGAAAATATGTTGAAATTGTTTGAAAATCAACTGAGTTTAATTGGTGTTTTTTATTGTAAATGTGGACTTTTTACTAAAACACTTTAACATAATTTATTAAAGGCCAAATCTGTAATTTTCTAACCATATAAATGACAAGTTTTATTCACTTATATAATTGAAGAGTGTTTTATCTAATCATAATTTTACTCTTAATCGGCGTCAGAAAACATTTCCACTGAAACTTTGCTGTTGAGTGTTTGTGTATTAAAAGACTGGTCAATACTTTCAGGAGCAATAGACGGTTATGAGCTTTTCAACTCTGGTGGTGCGGTGACCCTTTCGTTTACATTTACTGTAGATCACAGACTGTGCCTTTAACTATTGTAATGTATTGCAGCCTCTGAAATAAACGGCTCTCATACATTGTCTATTGAACTTTGCTGCGAGAGCATTTCAACACCGCGGCTCCACGGATGTTTGTCACCACTTTGGTCCAGAATGAAATATCTCATCAACAATTACATGGATTGATGTGAAATTTTGTGCACATATTCATGGTCTCTAATGGATGAATCTTAATGACTTTGGTGAACCTCGGACTTTGCCTCTAGCGCCACGACGGGGATGACATTTGTGGTTCAGTGTGGAATATCTCGACAACTGATAGATGGGAAATTTACAACAGATATTTAAAGGACGGGTTCACGATTTCTCAAGTCTGTCTCAAAACAATAGTCAGGAACTCAAATGAACACTGACACGTTTTGCTTGCTGTAATAATTCCTCCTGTTCATACTGACCAGTAGGTGATGGGGGACAAAATCCACAGTCCTCATTTTGAGAAAAAATGCATTAAGAAGTTTATCTGAAGATAATGAGGATTCAGCAGTATGAATGAGTCAAATAAAGTGGATATCTTCCATATTTACTGTATTTTTGGTGAAAAAATTGTCTTGATGGACAGTGTTTTCCTGTTGAGCTGCATTGGAAGTATAGTAACAAAAAGAGGGACTTTGGCACTAAAAGACTGTAATGTTGAAAGATATCTACCTGATTTGACTCATTTGGATGCTGAAGCTTCATATTAGCTTCAGATAAACTTTTAAATACATTTTTGTACAGAAGGAGGACTGTGGATTTTGTCCCCCATCACTTACATTGTAAGTGCATTATGAAGGGATCTTCTGATGGTCAGTATGAACAGGAGGGATGAAGAATAACGTGTCAGTGTTCATTTGGGCTCCTGACTATTGCTTTAGGACAGACTTGAAAGAAATTGTTAACATATCTATTAAGGTCCCTTGGAGTTACATTCCTACCACTTTAATGATCCTCTGACTTTTCTTCTAGCACCACCAGCAGGTCAAAGTTTTAACTTACAGAAATTCATAGTTCTTTAGTCTTAGGTCTTTATTGAAATATCTTGACAACTATTGGATGGATTGCCATGAAGTTTAGTACATACATTCATGTCCCCATCAGGATAAATTGTGATCAAAGGTGATCCCTTAAAGGACAAGTTCACAGTTTTTCAAGTCTGTCTTAAAACAACAGTCAGGAGCCCAAATGAACATTAAAACAGGTTTTTCTTGCTATAATCATTCGTCCTGTTCATACTGACCATTAGAAGATTCCTTCATAATGCTCTTACAATGTAAGTGATGGGGGACAAAACCCACAGTCCTCCTTCTGTGCAAAAATGTTTTTAGTTTATCTGAAGTTAATACGAAGCTTCAGCGTCCGAATTAGTCAAATCAAATAATCAAATAATCAATTTGAAATACTTTGGTTTGAACCTGCAAAACTCATGACATTCCCATCAGCCTCAGCTCTTTATATAGGAAATATTTAACCTGGTGTGGTGAAAGTGGAAATTTCTTACCAACAACAATAGTGTTGGATTCAGACCAATTGGTGGATACATTTCTCTGTTTCATATAAAATCAGTATAAAGAGGTTGCTGAATGAAATTTCCTCCATGTCTATTAATATAGACTTGTTCATGTTTTCAGCACCATTAAAACATGAACGTTGGTCATCTGGTTAGTTCAGTTAAATCAAGATATCATATATAAGTAAAGCTGTAACCTTTTCTTTGTTGTCTTCGACTGACGATGTTACATTTCAAGTATAATCTCCATCAGTTTACTTCTCTTTTAGTATAAAAATGGGACACAGTATTATAATATTGATCTCCAAACCTTTTCAAAATGCTTGCAGGGTAACAGAAAGTTGTTGACACAAAGTTATCAGATGAAACACAAAGCCAGACAGAACAGTTAGTCCGTTCGCTGCTTTCAGATAAGACACAGCTGAACTAAACAACACGATTACACAATGATCACAGAGGGCATGTTGTAATGCTGGCAGCCTTGTTTCAAACATAAATATAAAAAAAAACATGAAAACACGTGGCTCATTGATGTGTTTTTTAATAGTTTTTTTGGACGACAACAACGGAGGAATAAGATAAAGTTGGATCTATCCATTGCTTGTTCGTCTCTGCACATGAGATTTGATGACCAGCCAGATCATTTTATATAAAGAAGAAGTAAAATATGTTTCAGAGCCTGTAGCTGACGTCCATTTCCTACTTTGTTATGATGTTTTGCGAGTGATTCAACCACTTGAAACAGCTAATTCATAGAGAGAGAGAGAGGTAAAGTTCAAATTCAGATTTAACCGCCTCGATTAACATTTGAATATTTCTGTCTGTGAACAAAAGTATGGAAATTAGTCAGTGAGAAGGATCAACAATAACACACTGACTCGCTGCCACACCCAGTACTCAGCTTGTTAATGGTCATCTCTCTTTGTGGCGTCTGGTTGGTCTAAAATGGTTTGTTTTATGTTATTTGTGCTGTAATGTTTGGACATTGAAAGCAGTTTTCTAATGTTTAAAAGTGTTTTGCTTCTTCTTTGCATTTGATAAATAAATACCAGTGAATAAAATCCATTATTTTTCAATAATTCATAATTAAAAATAAAAATAATAATACTGAAAATAATAATACAATAATACTGAAAATAATACACAGTTTGCTTTTTCTGTACACAAAACAACAATTATTGACTGTAATTTCATTTCTCTTATTTATTTTTTAAAATCTTTTTCATTATTTTAATCTATTTCCTAAAATAAATACAACATATGATCATATTATACACTCAGTCATCAGTTTATCAACAAATCAGTTTTGCTTGAACCTGTTTCCCAGAGGTGTTGATTCAACTTATCAGTTATTTTGGAGTTTGTGCATGAATTTATGATTTTATTTGCACTAGTTTTTCTGCAGATCAGAGTTTGTCGTGACTGTCTGTGCTCTTATATCTGTTTACTTACGGGCCTCCTTAACGTCAGACAGGATGTTTCTAATCGTCAGTATTTCACCTTTTTCTTCCATCCTGTGTCTCTTCTTCAGCTTCCAAACATAAACATGGTCTTTTTTCCTCCTCATCTCCACATCTGACTGTCTCTGTCGGCTCCTCTTCTGCTCGCTCCTCTTCACTCCCACTCTGCGGTGACTCATTCTCATCTTTTTCAGCCCCTGATTTTATTCTTTCGGTGTCATGTTAAAATTATTTCTGTGGCTAATGTGAACACATGCGGTGCATTAAACAGTCTGGAATAAAAAAAAAACAACACATACTGCAGTGTGACATGTAGTTTTCTATCAAGAGTTCAAACACTTATAGACTGGTGATACTGGTGGTACTGTGTACTGGCTTTAATACATACGGTACAGGGGATGGACACAATAATATGAACATCTGTGAGCAAAGAATGCAACCTAATCCAAAGTGAAAACACTACTTTGTGATGTTTACAGCTTATAACTACTTGCTATTACTTGCTATTTTTTCAGATTAAGAGTTTACATGTAAAACAGATCATGTTTTTTGTATATTTCTTATATTTATAATGAATTTAAATCACTTTGTAACAATCTGTTTCCACTGCCTGTTGATAAGGTGCTGTATATCTGTGTATATATAATAAATAAATATCACTGTGGGCAAATGTGGGCATTTTGCATTATCAGTACTTTTACTTTTAATACTTTAGGTACATTTTGCAACTTATACTCATTACTTGTAATGGAGTATTTTTATACGGTGTTACTTAAAGTCCCTCTCTACTCAAAAATGTGTTTTTCTTGTTGTTTTTGTCTCAAAGTTTGACGCTAGAAGCCTGTTTTCACATTTATCTGCCGAAAGAGGAAAAGTTTCTCCAGAAATCTGAGTTTAAGGCGTGCACATACGAGAATGATTTATGACATCATAACTAGTTTGGATCCAATTGACGTCCACTATTCAACTTTTAAGTTGTGTAATGTTGAAACTTGATACCTGCAGTGCACACACACACACACTGAGAACGGACTTTTCAGTGAACTATAGGAGACATCTTGTGTCCAGCAGTTACAGTTTTGAAATGAACAATTGGTACACATTCATAGATGTTGAAATTTTTATTGAAGGAGAAGGAGAAGATGTCATTCTAAGGATTTTAATGAGGTAAATGAACTTTTTTTGTGCAAAAAATTATTATTCAAAAAAGAGCATTTTATATACATCTTAAAACATGTCTGAAGGGCATCTTTAGGAATTTTAACAAGGTAATTGAGCTGTTGTGTGTGTGTGTGTTTGTGTTGTGGGGGGTATACTGTTCAAAACAGCATTTATATATGTTTGAAAGGGCATCTTTCAGTAAAAGAACCTAATATTTCCTCCAGCACTGAACATAACCTGTTAATAAGAACACAAATAAAATGACAGATGCAAAAAAGCAGAAGCATTAAAAACAAACGCTTTTATAAAACATGTGAAATGGATGTGTGTGTGTATATGTGTGTGTGTGTGTGTATGTGTGTGTGTTTGCACATTAATGCGTCCGCCTACTCCTGCGCTACCAACCAATGGCTCGCACGCCTCCACATCTCCGCTGCCTATCAGCCCGTGTTCAGCCCACTGCATGACGTAACACCCAGTCTGAAAGTGCAATGGCGATATTGGACAATAACAGCCATCGCTTTTGGGGACCACATCTATATTATGTGGCTGACGTTAAAGAAAACACATCCAGCCGGCTGCAGAACCACATCTAAGATCGGCACAGTGCGCGAGCGTCAACGTGCGACCGGGAAAGGTGATTTCACAGCCTCCGCGCGCGATGACAGTTTAGACTAAACGCTGGTGAGTGCAAACTCTGTGGTGATTGCAACACTATTTGCAAAGGCTTTTTTTTCTTTCTTTCTTCTTCTTCTTCTCCAGTAAACGGTCTCTTGCAGCCAGCCAAGCTTCAGATCTCAAAGGGGCGTGGCGGCGTGCTGGGTACCACTTCTGACTAAAGGATGCTGATAGCTTAGCAACAGCGACAAGGAAGAGAGGGGGGGAGAGAAAAAAAAAGGAAGGAGAGGAGAGACAATGGATGTGCGATCTGTCAGCAGCGTTACTGGGTAGGCTGAGCAGTGTGTGTGTGTGTGTGTCAGAGAGAGAGAGAGAGAGAGAGAGAGAGAGAGACAGCCGGCGATCACCAGTTTGTGCCAAGTCAACTACAAGGAGCCATGAATGCAGAGTCGAAATGTAAACAAAGGGTGTGGGCCTTTCAGCTGGCCTGTGATGCTCCACCAGAGAGAGAGAGAGGAACCATTACTGCTGTTGATTAAAGCAGGATAAGATTTTTTTTTTTACACACAGTCATGTTTGATGGCTGACTGTGTGTGTGTGTGTGTTTTGGAGCTGTTTAAACAGTTGAAATATTCACTTACAGCTAAATTTATCAGGATTCATTTCTTTCGTCTTCCAATCTAAAGATTCAAGTGAAAGGTTTTTCCTTGCTTTCTTTTTTTTTTTTCTCCTCCAGGTGTGACGTGTGAACAGACACCATGGCCACACAGGAACCGTCCCCTCCCTCGTCCATGGAGAGCAATAAACCCGGCTTCCCCAAGAAGATCCTGGGCAATAAGCTGGAGGACAAGCACCTGTGCAACTGCTGCCATAATATACTGAGACGACCGTTTCAAGCCCAGTGTGGACATCGCTTCTGTTCCTACTGCTTCAACAGGACCGTCAGGTGAGAAACTAAAGAAGGCAATACTTTGCCGACTAATGACAGGAGAGTCTGCCATGTTTGTTTTTTTTGGGGGTGTTTTGGATTTGTAGTATATCAGCATGTATTGTTGTTGCGTTGCAGTAATGGACCCCAGAAATGCAACGCTTGCATTAAAGAGGATATTTTTGAGGAGCCCACATCGATTTTGAAACAAGGATGTGTGAGTATTAATGTGTTTTTATCCAGTATAAAGAAAAAGGAAGAAAATGTTTTCTTGTGTTGTAACTTTTCTTTAATGAAACTGAATGTCATGATTGAATTTAAGCATCAGTGAATACATATAATTTGTACAACAGCAGCTTCAATAGTCTTTTCATCAAAGTACTTTGGATTATTTACATTATTGATTATTTTCTTGATTCATTAATTAATGGTTTGGTTCTATTAAATATCAGAAAATGGTGAAAAAGTTTCCCAGAGCCCAAGGAGACGTCTTAAAATACCTTATTTTATCCGACCAACACTCCAAAACCCCAAAATAATCAGTTTGTTACTACATGTAACAAATCCTCACAACTGAAAAGATGGAAGAAGGAAATGTTTGGCATTTTTGCTTGAAAATTGACTTAAACTGTTGTTAGAATGATGCATTTGAGTAATAATAATAACTTTACTTATATAGCACCTTTCAAAAACAAATGTACAAAGTGCTTTGCAGTAAAATACAAAACATAGAAGATAAAACAAGACAAACTAATTAAAAACAGTTACAACAACTTAAACATTTAAGTATATACATAACTGTACATTTCTGTATTTAAATTTAGGATACATATATGCTCAGTGATGTTATATCCTTCCGTTGATGCTCTCTGATGACAGAAATAATCACTCGATCACCGAGACGCTGCAGCAAAGACGCTAATGACACTAATGAGGAAGCACATGTAAAGACAAAAACTACACTAAGTAGTTACAGATGTCTTCAGGGCTTGAAAGCAGGTGTTCGTCCCACAGAATTCCACTTGACTGTCGATCTTTTCAGCTTCAGTTTCATTTTGACGTGTTTTAATTGATTTCAGTTTCATTTTGACGTCTCTGTACAGCATATCAGATAGAGATTATCTGTAATTTTCCAGATGTTACTCCAGAACTTCACTCCCACTCTGGGCATAAAAAGTGTACGAGACAGCATCAGGTGCACAGATGATCCTAAAACGTGTTAAACCTTAAGGGATATGGCTGGCTATTTTCTATATTTTTCTTATTGCCAAAAAATCTGATGTGCAGAGCCAAACCAACAATGAACTGATCCTACTTACAAGTATTGTGCGTGTATTCAAAGTCTAAAATATCTTATTCCTCTGCGTCATAGACCTCTGTTGTTGTCCAAAAACTATTAAAAACACATCCTTCTCACGAAAGCAGCAAATTATCACATTTGAAAAGCTGGAACCATTAAATGTTTGGCTTTAAACCAAATAGTTCCCGGTACTGATGAGCCACAGAGACTAACTAGAACTAAACCAGAAGATAAATGTCCCTTTGGGGCATTTCCACCACATCTGAAGAACCATGAAGATCAGGCTAGACCAGTCACAGATTTTAAAAACGACAGCAGTCTTAGTAACTCTTCGCCGTTGCCGTGATGTTCTCAATAAACTTGTGCAAACAGGACAAGAATCTCATTTCTTGTAATAACGGATGAGAATGAACTTGCCTACACACAATCCAGCATTGACTTTGAGGGCTTGTTCAGACCAGAAGTGTAAAAACAGCCTCAAGCCTCATTTGCGGGCAGATAAATACAATAAGATATGAAAGAATCATAGCGTGCAGGGTTTTTTTTTCTCTCTCTCTCAAGCATCATGTAAAAACTCACAGTATGCAACGCTGAAAGATATTCTCCGACAAGGAGAAGAAAAATAAACAAACAAAAAGAAATATTTGTCGATCCGGCGCCGTTGAATTCACATCTTTCCCCAACATAGATATTCTGTGATGGAAAAGGACAGCTGGAGCAGCGCTGCACAGACACAGTGTGACAGCAGATCCCTTTGTTTTCCTCTGTGTTTTTTCAGGCTTTTCCTGACAATGCAGTTCGAAGGGAAGTTGAAAACCTTTCAGCTGTTTGTATCAATGAAAGTTGCACTTGGAAAGGCAGCATTAAAGAGTATGAGGTCAGTTTCTCCTACATGTTTGTTTGATAGATACATAAGGTTATGGATTTTAAAAAATGTGTTGTTTTTACTGATATCCATGGACAAATGTGTATCTATTTAGACAGTTAAAGTAAATTCTTTACAGGTTCATCTTAATCTCTACTTTTTCACAGCTGAACCACGAGGGGAAGTGCGAGTTCATGATCATCCCCTGCCCCTCCTGTAAAGAACGAATTCGCTTCAATGAACAGGAGCGCCATAATGAGCGCGAGTGCCCTGAGCGAACACTCAACTGCAAGTACTGCAAGGAGCCATTTCACTTCAAAAACATCAAGGTTAGAAATTATTTATAAAAACTTAAGATGCTCGGCTTGTCTGGGACTGTGCTGCAGATCACAGGAGCTGTTTGTCATTTAAAGAAGCACTGTCTTTTTTTTTTTCTTTCTTTCTTTCAGGCACATGATGAGATCTGTCCCAAGTACCCGATGATCTGTGAAGGCTGTGCCAAGAAGAAAATACCCAGAGAAAAGGTAAAATCTGTAAATAACATGTAGAGGAGAAGGAAACATGTTGTAAAATACATCATAAATCACAGCTAGCTGTAGATACTTATTTCAAGTCTGTGCCTCTCATGTGTTGTCACATGGCTAATCCTCTCTTGTTCCAGAAAAACACCTTGAAATCTTTGAAAAACCCAGAAGGTTGTTTAAAGGGGACATATCATACACGTTTCCAGATCTATATTTATATTCTTGGGCTCTACTGGAATATCTTTGCATGATTTACAGTTAAAATCTCCTTATTTATCTTATGTTTCGCCTCAGTTCAGCCTCTGTCTGAAACAGGCTGGTTTAGCTCCTGTCTCTTTAAGACCCGCCCCCTAATGAGCCCACTCTGTTCTGATTGGTTAGCTTCCAGAAGCTTCCACCACCATCTGAGGCTATGTAAACAAACAGTAGTGGTAGGATTTCACTAATTTTTACCATTCTTTATTCAAAATGTCAACTTAATGTCAACTTCTAAAATATATTTGTACATGTTCGATCTGAAATATGCAAATGCAATGAAACGGATGGCCGCGTGTGGGCATGCGCGAACAATCTGACATCATCACGAGGAGGAAGTAGAGGTAACATTACAAATGAAGTGTTCAGACCAGGCTGTAGCTCTGACTTTTGACTTACAGGGAGCATTTTTACATATGTTCACCTCAATTTTTTGAATTTTATCTATGTTTAACATTGACATCTGACATTATAACAGTATATCAATGACAGAAAATCATAAAAACATATAATAGAAGATATTCCCAGAATCCTTTTTCCAGAAGACTTTTCTAACCATCTGGATGGAAAAATAGCTGTGACTCTGTTTCCTATCCAGGTAGAGATGACATATATCCTTGCTCATTTTGTACAACACAAGAAAGATATAAAGGTGGTATTTTTCATTTCTGAATGAAAATGTAAAATGATAGAAAGTAACATCATGTTATTGATTTTGAAATTTTGCTTTAAGTCATATAAATCAAGTATTGGATTAGAAAAAGTGGCGCAACTTGGAAAATGGAGTTAAAAATCAGTCTTATAATGTAGCAGATGGAATATTTGTTATCTAGATGGTTAGTAGAGTCTTTGAGGATTCTGGAAATACCTTCAGAGTTGTGGTAAGTGTTGTTAAAGAAATGTCTGGGTTTTTGAAAGATCCCCACGTTTACATTCTTTCTGTCATGTGTTGAATGTAATGATGATACATGAGAGGCACAAATGGAGGCTAGTAGCTCCGATGCTAAGTTTGCTAATTCGTTAATTTCTCAGAAAATTATGTTTAATGGCCTTTTTTTGTTTTCTTTTCTAGTATGTGGACCATATTAAATTCTGCAGCAAATTCAGAACTCCGTGTCGATTTCATGTCGTGGGATGTGACATGTCTGTAAGTAGCCTGATTGTATTCTCAATTACTTTATATATTCACTCATACATTCATATCAGGGACTGTATGAATGTTATTAGTGGGGAAAGGAGGGTAGTCTGAATTTAGTGGGAAGGAATGAGAGGGTCCCAGATTAATTGTTCCGTTTTGAGATTAATTGTAAAAATAAAAAAATAAAATGGTTACATCACAAAGATGGTTTTTGTTTTGATATTTAACGCTGCACTCTCTGGAAGCGTCTCCAACACACCCGACCATGTGACTCATGCATCATGTAATCAAGCTGACGGACAGTCAGACGTCTGATCTCATACTTATCACGCTATAGCATCATCTGAGCTAATCCAGATATGTTTTTATTGAGTAGAATCAGGGGGTAGAGCTGCAGTCTGTGCTTGTTTCACCCATTCTGTTGTCAAAAGTTTATTAAAAAAGTTCTTTATTCAAAAGTGGAATGTACTTAGTTTTGTCAAGTTTTCCATAAATATATTATTTTGAGATATTGAGAGGAAGGGTATTGTGATTTGTGGATGTTGTGATTTTATACCTTAATTTATGGATCCAAAGAAAATACTAATAAAGCTCTTCTTCTGTGGGATTCCTCTTTGTAGGTGGAGAAGGAAAAAATTCATGACCACGAGCGCGCCTTTGCCTACGAGCACCTCAATCTGCTGCTGCACTACATCATGGGCATGAAAGTGAGCATGGAGGGCCTGCAGCCCCAGGGACTGGAACTAGCTGGACACAAACTGGTGGAACTCCAGCAGTCCCTCCGGGAGCTCGAGGCCAGAGTCTCCCAGCTCAGCACCACCTCCTCTGGGCCTCCCGTGCAGGGAGCCGCCGCCGCCGCCGCCGCCTCCTCATCTTCCAGCTCCGGTCCCCCTGGTCCACCCACTTCAGCTCCTCTCCCTCCACCTCCCACTCTGGCTCCCACTCTCTCCGTGTCTACCTCCTTCACACCTTTGCCCAGCTCGGTGGGCGCGGCGTTGGAGCTCCAGCTCCACAGCGAGAAGACCAAGGTGGCCGAGCTGGGCCGCAGGTGCACAGAACTCGAAGTTAAAGCCGGCACGTTTGAAAATGTGGTGTGTGTCCTGAACAGAGAGGTGGAGAGGTTCGCCACCACCATGGAAGCCAGCAACCGTCAGCACAAACTGGACCAGGATAAGATCGAGGCTCTGAGTAATAAGGTAGTCGACTAGATGAACTCTTCAGCTGTAAAAGTGGAGTTGAACTGAGGCAGAGCTGGATTACCATGCAAATATCATCATTTAAAATGATATTCTAACTCAAATCTGTTTTTGAGTGTCAAATTCTACCTCCTTTAGCATTAAAAGTGGCTATAAAATGTGCGTAGTTTCTCCTGTTATGGAGAACTGAAGCTTGGAGAAGTACAAGCTTTTTATAGCCATTTTTCACACCTACAGGAATGAGTATTTGAATCTCAAAAGACACATTTTTAGTGGAGTATCACCTGTTTTTATGCTGCAGATATTGAATGGATTGAATGAAGAATTTGTGATCTTGTAAAGGTCATTGTATGTTTGTTTTGCAGGTGCGACAGCTGGAGAGGACAGTGGGGCTGAAGGACCTGACAGTTGCTGAGATGGAGGGCCGGCTGAGAGAAATGTCTGCTACAACCTTTGATGGCGTTTTTGTCTGGAGGATTTCTGATTTCGCCAAAAAGAGACAGGATGCCATCGCAGGTCGAGCCCCTGCCATGTTCTCACCAGGTAACATTCTGCACATCGTTCATTATTGCAGAGTAGAGTGTCCTAAGTGTCCTACATTTTGGGCCCAATCTGAGTCAAACCTGTAGAAATCCTACCAGAACCAAACCTGTATGAATCCATTTTCAAAAAAATAAGAGACTCAATCCAAAAGGAACACAAAGACAGTGAGATCTGGTCCAAAATGATGAACCACCAAGACAGTTCACACTCTCCATCTTGAGTCAAAATACACATTTTTCTCCTGCTATGATTATGGCACCCCATGTGTTAAAAACTGATACCAAGTAAACTCAGATCCACTCACATATCAACACACAAACTCAAGACCTGAGACCCCACCCAACCAGATTAGATAGAGTATATTTTTGAGTTCGCAGGTCAGGTCATGGTTACTAGAAACTAGTAGCCTTTAGAGCGTTATTACAGAAGCCTCATTATCTATAAATGACAACAGCTGAATTTCCTTTCCCTTTCAGCTTTCTACACGAGTAAGTACGGCTACAAGATGTGTCTGCGGATCTATCTGAACGGAGATGGGACAGGGCGTGGCAGCCACTTGTCCTTGTTCTTTGTGGTGATGAGGGGACTGAGTGACGCTCTGCTCAAATGGCCCTTCAACCAGAAGGTAAAAGTCACACAGGCACTAAAGATCTGCTTCCCTTTTTAGGTGCTAAACAATCAAATTGTGTTTGTTGTTATTTACTAAAGGACAGTACAGATCACATGGAAGACGTGTCATGCAATATGTATTTTAAGGCAGTAAATTAAAGGTGCTTTGTAAAGTTACTTCACTGGAGTGTACTACTCAGAACCATGTTACAAGATCAACCTGTTATTTTTCATGATTTCACCTTTCTGTTTCCTGCATTGGCCTCCTGCTGGACTATTTTTAAATGATCATATCCAGTGTGATATAATTGAAGCAGCCAGTAATACTCAATAAGTAGTTGTATTATTTTTCTTATGTTTACAGAATTAATCTTGTTAAAGGAGTTTGAATGATTTTCCAAAAATCTAGAGCTGCAACGATTAGTCGATTCATCAGTTGTTGGTCGACCATCAGCTGTTTTGATAATTGAATTATTTTTTTTACTAATTTTTTAAAGCAAAAATGCCAAACATATGTTGGTTGCAACTTCTCAAATGTGAGAATTTGAAGCTTTTCTGTGATGGTAAACTGAATATCTTTGGACTGTTGACTGAGCAAAACAGGATATTTGAAGATATTTCTTTGAGCTTTAAGATCTTTAAGAAACAGACATTTTATAGACAAAACAATTAAACAGTTAATCAAGAAAATAATCGTTATAGTTGCACCCCTATAAAAATCTCCCACATTTATTTTTCATGATCATAATGAGCTGACAACATCTAGCTATATTTCCTCTTGTGAGATTAAGGCACACCTCCAGCTCCAAAAGTGTCTTCTCTACAACCAAATTCACATTAAGCAGAAGAAAACTTCTATATTTGCACTTCATTGCTTTCCAGACACAACACATGTCAGAACAGTCTAGTTTCAGATCTTATTTAGTGGCACATTTGATGAACTAAATTGAAAAATGATGGTAATTTGTGACAGGCTCAGCTAATATCCCCCAAAGTTTTCAACAGTGGATAACGCTGTTTTAAGCATCTACACATATTCTCTCTCATTTGTCTTATTTCCAGGTGACTCTGATGCTGCTGGACCAGAGCAACAGGGAGCACATCATCGACGCCTTTCGACCCGATGTCACTTCCTCTTCCTTCCAGAGACCCGTGAGCGAGATGAACATCGCCAGCGGCTGTCCGCTCTTCTGCCCGCTCTCCAAGCTCGATGCCAAGAACTCTTACATCCGCGACGACACCATCTTCATCAAGGCGATCGTGGACCTCACCGGCCTCTAGATGGTTCCACAGGGGTGATACAGTTTGGCAACCAGGCAGCTCTTTGACCATTATGGCTTCATTTTTGGCTCAATCATGGTCTCTTTAGGGCTCTGTTCAGGCATCTTACTGTCCCCTGCAGCTTTAGGGAGACAAACATGCTTGCAACTGTATGCTGCATGTGGCTGCAGTTTGCTCAGTCCAGACGGCGCTGGCATTGTCATACCCGGTGGTCTCTATACGCGAGAACCACTGTCATCGCTGTACATTTCGGGTGCAAAACTTTTCAGGATTTTCTTTTGACATCACAGCACCACTCTCACGGTGATAAAATGTCACTTCAGTTCTGCACATAAGTTTTGAGTTAAAAGGACACAGGAAGCGAGCACCAGTGCAGCAGCGCGATGCAGTGCAGTGTTGAGTAGAAGCAGAGACGTCAGAGTGAACAGTCGGAGTGAATAGTGTCTTTATTTTTCTTAATCTCCTGCTTTTTTCCGAAGACGTGGCATTACAGAACATGCAGACTGTGTTAGAACAGGCTTGTAGATAACAGATAGTAAATGTGATCATTCTGATGTCACTGTAAAGCTGGCAGTAGACTTATAATAGAGTTAGAGCGTGGCTTGATGCAGTTTTTGCTTTTTCTTACAGATTGTGGATATTGTGAGCTTCTCAATTCCAGTGTCGAGTGAATTTGCATAGACAAACGTGGAGTTATGTTATGAATAAGATTACAGGCATATATTTTTTTTTTGCCTTTATTGTGCAAAGTGCATGCCGCCGGCGTTTTAAGTATAAAATTGCGCCTTATATTTTGATTGAGCTTTACGAAGGTTCCTCGTTTGTTGTTAAACTTGTTAGTGAATTAGCCATCCGTGATGGTGGACATTGCCTGCATGTCTTTGGAAACAGGCTATCTACTTGTAAAGTTACTGTTGCGTATTTGTTCCTATTAGGGGTTGGTGGTTCTGATTGGTGGTTTGGTACATCTGTGGAAGATACAGTGGAGTTACCAAGGAGTCAGGGCAGCTTGCCAGTCAAGCCTGAGGCATAAAACTTACATGTGTTTTTGTCTCTGACAAACATACATCACTGGAGTTTTTCCCCAGGATATGCTCACTAAACTCATATCTCAACACATAGTACTGTGCCCCACCACAGATTGAGGTTAACACAGATTCCACGAAATGAAGGAATTGTTTGTTCCTTGTTTTCTGTCCATAATACAGTGCATATATGTGTTTCTGCTGCTCTAAGATAGAATACTGGTGTGATTCTAATATATATATTGGTGCAAATATACATGAGGTAAATGTGTGTGGAGGTTGAGAGGCTGAAACAAGATGAAAACAAGAGATTGTAGTACTTTGTTGTAGGTCACAGGCCGTTGTTGACATTATTTATTGCGGATTGATGTTCAGTGCTGCCCCAGATAAGCCTTTAAACTTTGGTGTTTTAGCTATACTGATTCACTGATTTCTAATGAGGCACCACAAATCGAACAGAAAACCTAGAGTATATCTGATTCAGCTGTTTCTGTAATTTTTCTATGTGTCCACCAGAGATTGCTGTTCTACTTACTTAGCATGCATGCTGAGGTTTTAAGGTTCACGCTGGCCTGTTTGAAAACCAGTCTCGACCTGTATTGAAACCTCTCTGTGCATGGGAGGCTTCAATTCATATTCACTATGGAGTTTCACATTGGTTTCCTCTGTGAGCCACGTGTGAAAGCGTTTATTTGTATTTGTTTGGATGAAAATACGTAATCATAGAATAGCTAATTATGTTATATCTGGCTCTGCCTCTGTTCAACAGAAGCACTTGCCTATATTCATAGCAATTTATAAATATGTATCTTTCATATCATAATGTTGAAATAATCTATATATCAATGTTAATATACACAAGATGTTATAATAAACATAGTATTACTGAATACCTTATTAATTCTATAGCTATATACCAACTTTTTGTTTGTCAAGATGGTTTGAACAGGCCAGGACAACCCCTTTGTGCAGTAAGGACTTATGATTCCTTCTAGAGTGCAATATATGATTACGTCTGTTAGATTTTGATGACATTTTGACTTTAAGGGTTTACAGAGGTCATACTCGACTTATTTGTTTACATTACTCATTATGGCGCTGAAGAACTGCAACCAATTTTGAACTTTCCAAGGAAATATGGTGCTTTCCTTGCCATACTCTACTTGATATCACTACCATGGGAATCTCTAGTCAGGAGCTGTTTATGAAGCTCACTGAGGAGATAAGTAAGGGGAGGATTTTTAGAAAGATACCATTTTAATGTTGAGAAATTTAAGCTATGTACAGTAAGTGGGTTTCTATTCTTAACTTAAAAACCTTTCAATGAAGACTGAGCATGTAATAAGTAGAATTACATGAACTTTTTAAACCTTGAGTGTTCTTGTAATGTGCCAAAATCAAATATTACCTCCAATATACTAACAATGATGTATTGCAAGGTGTATTTTATGTTCTATGCTAAAATATGGTGCCAAATATAAGTTTGTGCTGCGTGTATTGTATGTATATGCGAGTGTGTGCGTGTGTGTGTGTGTGTGCGTGCGTGCATGTGTGCAATTTTAAAATGATGCATGGAAGCACCAGAGGAGATAATTAATACTGTCCCATAAAAACTATCCTCAAATTACAGATCCTCCCAAGGTTTTTTTTTTGAATGTAAGCTTTAATTCAGTTGGGTTTTTTTCTGATAACACAACTGCAGTTCTGTAATGTGATGCAGTTGACTTAAACCAACTTTATTTGTGCACTTTGTATTGGTTGTTTGTCCAAACAGGGTATTTTGTTGAGTGACTTATGTACCTTGAAATCAGAGCCATATATAAATATATATATTCTGATGTTGATAATTGATGTATTATGCTAAAAAGAACTTGCAGTATGTAATAAAGTTTGTTGGTTTCAGCTTGTTGATGTTATTTTAAACTCCCTTTTTAGTAGAAAGTTGTGGCAGTGGTTGAAGAAGTACTCAAGTCCTTTACTTCAGTAAAAGTACCAACACACTAATCCAAAAATACTTAATTACAAGCTCTGTATCTGACTTTATTAAAAGAACAAAAGTATCAGCAAGATATTCTTAAAGTATCAGAAGTAAAAGTACTCATTATGCAGAAAATTGTCTTCTGTGACTGATATATTTGTATATATGACATCAGCAGATTGTTAACAATGATGCAGCAATGTGCAAGTAACATTTTACTGTTGTAGTTGGTTGAGGTGAAGCTAGTTTAAACTACTTTATAAGCAGTTCAACCTGAGGTAAGGCCCCCTCCAAAGGTCAGAGGGGATTGTGAGATGATTTAAGGGGTAGGAAAGAGGAAAAAAAAGTTCTGCTGCTATACTTATTTTTTTGACTTTCCTCTGGTCTTTGCTTTTTTGTGAAGGATAATTTGACCTGTTTGAGCCTCAAACAATTATTTAAACGAAACCATCTGAGGAGTTTAGAATGGAAATCTCTCTCAGACGTGGCTTTATTATAAGGGGTCACAAGCCAAAAAAAGTTGGAAACCACTGATTTAAACTTTTAAAAACAATTTATTTTATCCTATAAGATGTGAAAACTGAATAACTTATGATTTGATTCACTTGTTTAATCTTTGCTTACATATACTGTAAACACACTGGCCTATACACAGTCATATATAATGCACACATGTATATACACACAGACACATGCATATACACATGTACATAGTCTGTTTTAGCTCTCCTGTTGCTTTTTTCCACATTCTGTTTTATCAGTGTATTTGTTTGATTGTTTGAACCTAGTTTTAATAGCCTAACCACGGACAGAAGCTGCAAATTACCTTCACCTAGATGCTCTATACTCTATTCATTAAATCTGTTGCATCGCTTGTCTTTATGTGACAATATGTATCCATATGGCCCCTGTTAAATAATCAAACAAATACATAAAAATAAGGTTATTATAAGTTTTTATTTAAAATCTTAATCTTAAAACTATTGTTTTAATCTTAACTATTAATGAAAATGTAGCTGTCAGATTAATGTTGTGGTGTAAAAAGTACAATATCTCCCTCTGAAATGTAGTGGACAATATTAGAAAGTATCATAAAATGGAAATACTCAAGGAAAGTACCTCATTAATGTCCTAGTTACTTTCCATCATTGCTCACTAGAGGGCACTATGGGTCCCTTGATGAATGGCCTGAGTGTAGTGATGCACTGTACTATGTTAAAAATAAAAAATAGGAAAAGAAGGACTATTGTACTTTTATGGGCAGTGTCATTTTGAGGCTATTTGCATTTTCCGACAAATCTAAGATAGACCTTTCATTGCTGGAAGTGAACTGCCGGAATATGTTCATAAGAAGAATAAAATGAATCATGCAAGGCACTTTGTCCCTCAAAACAACACTGTGTATTGTGCATTGCTGAGTTCTGTCCAAATGCAAATTTAGAAAGAAGTATTAATATGTTTCCTTCAACTTCTTTAATGCCCAAAGACAGGGATGCTGCTTCTTTCAGCACTTGTTTTATATTACATGAACGGAACTTTTTGTTTAAAAGAGATCCATTCTACTTCCCTTTCATATAATTTGATTTAATGACACTGATTCAGTGATAGTTCTCACACTCATCATACTCTCAAAGGGCTGGTTGGTTGGCGTGTGAGTCACAGACACCAAGTTTAGAGGATGTGAACTGACGGAAAAATGGTTACCTTTGCAGGATGTGGTTGAGTGGGGAGATGGGGACGGTGATTCGGAGAGCTTTCTTCTCACGAACTCTTCCTTTTGACAATGATGGGAAAAAAGTTTCTCTTTTTGCAGCCCTGTGCAGCTCAAAAGCTCTTCTGAGGGCTATTTATTTCATCAGAATTATTTATAACATTTAATAAAATTCAACATACTGCAATGCATTTTACTGTGCAATGAAATTATGAGCAAAGATAACAAAGAAATCACAACAGAGTGATATTTGTAGAAAAACTGTCTGTCTGTCTGTCTGTCTGTCTTACACATGAATACTTGATTAATAATCAAATAGGCTATTATAATATAAAATGACAAACACTCACAGGGTGGCTTTTTCTGCATAAACAACGTTGCATAAACAACATTTTGCTAATGATGCACGTCTACTTTTGCTTACAATGAGTCATTTCTACATTGCTGTAAAGACCTGACTACCTCTTCCACCACTGGAAATGAGATTAAAACTAATAATAACACAAATTCTGTGACAAATATGAGCTATGTATCTATTCTAAGCCAAGAATATGCAATTTACTCATCACATTGAGTATTACTGAGCTGTCTGAAAGAAAGAATTGGAGCAAATATGTCTCTATGTGGTCAGGTAACTCATGCGGTGCAACACCTCCATCAACTGACTAGCTGAACAGGCCGTGACTTATATTCAACGCACCCTCCTCAATGGCGCCGTGTATGTATAACTAGAGTCTTGCTGCTCGCTGCTAGTAACCTCACACTGCTAAATGGGAAACTCTGCTGGAAATTGCTGGAATAAATTGCCGCTACTTTTCTTATATGAGTTAGTAGGGAAGCCAGCCGAGCTACCAACAGTTCAATATGATTGTAGGACATCGCTTTGAGCGGGAAATAACCCTGTTTGTCCCGCAGTCCCGATGCTAAGGGACAGTTGGTCGACCGTTAGCTTCGGTTGCAGAGTAGTAATGGCCACAGACGTTTTTCTGTTCCCGCTCCGATGGCTGTATGTGGTCGACTCTTCAAGAATGTATACTCCACCAAGATGAGGACCTTTGCTGCACTTCACCGAGCTAAGTATTTGGTGCTTGTGCTAACATAATATATTTTGAGTGGATTTTTGGCTCTGTTTACTAAGGTTTATTGCTAGCATATCATACAGGCTGTGTGTGCTGGTTAGCTTGTGTGTTATGTTTTGCTGACCAGTTTCTGTTCAAATATGCTGTTGCTATCCTACTTGCACTCACAGCGCACTTTATTAGGAACACCTGTGCAATCTAATGCAATCCAATACAACAGCGCTGCTATAAATTCTACTTTTACAAAGCTTATATATTGTCAGTTTTGGTTGACATTGTCAGAAAGGTGCTAATTCTACTTTATGTTTATTATTCAGGTCATAGTGGGTGGTGGTAGTGGTGTACTTGAGTGCATTATATTGAGAAATGTTTCTAATATTTTGCCCCTTCATGCATGTTAATTGGATGGACAAAATATTATTAACACTTTTCAATGTCATACATGACTGGAAACTGAATATCTTCTGATTTTGGACTGTTGATAAGAGAAAACATGACATTCAAAAGACATCACCTTAGGCTCTAAGAAATTATAACGGACTTTTTCACTATTTTTAGACATTTTATACACAAAATAATTAATCGATTGATCGTTAAATGATCATTAGTCGCAGCCCTACCCACTCAAATGTACACACTCACACTAACTATATAAAAACCCATCTCCCCTTTTACAGACACAAATCTATCACACTTGCACATGAAACACTGTCACAAATATAAAAAAAAACCAAAACAGATAAATCAACATATTCTCACGAGCACTTTCAAAAGTTCAGTATCCCTTGCGGTTGAGAAGTCAATCACTGGGAAGTGACGTTGCTGGAATGAAGATGTTCCTAAGCTTTGACAGGGCTTCAGGCATGGGATAAACATTTGCATTCTCTTTCCAACACTCAAAGACTGCTGAGTGGAACAGATGACACAGTCCTGTACTCGTAGATCCGTTGCAGCTCCTCTGTTGGCTCAATATCAGCACTGAATGAATCTCCACAGAGATGTTCCTGTGTTGTCTTGTTGTTTGCCTCGGTCAGTTCCAGCACTGCTCTTGTGTGGTACTTTTAGTAGATAATCACTTAGGCTTACTGTACTTCTTGGAATACCTGGACCATAAAGTATGTGCATGGTGCTTGAAGGAGGAGGAGACTTACATAGACTTGCTCATTTCATCAACTTCTTTATTCAAACAGCATTGTGCTGAATCAAAGCCCAACGTGTCAGCTTACACCTTCATCGGGAGCCAAACAGGAATAATAACTTGAAAACCAATTTTCATACATTTTCAAACATCACACAAGACATCCAAAAGGATAATTACATCATTCAGCAATCAAGCCATCCATTGTATTGTTTCCTGTATTTGCTTTACACATTATGGCACCATCTTGTGGTTAAATCCAAACAAATCAATCCAGCCAAAAGAACAAACAAAAAAATCAAATTCCAGTGTAATTTCCAACAAAGAGTTGCAAGGCGTCCAGCATCAGCATAAATTTTATGCGGTTGAGGTGCTTCTTCATTTGATACTTATGGTGCACAAATGGTGGAAGAGATGGGGGAAAAAGAAGTAAAAACGATTTGGGCCTACATGTGGAGCTGGGAGTACTAACAAGAACACAGAACGGAAATGTTTATCAGCACTAAACCTGTGATACAAGTTGTTCCTTGTGTGCTTCTGGGAGGGAGGACTGCAAACAGGAAAGCAGATTGAAAATTAATAAACCTCTGATAGAATTACACTTTACAGTCTGCTTTCCTCTATCAGGTGAACGTACGGAAATGGATCGTAGCAGGGGTAACAGTGCTGTATGCCCACCAACCAGTGGTCTAAGAAGTACTCAGATACTTTACTTAATTAAAAGTACCAATATCGCAATGTAAAAATACTCCATTGCAAGTACAAGTGCTGCATGAAAAATCCTACTAAAGTAAAAGTACATAAGTATTATCAGCTTGGTGTAGTTAAAATATATTATTATATATGACTTCATTAGATTATTAATACTGAAGCATCAGCATTAGAGCAGCATGTTACTGTTACTGCTAGTTTCAACTACTTAATATATATACAGTTAGCTAGTTTAGTCCAGTGGTTCCCAACCGAGGGGTCGGGCACTCCACTATTTTGATAATCAAATAATCGTTGTAGTCATTTTTGAAGCAAACGTTACAAACATCTGTTGGTTGCAGCTTCTCAAATGTGAGGATTTGAAGCTTTTATCTGTCATACATGATAATTAACTGAATATCTTTGGATTTTGGACAGTTGCTCAGAAAAACACAAGACATTTGAATATGTCACCATGAGCTCTACAAAATTATAACAGGCATTTTACAGACAAAACGATGAATCAAGAAAATAATCAGCAGATTAATCGATAATGAAAATAATCGTTAGTTACGGTCCTAGCTTGATTCTTAAAGCAAATTGAATCTTTTCCTTGTGTCACTTGTTTTAAATCTGTGTCTATTTTCTGTAACTGTCTTAACTGATAGTAACTGTGGTTTGTTGTAACTACAGTACATGAATGCAACATAAAAGATTTGGGTTCACAGCCAGGCCACTGTTCACAGTGTTAGCTGAGCACCTGGATGTTTACGGTGGTTTATGAGGGGAGTCAGTGAACACTGCTTTAATAATATAGCAGGTAAATGGACTGGTGCAGCAGTGACCTGTTATTGGCATAATTCTAACAACACGGACAGATGCTTTACAGGTAAAGAAAGCAGCTGTTTGTTGTTGTTCTGCTTGTACACTCACAAGCAGAAGAAGAAGTATGCATGGTCAGTATTTATGGGAAAAAAACTGTTGCTAAAGTATGTTCTTTCAATATGTGTCTTTTTTATGCTCTTAAATGCTCTAGGAAAGGTCTGAAACATTGATTCTTTATTTAAAATGCGTATGTTAAGTATGTTAGACTCAAATATGTAAATGCATAAAACTTGACTCTGTTTGTGAGTTGAAACAGAACAGTTGAGATGGATGTCAGTGATTCATCCAAGCTCTGTTTTGGACTTGGCTTGAACGAAACAAACAAGAGTGACAAAGCAGTAATAAGTACATAAGCCAGACATTGAGGATGACAACAGTGTATGAAAAGGCCCGGATGCCTCACCACTTTAGGATTGCTCTCTTTAAGTCAAACATGAAGTACTGATGCCAGCAGCATCCTTCAGACTAAACAACCAGAGTAATGAATGCGTTATTTGGTTTAATGGAAAATATCCCTGCTTTGACTCCATGTGGGGTTCCAGACATTTTGATCATGATTCAGAGTGAACGCAGCAGTATTTGTTAAACATGGTTCGTAGATATTTACTTTAGACTTACATCATGCATCTTTTATCTCTTTGGAGGTGAAAGATCAGCTATTACACATTCATAGTGCTTGTCCTTGCAGGATTCAGGATATCGTCTCTGCTAAGTTAAAAGGGAAATAACATGCTTTTTATTTCATTTTTATATATTTATATATTTCCGATTTGGGCTCGAACATCTATGGATGTATTTGAGAAGTTTCCTTTTCGAGTTAAGAATAAGAAAAAGGAGTCTGGAAACTGTCGGAAGTCTGCCGAGAGGTACAGTAAATAATGCAAGGATATACCAGTACAGAACCCAGAATGTCAATATCAATCTGGAAATATGCATGATACGTCGCCTTTAAGGATAGATTTTGGTGAAGAAATGCCAAATAGTTACCTGTAATTGTTTCTTATATGAAATGAAAAGGAGGATTTGGGTCTAATAATTGATGATTTATTGGCATATTTTAGGAAAATGCCAAAAATTCACTGGTTATATTTTGTCAAATGTGAATATTTGCTTGTTTTCAGTAAACTGAATACTGTAAATGTGGGGTTTGGACTGTTGGTCAGACAAAACAAACAATCTGAATATGTCGTAGTCATCACAAAAGATTCATTGTGATGAAAATGATGCAGCTAAATAGATTTTTGAATAATTTCTAGATGGCAGCATGATTTAATGGTTTAATCTAGAATCAGAAAATATGTTCATTGAACAATGCTCAAAAAAGACATCAAAATTCACTTGTGAATGAGAGTTCAATAGTCTAATGATAAGTTATTACAAATAATAAGTGGCTTCAGGTTATTCAAATGAGTGTTGACAACAATAAAATTAGCATTGATCCCCAGACAATAGTT
The DNA here is from genome assembly GCF_963924715.1 of Thunnus thynnus. NCBI lineage: Eukaryota > Metazoa > Chordata > Actinopteri > Scombriformes > Scombridae > Thunnus > Thunnus thynnus. Next base: position 7,066,982 of record NC_089535.1, read on the forward strand.
GTACTGAGAATTAAAACCAAGACTTGCAGTGGGACAGCTTTCATTTAAGTGGTTATTTGAGGCACAGGAATATTTTTCATGTGTATAATGCTCAGAAATTGAAACAGCCATTTCAGTTTTGTGCATTACCAAAATAACTTTGTAGGTCAATAAATTACTTTCTCCAAACATGGACAACAAATCAAATTCATCAACTGTGGTAAGAAAAGTGACGGTCAGTTTCTATTTGTGCTGTCAAACTGCTCTGACCAGATTAATGCCACATGGCCCAAGACATAGTTGTGATTCTATGTCATGTTTTTTTGGCTTCGGTGGTCAGAGTTTGTTGATTCTTATGTAGAAGCTTTCTGGCATCGTCCTCAATGTTAAAAATCATCTCCATGTCTTTCCTTGTACTTTTTTTCCCCACCGTCCTCGTGTTCCCACAGATTCAGGTCAGACAGGACGTGAAGCAGGAGTTAGCTTACTCACACTCATATATATACAGTAGCAACAGCTGATGTCTGATGATGTAACCATTTTAAAGACTCTGTGTAATGCAACTTTAACCAGACTAGAAGCCAGAAACACTCTACTAATTTCCCAGATATGTGACTGTTTGAAAGACTTTGGCAGGAGTTGGCTGGTAAAATTAACAAAGTGGTCATCTGCAGGAAGGAACAGTCTCTGGTTTTCTAGGTAAAGATTGTAGATGATGTGTCAAATGTGACTTACCAGAAATAGTCCTGCAATCATTTTTTTCTCTCTACTAATGGCAAATGTTGATGAACTTTCCTTGTTGATCGTATTATATGTCCTTTTGTAATCTAAACATTTACTTGTGCTGTCATGGCTGAAGTGCGCTGCCCTCGACCCCCTGAAATGAAGACATATTTTCATAATGGCGATCTTCATGGCACGCTTGGTCTCCAGTGTTTGTTGGAAGTTAGACAAGGGGATTAGGAGGGACACCTGCAGTTCCTCTGTATATTTAGTTTTCATACTTTTTGAAAGTCATATTCCAAGATCTTGGCTTTAAAGCACAGGACACTTTGTAGTTGCCAGAAAGTGCTGCATTCAACTGAAAACAGCCTGAAACTGGCTCACAATCATCCACTGGGTATGAAAGTGTCTATAGAAATCCTGTAACATATTAGAAAAAATACATTATCGCACATCAGAAACCTTGGAGAGACATGCAACTGATTTTCCTCTCATCAAATAAGTCAACCAATAAACAACCAAGTCAAACAGTAATATGTTGGGAGTTCAAGCTGTAAACGCTTAAAAGTGGAGCAATATGGTGATCACATGGATTTTACAGGAGCCAAAGTTTCCATTTCCGTGTCCTAGATGCTGTTTTACTGCTTGAGCTTCAGCCAAATAAGCTGAGGCTAGATTTTAGTAGCATGATTAAGTCCAATGAAAAAGCCTTAACTGTTGTGCTATTTGTGTCTGTCTAAAAATCAAGTAAATATTCTCTTCAATCTGTCAGAATTCATTGATGCAAGAATCATATTGTACAGTATGGTACCATTATAAATCAATATTCATAAATTGCAACCGTGGTCCTCTTCAATATATATATGAATGAATCAGAAGGATAATCATTAGCAAATGGACTTTTATTGGGTGTGTTTTTAGGCTGGTTTAGTCTAAGGTGAGAGCTCTCTAAATGTTGGTGTTGTATTAAAAAAATAAACTAGTCTATATCTAAAAATATAGCCTTTATTGTCCTCTTCACATTTTTTCACATTTGTAAGATTAAAAATTATATGTATCGGCTACAACAAACAGATCATTTCCGTCACCGGCCCTCAAATTCCATATTGGTGCATCTCTAAGGTCGACATTTTTCAGTAGAGCTGAAACAATCAGTGAATTGATTGAATTAATCAACTATTGTGATAATTGATTTGTTTTGGTTATTTTTCAACATTCACTGTTTCCAGCTTCTTAAATGTGAGGATTGTTTACTTAAACTGAATATCTTTGAGAAATTTGAATTTGCTATCTCAGGCATCTATAAATTGCAAATTATAAGTCACTTTTAGCTATTTTAATGATTAATGGATTCATTGAGAAAAAAAATATGGGTTATTTTCAGAGCAAAGTCTGGTGAACTCTGCACCCCAAGCGGACTTTCTGGTATTCTGCAGAAAGTCCGCTGGAGGCCCATTGTGGACTTGATGAATTATGGATTTGGACAGCACTCGACACTTCACAGGAACGCACCTGTTAAGTCTGCTAGTCTGGAAGTATGGTGAAGTCTGGACATTTGGATTCAGCCTTAGTCTTGTTATTCTTCTAAACAACACACATGTTCTCCATGAAGATGCCAAACGTTATCAGTGTAATTTTACAGATCAATAAGCGAATGCATCCACACGTAATTGGTGGTTCATCTCTGTGCCATATGTAAATTTATAACTCTAACTCATCAACCAAGCAGTGAAATCTTCAACTGCTTTTCACCTCCTGTATTCACAGGCCTGTATGTTTCAGGATGCTAACACAAGCTGTTGCACAATAGATCATTTTTTATCCTCAGGAATGTTTATGCTTCCTAATTCTGTTTTTCTTATGGTCGGTGTTATTAGGTACTGCTTCAACAGAGTTACTACTGAGGCTGTCACCAACCATTTATATGGAAGAATTTGAATAGATATTGAAAGAAACCTGCTGGTATCTGTCATTGAGTGACCTCAAATAAGGCAGGTCACCCTCGCTTCTTCTTGTAATGGCAGATTATTAGTTTGTGCTATGTGAAGAAATACAACTGCAGCTCCTCTGTGTTCATCGAAGAAGATTAATGTTCTTCTGATGAGTTGGCTACTAATGACACAAACACAGAAGATTAAAAAAAATCTAATTCGAAGGTTTATTTGTTCTTTATGTAGCGTTGTATCTTGTTCTTGTCTATTACCGTGTCCCACATTGGCTGACTAAATGCTTGTTAGTGATGAAAGCAGGTCACTCCCTGGGGTCTTGTCAATACATAATTAAAAAGACAGGATACAGACAATTTTCTATGGCACTCTGCTCGCACAGATTGGACCACTGGTTTGTCAGGAGGCTTTGCTATAGTATAGTGTAGTTAATGTTATATATAGAAAACATGAAATGTATCCTTGGGGAATTTCGGAGGTGCAATTATTACCCCTGGTAGATCATATAACCAACATAACCACCCACATTTTATCAGAGAACATTCAAGACATTCAGTTAATCAAACAACTATCACTCATCAAATGTAATGTATTAAGGTTGAAGTTATGAAGGGCCAGCTGGTGTTTCACAGACAGTCATGATGTCAGTGGCTCCACTGATGAGACCGTGGAGTTTGCATGACCGGTGACTAACTCATTTGCAGCTGAGTCATCTTCCACTTGGACAACAGTGAGTTCATTCACTATGTTAACTCTCTTTTGGTGAGTCTGTCTCTGTCGCTCTCCCTCTCCATGTACAGAAGTCTGTAATAGGGATGTCAACGGTAATATTTTTGACCGGTTGCACATGCCAGTCTATAGATTAATTTGCATACTAGGACTCGTCACCCAATGTTATTCACGTAAGCTCAATCGATGCCAAATTTCGGTACCTTGTGGGACTAAGAGCACAGCCCTAAAAACAAACATTTACCGCCCAAAGCGTCTCACAAGGAGGCTCTGACACTGACAGTAGCACTAACACAGAGATATAAAGAAATGTGACAGATCCATTTTACCAGCCTGCATGGTGGCTAGCAGCTAGTTAGCATGGCCAGCATCGTTAGCATAGCCATGCCGTCCTATGTGTAGCCCATAGACTGTATAAAAATAATGTGTAGCCATGGTGTCTCCGGTGTAACAGCACTGTGTTGGGCAGGTAACAGGTGTGTTTACAGTGTTTGTGTGCTCTGAAAGACTTTATGGCTCGGATATAAAGTCACATAGCTGACAGACTGTTAGCTTAGCATGCTAATCCTATGGTCTGTCTGTAATAACCATCACCCAGGTGGTGTACCAAATGATTGAGACGAATATGAATGTGGTAGAGGGTGAGGGATTGAACAAGCTAGTTTGGTACCTCAAGCCTGAGTACATTATGCCATCGAGAGCTACTGTGACTTAACGCATTGAAAACACTTTGAGGTGAAAAATGATGAGTTAAAAGTCAAGCTAACCAGGGCAGACAAGTTAGCTCTGACCACTGACTGCTGGACAGCTCACACAAACGAAAGCTACATCACAACTTTTCTTAAAAATTAAGCAGTCAGTTACCAGTTAATGGGTGTCTATCGAAAGCAAAATTAAGCAAAACTGACATCCCTAGTCTGTAACCAGTCTAGAAGGTTTTTTGAAAATCGTACACAGCTTTGTTAATTGCTCACAAACATAACAGTAACAGGAAGAGGGCAACAATGTCATTATCACTGTTTTTTCTTTTTTTAAGTTTGCCAGTGCGATGAGCCATATCTCGATCATGTCACCCATCCTCTAGTGAACCTATTGACCTGTAGCATGCTTGTTTCCTCTTTCCACTCTGGAAGCAGTCACCTGGCAACTAATGCAGTAATTGCATCACATGAGCCTCTGATCGATAGTGTTAGATGTGTTAGATGTGCTGAAATCAAATAAGAGAGGAATTTAAATATCATCTGCTTTTTTAAAATGACGGATTTTACTTGAGTACATTGTAAATTAATCGCTAATGTTATAATTGGATAGTACCACAGTAATGCATGTACTGAATCAACTTGAATGTAATGACCTTCAAACAAATCCTGAACTTTACATCAATAATTGTGAAGAATATTAGCACCTTTGGTGGAATTCATATAGTCATTAATCAGCTATATTGTTATTTCCAAAATAGCAGCCTTTCACTAAAATAAATTAATTGTCAGTTTCCAGGACCGGAGTGTGTTTTTATTGGTGTTCTTGGATCCAGTAGCCTTGTTCAACAACTTCCTGGCTGAATTTGAGATCTTCCAGGGCCTCCTGGGGCCTTGTTCCTTTTGGAAAGACTCCTGGAGAAAAGATGTTTATAGTTGAAGCTTTTATATCCATTACACAATTAATGAGGTTGCCACAGGACATCCAGGGATGGAGAGTCTGATAGCCTGATAAATGTCTATAGTGGGCTGAAAACCTTCACCCCTGGTTTTATAGTAGGCAAACAATACAAATCAATAGATCTATATCATTTAATTTCTCTCTAACAAGAGTTTGTTAAAGCCTCTGGGAGTGTTTTCTTTCAGGAGATTTTAAACATTCCAGACACCGGAGATCATAACCTCGTACAAACAGCCAGAACAACATTCAGTACAAGCAGTCACCCACTTGATCTTTTCATCGCAGTGCATATCTAAAGATGATTCTAAAAGTCACTTTTTCAAATATGACTTATATATTTTATGTACTTACTTTCATCCTTGACCTTTTTAGCACCACTCTCTAATAAGGCTCACTTTATAAAGGATGTTGTAACTAATGGCCTTAATGTCAGTACATCACTTATTGACATTTACAGGTCAAGTATAAGCCATTCATTTTTGGGTTGCCAAACTGTGGAAAATCCCTTTGGTTGTGTTTATCCTTCTTCAGTGTGACACTTGCTTTATCTTTTTGGCTAGCTCTTTAATTCATGAGACTAGTTCAATGGACTGTTTTACCACTTGCTTTCTGGAATAAGGCTGCAGAAAATCTGGACCAACATTAATTTATCAACAACTTTTCAACACCTAAATATATGGATAATTGTAAAAAGCTTTTATTAAATACTTGTTAACATTCATAACTGCTTACCAGGGGCCGTATTCACAAAACATCCTAAAGCTAAGAGTAGCCTTTAACTGGCCAACTTAGGAGAAACTCCTAAAGATAAAAGGTATGTTAGTCCTAACTTCCCGACCCCTAAGTTTTTTATTTAAGACTAATTCACAAAGCATTTTAGCGCTAAAATAGCTTTTAAGTCTGAGAGAAGTTAGAGGAAGTCCAGAGGGCTCCTAAGTCCAATCAGTGTAGCAATAAATTAAAACAATACAATAACACCAGAGATGATGGTTTGCACAACTCTCTATTACCTGAACACTGGAAAATACAGTTTGAACACAGATGAACTTAATGTCAGAATTATTGATCACACCAAAATTACGTTCTTCAGGTTCCATTTTGTTTGACAGTTGAAGTGAACGTTAAATAATCACCAATTGCAATAAATAAATGATTGAAACTGATTTTATGGCCATTGGTTTACCTGGTAAAATAGGCACTATATGTAGAGTTTTCCCATCAAAGGATGAAGATTTGTTAAGTCAGCTGGAAAAAATATCTAAGTATCAACATGTAGATGGTGTTTGATAAAAGAAAGGAGCTTTTAGTGGCATTTAGGTGGACTCCTAGTGGCAAGTTAAATCATTTTCTGACTGCAGCCCCTGATGTCTCATTACTCGAATGTGAGAAACTGAGTGTGAGTATTTATAAATGGATTACCAACATTTAGAGCATTATCACTAAATAGAAAGGATAAACCACCTAACAACCCAAATGTTGTATTTATTAATGGATTATTACTGACATACACAGACCCTCCCTCCTCCCTCTTTCTATCTCAACCCAACCGGTCAAGGCAGATGGCCGCCCACCTTGAGCCCGGTTCTGCTTGAGGTCTCTTCCCGTTAAAGGGGAGTTTTTCCTTGCCGCTGTCGCCAAGCGCTTGCTCATGGGGGAATGTTGGGTCTCTGTAAATCAAAGACTACAGTCTAGACCTGCTCTATGTGAAAAGTGCCCTTATATAACCTCTGTTATTTATGACATTATTTATTAGCCATCATAATGCATTAGTTACAATAAACCTTTGAAAAGGTCACTTATTACTATTATTAGTTGGTTATTTTCAGCACAAAAGCCTGGAACGACAAACTGTTCGAGTTGCACAGGGCATCTTGATTGTTCTAATTTATGTTAATTATCCACCAGTTGTTTCACAGTTAACATAAATGGTTGTCTTGGCTTCCTGCAGTGATGCAGTCATCAGATTGTTTTTATCAAGAGCTTGGTTTGCTTTGGTTTCCACTGTAAAAACTTGCTTACACTTTGGCTTTGTCTGACCTGGTTTATTGCCCCTGAAACAAAAAGTCTGGTGTTGCATCTAAAGTTATAAATTACGGCCCTTCATTTCAGTGCCAAAATACACATCTGCAATACAATACCAAGGAATCCTGCGTGTGGGATGGGAAATCCTTGGGAATAAACTCTGCTAATGCTGGAATCCATCCACAGATGACTTATTTGAACACTGAGACTAAGAGCCCAGCATCATCTGGTACAATATTGTTGATCCCATCCAAAATAGGCAGCATTGTCCTTGTTTGATTAAAAGTTTACAGATTAGCCAAAAAATCCAGAGTAAGATGATTCTTGTCAGCCAGTTTTAAAAACATTTGCACTGATGCTCTCGTTCCCTGGAAACCAAATATTTAGGCTAAAGCAGTCCAGAAAATGACATGTCATCCTTTAGGGATTTCTGATGAACTATGTCAACAAAAGGGCATTGATTACAGTCTGGATTACTTCAAGACAAGTGAAAACTATCTTGTTGGTTATTTATTGCTGTTAAATTTTGATTCACAGACAAACATAAAAGGACTATAAATTTCACATTCACTGTCTTCAGCACTTCCCACTATTCGGGCTAAGCTGACAATAACAAACGCTCTGACAACGTGTTAAGACATTTCTATGATTTTACTCTCCAATCTCGAAGCACTTGGCACCAACGTTGTGTGCCATCCTGTTTTCATGTTGAGCTCGAGTTACACGATGCAAATAGATTAACAGGGTTATGCTGTCTTTTCAGTGCTGAAAAACAAACACAAATGTGCAGTATAGCTTATTGTAGTAAGGTTTTTAAGTTTGATATCTGATGTATATAAAATGCTTTTACATGCTTTTAAGTTCTTGCTGCAGCAGTCATCCATATCAGGAGTTATTTGTGTTTACTTGAAGTTTTTAGATGCCATACACTGATTTGGAAATTGTTAATCAAAGTTGCCAACACCATCTAAAAATCTAAAAGCGACAGCGGTGGTAATGATATTATGCAGTCACTAAATACATTTTGCTCAAGTGCTATATTCACAGTAACCATAGTGTACTTGAGTATTTACATATTGTGAGTATTTGATTAATTTTTGAGTTAGTAAAATGTCAGAAGATGGTGAAAATGTTACAAGGAGATAATAAAGTAACTAAGAGATGGCAGTTTAGGGGAACTGTGGAGGTCAAGATGAGATCTGGAAGATCAAGAAAACTCTCAGAGAGAACTGCTGCTGGTCAGAAAGGAAAATCAAACCCCCATTTGACTGTAAAAAAAACTTGCAGGAAGATTTAGGAGACTCAGGAGTGGTGGTGCACCGTTCCACTGTGCAGCAATGCTTGCACAAACAAGACCTTCATGGAAGCGTCAGTAGAAGAAAACCTTACCTGCATCCTCATCATAAAATCCAATGTCAGACGTATGCCATCTACAGAAGCCTGATGTGTTCTGGAAACAAGTGCTGTGGACTGATGAAGTTAAAAGAGAACTCTTAGGCCACAATCAGCAAAGATATATTTGGAGAAAAAAAAGGAGCAGCATTTCATGGAAAGAACAGCTTGCCAACTGTTAAGCATGGGAGTGGATCTAATCATTCTTTGGGGTTGTGTTGCTGCCAGTGGCACAAGAAACATTACACGGGTGGAGGAAAGAATGGATTCCACTAAATACCCGCAAATTCTGGAAGTAAACATCACACAAAACTATGGGTAGATCTTGAAAGAGCTGTGCATGCAAGACGGCCTAAGAATATTGCAGAACTAGAAGCCTCTTGCAAGGAAGAATGGGAGAAAATCCCAAACACAAGAAGTGAAAGACTTCTAGATGGCTAAAAAGCGTTTACTAGCTGTGATATCTGCCAGAGGGGGTGTTACTAAGTACTGAATATGTAGGGTGCCCAAACTTTTGCACATGCCACAATGATGTTTTTATTTTTTTATTTTTGTTAATCTAACTACAAAGGAAGGACTCTCTGTAAGTCTTTCTGTCTGTACTTTGCGTATCACCAAAACTGTTCATCTGAAGAGTAGTGTTGAATTTGGTGCAATTTGGACATGCAACATGTTTAATATTAATAAACTTTGAATAAACACGCTCACCTCTGTGTCATGGGTTGTTTTCACCAAAAAATAGGTGTTTTTTGTACTCCATAATAATAAACCCATAAGCATGAAAACAGCGGGTGACCAGGGCTGTACAGCGAGTCAAAGAAAGGTTTCTCACATTATTTTCTCTAAAAAGAGAAAAGTAAACAGTGAACAGCTTTTGATCGACAATGGACAGACTCTTAGGCTACTTCCCACGGACAGTTCAAAACCAGAATGTCTCAAGCATAAATCTTTTGGGCAAACATACTGACTCAAATGATCCAAACTGAAGCCACAGAAAATAAATGATCTAAGAGCTCAATTTGATCAATCCACTTTGGGATGCACATTTTTTGAAAAGCTCTCTGTTATGTATTTTATTTTTAAACGCAGCCCTCATTGTCCTTGAAAAGAACGTTTTGAACGGGCACTGTACTAGTTTATGACATAAAAAGTAACTGCATTAATGTTTGCTGAAACAAATTAAAAGAATCACCGAAATATGTTATTTGTCAAGGTGTGCCCAAACGTTTGCATATAACTGTATATACAGGGATGTGATTTTGGCCTATATGACTAAACTGACTGCTGTCAGTCCAATTTTAGGGTGCTCCAGCATTAGCTGCAGTGATAGAGAGATCACTGGGAAATATGGTGGGTGTTATACTGTAGACGTTCTCATGACAAATGGACAGAAATAAGGCTGAGAATTAGCCGAGTGTTCCTTTTAGGAACATGAGGTCAACTGATGATACTCAGAGGTAATATTTAACATGTTTGGATTCCTCGAGAGAGGAACCAGGGTGATATCAGCCAACATTTATAGTGAAATAGGGAAATTCTTGTTTTGGTCACGGAAATTGCAGCGTTAGCACTGGCAAACAAGCACAGAGGATTTCCCAATGCCTTTTTGTTTGTCATGACCAGCATAAATCAGTGGGCCAACGGTTAGTTTTCCATGGATTCCTTCAGGGCAGCCTCTTCAGGAAAGAGATCAAAGAAGCCAAGAAAGTATCCATGTCAACTTTACCTCTAACCTGCTAGCAATTTGAACGCAGAATATTAACAACAGATTTCACACAACACCTTATAGACATATATTTCAATGCCTTCTCATGACAGTTATGTGTTTTAAATTTTTTGGGTGCTGAAAGTTAACCCAGAGGCCAACTGGTGTTGTAAAAACATTTTTTCTTAGGGGCTTTTTGAAGGCCATAAATTTTGTTCATACTGACTGGCTTTTAGTCGACATTTTGTAGGTTTTAGGTTAAATGAGAGAGAAATATACATTAATGGCCTAAAGCAAACAATGCAATGTCATTGCAAATAATTCTGCTAACTGTATCCCAAGGTTGAAGTTTATAGGACAATGACTAACTGCATGAACTGTTAGGTCTTAATCTTGATAGATTCTCTGGAATCTTCCACACAGCTCTCAAACATGCTATTGTCACACCACTGTTAAAGAAGAGCAATCTTGTTCCATTCATCCTAGAGAACTATAGACCAATCTCAAACCTACCATTCCTGTGGAAAATTCTTGAAAAGGTTGTATATCAACAATTACACATGTATCTGTCATATAACAATTTCTTTGATGTTTACCAGTCTGGTTTTAGAGTTAACCACAGTACAGAAACTGCCCTGGTCAGAGTTGTGAATGATCTTAAAATTAGCTCTGACAACTACAAAGTTACTGTCTTAGTACTTCTCGACCTCAGTGCAACCTTTGATACGGTTGACCATGTGATACTTCTTAAGCGCCTTGAGAAACACTGTTTAGGCCTTAGAGGCACTGTTCTTAACTGGCTTTCCTCTTACCTTACTGGTAGATCTTTTTCTGTTGCTGTTGGTAACTCTGAATCAGATGTAGTCAGCGTTCCATATGGAGTCCCTCAAGGGTCAATTCTTGGCCCTCTACTGTTTAATTTGTATATGCTCCCACTTGGGTCCATCATTCAACAATACAACATATCAAATCAGTCCCATGCTGACGGCACACAGTTATACATATCTGTTTCTGCCAACCACCTTAACCCAGTGAGTGATCTCATCCAGTGCATTACTGAAGTTAAATATTGGATGGCCAAAAATTTCTTGCAGTTAAATGAAGACAAAACGGAGATTCTTTTAGCAGGTCCGAAGGCTTTGAGACACCAGATTAACTCCTGTCAACTCCCCTATCAGTAAAACCCTGTGATCATGTCAAAAACTTGGGTGTGATCTTGGATGTTGATCTTAACTTTCAGAAGCACATTTCCAGTATCTCTAAGACTGCTTTTTATCATCTTAGAAATATATCCAAAATTAGATCTTTCCTGTCACAGTCTGGTTCTGAAAAGTTGGTTCACGCATTAATTTCCAGTCGACTATAGACTATTGTAATGGACTCTTTGCTGGACTGGCAAAGCAAACACTTAATAAACTCCAGCTTATTCAGAATGCTGCAGCCAGAGTATTAACCGAAACCAGAAGGTGTGAACACTGAATCACCCCTGTTTTAATTTCTCTTCACTGGCTCCTAGTAAAGCAAAGAATTGATTTTAAAATACTTCTTATTGTTTTTAAAGCTATGAACAGCCTAGCTCCCACCTACGTTGTTGACATGCTCTCTGAATACACGCCAGATAGACCCTTGAGATAATCAAATAAAGGTCTCCTCACCATACCTAGAATAAATACTAAATCAGCTCATGGTGCCTTCAGCCATTATGGTCCTACTCTTTTCTGGTTTCTATTATGGTCCTTCCCTACCACATGAACTCAGGTAGATTACAACAGTGTCTTCCTTTAAAAGTAGACTAAAAACATATCTTTTTTCACAAGCTTTTAGTTAGGTTAATGGGTGAAACCTTTTTAGAAACAGTATTATTATTGTTATTTCTTTTAACAATGATAATGATATATATATATATCAATCAAAGCTCAAAGTTGGTGTTTTTGTTTCAAGTCCATTGTGATGCAGAACAAAGACAACAAAACAAATAATGTGTCACTATCCCAAAAAAAAAAGCAACTCACTGCACTGCAGGTAATGTAGGAACAATACAAGAATAAGTGCCCTAACAGTTCCTTCAAATTCATCTTCCCTGAGAAAAATGTATCATGTATCAAAAACAAGTGATAAGTGCAGGTATAACACAGAAAGCAGTCTCCATCATCGCTCAGTAGGAGCCATTTATTATAAATGATATATACATATATATAGTGGATAAGCCAGTTTCTTTTTTTTCAAGGAATAATAAACATCAGCTGAATTACTCAGTCATTGAAAAGGAAACACTAGCCTTGATTTTAGCTTTGCAGCATTTCAGTGTGTATGTTAGTTCTGTCCCTGTTATGGTCTTTACAGATCACAATCCTTTAACATTTTTGAGTTCCTTACAGTTCCCTAACCAGAGGCTGATTCGCTGGGCTCTGATGCTCCAGTCCTATAACTTAGATATTCGTCATATCGAGGGGCGGGACAATGTGGTGGCAGACGCTTTGTCTCGGGCTCCCTGTGAATGATGTACTGTTTTTAATGTGGTTATTTTGCTCTGTTTGGTTCCATCATCTTGTTGTTTTCTCTTTCTTTCCTCTTAATCAGCTTCCAGGATCCAGTTGCTGAGGATCGAGAGGGGGGAATGACAGGGTTATTAGGGAACAAACGGTGAGGTGTTACTTTATTTGGTATTATATATATTTTGATATTCTGTATTGTAGCTTATACTTTGTTGTTTTGTTTAGGTATTTAGTATACATTAGTTATATGAGAGAGAGAGAGAGAAGAATCACTTGTTTTGGTGCCAAGGTTCCCTCTGGGACCCTGACTTTATTGGTTTGTGTCTGTGTGTTTGCAGGTCCTTGGATGGGTGGAGCCGATGTCATTTGAGTACTAACTGGGAACACCTGGCCAGTGCCCCAGAAAGCATTTAAACCCGCCTGCCCTGATTTCAGTCTCGCTCTGAGCCCTTCTCCACTCACCACGCTGCGGTTGTTTTTTGTGTTGCCTTTTTGGTTTTTTTCTCTGCACTGACAACACGCACCTCACATTATACAACACATCCACACACTTTCAAACACCACTGATACTGACTTCCACACACCATTGCAATTATTGTTATTTACTTTAATAAACTTCAGTTTATTATTGCTGAGTTTGGGTGTGAGTCTCCCTCCTTTGTTGTGGCCTGCGAGCCGGTCATGACAATATATATATATATTTATACTGTCTTATATGTTTTTATATGTTTTTATTTATGTAACATCTTATTTTATGTTTTGTCTTATTTGTTTTATATATGTAATGTTAATGTAATATATTTGTAATGTATGATCTTTACTTGTTTTTAAGCACATTGAGTTTATGTATGAAATGATGTGCTATATAAATAAATTTGACTTGACTTGACTTGACTTGATAGGACAGAGTAGAAGACACATTTCACCAAAGTCATGGCATAGATGCATTTATTACCAAATAAATCAATATCCTTTGAAATATGTTCTTTTTTTACATGAATCATGTTATGTATATTGTATATATATGTCATGTATATTGAATGGCAGCGTATTTCTGCCGCCATGACAAAAAATCTGCTCAGTTTCTTTTTATAAAAACTAAATTTGCTCATTTTAACACAAAACTCATCAAAACAAGAAACTTTCCTCATTGTAACAAAAGTTGGTATGTTATAAAAAATGAACTTCCATGATGTTGTCAACATGATAAAATATCCAGTTATATAGTGTGTGTTTTTATGTTTAATGGCTGCTTTCATATTGTTCCATGTGGCTACTGTCTGTATAACTCTCTGGATTTGTTGTCAGATCAGATTAGTGACTGACAACAAATAACGAGAATTAGAGAAATGCTAATTTTGCATAATAACAAGAAAGTTTTGTGATATAACAAGGTAAAGTGATATGTTGTTACAACAGAAAAGTTAATATAGTAGTAAGTGCTAACATGCCTGTATGTAGCAAAATTAATAAATGGTAAAAAAAGAAACATGACAAATAGCCTATTTATTTTTTGTTTTTTATTTGATTCATGTACAGGTTATATTACACGGGAAATATACCAAAATCTATTTCAAATTCTCTTGTAAAGGCAATAAAACATCCCTCACTGAAAAAAGGATGAAGGCTAGCCCTACAGTAGGGTGGGACTTAAGCTCTTAAATGTGCATTTGACAAAGTGCAAAACTCAATAAAAAAAATAGTAGCCCTCTTTAAAAGTCTCTATAAACTCATGAAGACAATGAATGACACTTTGCACCCAATTATACAAGTGGACATGTTTGGTAGTAAAACTTCCATCCAAGAGTGCAACAGCTTTGTTCAGACTGCTGCATTGCAACCAGACAAGCATGCCAGCTCTAATCCCTCTCTGTCTGGAAGCAGTGACCTCTTTTGTTCAGTTGATGGCTTATTACCAGTATTGATTTTGGCTCCTGTATTTTATAGACTTCCTGCAGGGAGGCAGATGACCCGTGCACATATCAGCTACAGCTGGCCACTGAGAACACCGACACACATTACCAATTTGTTCTGCTTGAGATACATTTGTTGTTTACTTTTGTTTCTTTTGTTTTTTAAAACCTCAAAGGACAGGATGAGAACAGAGCTGATGACAGAGCTGGAAAAAATGTGTCCCGTTGTGATACTGGGTCATGTGTGATGCTCTTGGACTTAACTCTGCGTACGTTTTTGGCTTTGTGTGGTCCTCACATCGGTGGAAGTTTGATTTCATCTGCTCCATTTGGGCCTGAGCTAAAAGTGGATGAAACATCTTATACTGTAAGTGCTAAGAGTTGACTGACTGACTTATTTTACTCTCCTGTTTTGATTACATGCATAAATTTGTCATTATTCTTCGTTTTCACATATCAGACATATTAATGCCACTGTTCTGTGAGAGTAAATTTGGTCCTTGCTGTCTCAAAATAGGATATATAGAAGATTAAAAATACTGCAAATGGTCATAATTTTAAGTTTAAGTGTATCAGCAAACTAGGAAGTGCGTGGATAACCTTCTTTTTAATCTGTCTGCAGTTTTTATGGTATTTCAGTGAAGTATTAATTGTACACCAATGTTAGCTTTGGGAGGGTTGGACTTTTCTGGATATACTGTAATTGATTTAGAGTAGGGAAGGGTTTCGATTGCATTTTATTGAATTCAAATCCAGTATCGACTACACTTATCAAATCTGAATCCTTATTTGCAAGTAACTAAAGGCTAAAATACCTACAACTCAAAGATGTATAATCACACAACAGTTTTTATTGGCAACCTCATTAACAACCTGAAAATGACATGAGCAGCATAATATATGAACTGTTAATTAAATATCTGACACATTCAGTTAACAGCTATAGCCTTCTGTACTCCAAATACTGATGGTCCTGATTCAGAACTATTAAGCTGATCAGATTAAAATTATATGAATCAAAGTTTAACTGGGTGAATCTTAAATTGACGTGAACTGATCGACTGATAATTTCTACAAAAACTACAAAAACATGCATCCACTGGTGGCCACACAGTGTTTTCAAAGTGATGTTTGTTTTCACTCACAGACAATCCTTGGCTGCAGAGAGCACATTAACCAGAGAACACATTAACGTTTCCCTTTTATAGCCGTTACAGAATTAATTAGCTCAAGCTGATCTAATCTGCCACCGGTGATATCTGTTATTTTAACCAGCGACAGCGATGGTCGGTTAAAAGTGAGAAGCTGCAACCTTCTGTTCTCTACTGGTCTTTGCTAATGAAAAACGGTGAGGAGAGATAAAAGGTTTGATAAGAGATTTGTTAGCGTTGGAACTTAATGAATCAGTTGCCGACTGGGAACTGGAACCAAAATGGAACCGGCCGTGGGAATTCATCGCCAATTCAGAGGACAACTAATATCCAGTGATGCTGGAAATACAGATCATAATATTTTAGTGTTCCCTTCAATGTGGGTTTTAAATATCTTGGCTCCCCAGCTTGGTTACGCAGGCTTCAATGTTTATTATCTAATATACAGTACATGCTTTGTTTTATTATCCAAGTAAATTACCATGTTGAACGGTGACCATTTTTGGAAAGAAACAACCAAAGAAAACTCTGGTATCCAGTGTTCAGTGTAATAATTTAAAAATATCTTTGTGTTTAGGGAATAGGATTTTAGAAGGGGAATATCTTACGACGTTAGATGTTTTCTTTTCTTGATATTTCTATCATTATATAAGACAACAGGGAAAAGTAGCCCACAGCTGTAGTGTAACTTTATCTATTCTTTAGGAGCTGCCGAAAACAGCAGCTGCCTGATTTGTTAGCACATCTGGTTTAGACCGACAACAACCACCGTTAAGGCTTCCTGCTTCACTGAGCTTTTCCCCTTATCACTCTCAGATGTTTGTGTTTTCCTCACCATGGTTTTAAAGACAGGAGTCTCCTGGAGATGGATGGCAGTTTGGGGCAAACAGATATTGACGCTAAATACAACCTAGAAACTATGTCAGGGTGCAAACTGTAGGGGTCAAATCTCAAAACCCCTCAGGGAACCAGCATCAGAAATATTTTTAAAGCAGATGGCAGTTTGTGGTGTCACTGGTGACACTTAAAGACTGACAACTTGTTGAGTTTTTGTTGCGGTAATAAAATCTCAGTGAAAGAGAGATTTTACAGGCTCAGTGTATAATTTGCTGTGACTGTGGCTGCCAAACAGCATGGGACACTGTGTGATTTCACACAGAGCTGCAACGATTCAAATAATCAGTTAGTCAAAGTCCAAAATTTACTGGTTCCAGTTTCTTAAATAAAGATAGATAGATAGATTCTTTATTGTTATTGTATTAATACACAACAAAATACAGTTTGGCAGCAATCCTTAGTGTAAATATGAATATTTTCTTATTTCTTTAGGCCTCTATGATGATAAACTGAGTATCTTTGGGTCATTTGAGGTTGCATCGAGGGCTTTGGGAAGAAAAGATCTACATTTTTTACCCGTTTTCTGACAATTAATAGACCAAACCACTAATCAATTATTTGAGAAAATACAGATTAATTGGTAATGAAAATAATAGTTGCAGCCGTAGTCGCAAACGTAGAGAGGTGACTGACCATGAGTGAGCTTTTAAAAGGTATAACAATGATGAAAGGATAATGTAAAATAAATTACAGTACTTAACAACTACTCTCGCACAGCTTTCAGTGTCTAAACCTCCTAATACAAACAGCCAAATACCTCCGCTACTCACATCAATCACAAAGTACTTTTCTTACATTTTAAGTGCAAAACATTACATCACACGCTCAGTTCACAGAATACAGACACCTCATGAACATAAGTTTCAACGTTTAGTGTTGCTTGTTATAATATTACCCTGATGAGCAGCATCACAACATAATTGTTAATGACTTTAACACCACTACAGTACAGTGGAAAAAAATGTTATTTCCTGTCTTATTTACTATTTACCAATTGTGGTTTACTGTTTTATGCTTTGCAGCATTACAATATTATCATTGTTTGCAATATTTTTGGTGATTACTATAAACTTACAAGTGATTGACATATTTAATGTTTGTCTTGAATAAAAACACACTTTGTGGTGGATACGGAACAGAAAGTAAACCAATGCAGTGAAATACAGTCACAATCATCATTTTGCCTTCTATTAATGTGTGATTTACTGTGGCGTAAAGTCAGAATCCAGATGTCATTACCTATATTTACAGTAATGCATCATATTCAATAAAGTTTTCAAAAGTAATTCTTAGTCTACAGCGACTGAATTCTGCATAAATTGCCCTTTATTTTTTCTCATTAATATATGTATAATCTTGACAAAATGACAGATTCTATTTTAATAATGTCTAGGGCCAAAACTAATGATTATTTTCATCATTGATTTAATCTAACAATTATTTTCTCGACTAATTGTTTGGTCAATAAAATGTTAGACGATAATGAAAAGTTCCCATCACAAGTTTCCAGAGCCCACAGTGACATTTTAAAATGTCTTGTTTTATCCAACTAATGGTCCAAAATTCAAAGATTTTAAGTTTACTGTCATCAAAGACTAAGAAAACCAGAAAATATTTATATTTGAGGAGTTGAAAACCAAAAAAATACATGAATGATTAATTGAAATTGATCAAAATATATCAAAATAGCTGCCATTTCATTTTCTGGATTCAACGGATTTATCGACAAATTCATTTCAGCTCTAATAATGACCATTTTTTATTTTAAAATGAAACAATGATTAAAATTCAACAATGAAGATATACAATGTTGAGATGTTCTGATTGACTCACAGTGTTTTGTACTATCTCATTTGATACAGATGTTTTGATTTTGCATGCTATGTAAGAGTCACATTTGAGAGGCTGGAAATGCCATAAAATTGTCAAAAATACCAATGAAGTCACTTATAACCACAAATCTGTCCATACAGCAGCTGCACCCTGAGCAGGTTGTCGCTGATTGTCTATTAGAGACAATATGTTTACCACAGAATCTCCCTAACGACTGTATCTATTGCCTGACTGTGTGCCATGTGTAAATCATCTATGAGTAATTTCAACGGAAATGTTCCACCTCCCACGGGCACCCACATCTGAAGACAACAGTGCAGTTGTTGTGGTAACGGCAGGTTGTTATGGTTGAGTTGGGTTTTGATGAGGAGGGCATTTTTATAAGTGGCTCTTCACCATTTATTCATCAGAAATGTCTGTTTTAGTAGAAATAGAGCTTTCTTACTGACCTGAAAGTCTTTAATCATATTAAACAGCTGTTGAACTAATTGAACCATCCTTGTCTGTTGAAAGTTAATAAAATCATTTAACTGTGGACAATATATTAGTTGGATTAGTGTGCAGTTTGTCTTTTAGATTTCAGCAGTTTTAACCCTTAAGGCTGATTTATGGTAGGTCACTCATCACTTTTGATAAGTGTTGCTTCACAGAATTTTTCAACAGAGAAAAGTGTCTCAACACTTTCCTTTCAATGTTGTGCAATTGGAGAATTTTATTAATGTCATGCACACCATCATATTTTGTCATGCAATGTGAGTGGGTAGCGTTACTAACATCACTATGGAGATTGTACAAATGTAAACAAAAATATTGGAATTTTTTTTCTGTATTAAGTTGAAAGTGAAGTATATAGTATCCATCATTCTTAATTTCACATTGAATATAATTGAAACTTTGCTTTTGATTTACAACTTAACATATTATTTAACAAAATAAAACTAATGAAAATGGCATGGCCAAACATATTGCCACCCTTAACTTAGGCTAATAGTTTATAGCACAGTGTTTCTACACTTCACCACTGGTAGTTTGGCTCACTTTTCTTGAGCAAAATGCTCCAGTTCTCTCAGGTTTGATGGGTGCCGTCTCCCAACTGCAAGTTTCAGCCCTTTCCACAGATGTTCAATGGGATTCAGATCAGGAGGCCACATCAGGACGGTCCAATATTTTCTTCTCATCTACTCTTGGGTGCTTTTTGACGCATGTTTGGGGTCATTATCCTGCTGGAAGACCCATGACCTGCAACTAAGACACAGCTTTCTGACACCAGGCTGTATGTTGCGCTCCAAAATGCCTTGATAGTCTTCTGATTTCATTGTGCCCTGCATAGATTCAAGACACCCAGTGCCTGAGGCAGCAATGTAACCCCAAAACATCATAGAGCCTCCTCCATGTTTCACGGTAGGCATGGTGTTCTTCTCTTTGAAGGCTTTATGTTTTCTTCTGTAAACATAGGGTTGGTGTGATTTACTGAAACAGTAAACTTCACTGGGAATTTAATAATTATCATTGCAAAAAAATGTGTGTTTACGTGTATATGTGTATATATAAAGAATATCGGCCGATAAATCAATATCAGCATTTCTTTACTCTCCCAGAAATCCAGTATCAAAATAATCTGTTCATTATTTTCTCGATTAATCGTTTAGTAATTTGGTTTGTAAAATGTCAGAAAATGTTGATCGCGGTTTCCCAAAGCCCAAGATGCAACATAAAATGTTTTGTTTTGTCTCTGTCCACAACCCAAAGGTTTACTGTCATAGACGCCTAAAGAAACCAGAACATATTCACATTTACGAAGCTGAAACCAGAAATTTTTTTAATTAAAAAATGACTCAAAATAGTTGACAATTAATCTTCTGTCGTTGCAGCTTCGTTAGACAGACAGTTTAGAGGAGGATTTAGATTTCTTGCATTTCCTGCTGAAGATTAGGTTTCAGTGCAGTTCATCAAAAGATGGCCTCTAGCTGCTTTAGATCTCTCCCACAAGGACTTCAGACCACATAACATCTGACTTCATATCTGGAACGACTTCACTCGTGTGCTGCATGAACAGGGTGGTTTTGTACTTGCCACAGTCAATGGCATGTTTCCTGTCTGTGGCTCACTAGATTTCTGTCCTTGCAACAATGCTTGATTTGGCCATGAGAAATATGTAGAGGTTTTTGATACTTGTAATGGGTACATACCATACTTTTCAGTGTTTCCCCTGGGCTTTGGGGTAGGGTGGAGGAGCTAAACTCGGGAGAGACCCAGCAGCCAGACATTTCTCCGTTCTCTGTTTAGGAGAAGCTGAGACTGACACTAAACTGAGAATAGCTGGTCCTCCTTAAAGGTCAGTCCACCTTAAGTGAGCCTGGTCAGGTTAGGCTAGCCCATTGTTGCTAACTTCGGAGCTAACCCCCTTCACTTTTCCATCAGTTGGGGAAACAACAGACGTGACTTTTCTTGGTCTTGAAAAGCTGCAGCATTTGTTAACTGACACACTGTAGCCTGTACTGTACATTTACTGCCAGATTGACAACTTAGTACCAACCTTTTCCTCTGCTCCGCTCGCATTCACCATCACTTTTCTGCTGCCCGCTCTCTCACACTCGCTCAACCACACACTCGTTATGGAAATACAATACGCACTGCTCTATGCCTTAAAGGGGCAACGCTACCAAGAGTTTCCCAAGCAACGTCACAGAGGTTGACTCAGGTTTCTGAACAGCGCTGCACAGAGGCTCCCAAATGCTATTGATTTCTGAATGAATGGATATTTGGCCTTATTTTTGCAGTTAACAACAAGATTTTTTGGCCTGGCAGGGATTCTCGTTGGCCTCGTAGCCCACTAGGCCTGTACAATTATAGTGGAAACCCTGCTTTTTGTTATATTGTGTTATTTTATACTGTTAGATGTTAGATGTCTATGTTTAACATGGTCAAAGGTCCAAAACTTGAGGTGAACATATGTAAAAATGGTTCTTGTAAGACAAAAGCCAGGGCTTTAGCCTGCTCTGCTGGCTTTGTTTGTAATGCTACTACTCTACTTCCTCCTCATGACGTCAGATTGTTTGTGCTTGTCTGTTCAACAGTATTTATTGCTAAGGTTGTTGCTAACGTTGTTGCATTTGTTGTTTGCATTGCCCACCCACATATTTCTGATCAGATTCTAACTTGAACGTGTACAGGTGTATTTGAGAAGTTTATATTTCAATTGAAGAATGAGAAAAAGAAGTTAAATCCAGCTTCTACTCCTCTGGAGTTGCTGACCAATCAGAGCAGAGTGGGCTCACTGGGAGGTGGGCCTGAAGAGTCAGGAGATGACTGACAGAGGCTGAACTGAGGGGCTGCGTAAAGGATTCGTTTAAGATAAATTAGGAGTTCTTTGAACTGTAAATCATGCAACGATAGTCCATTAGAGCCCTAGAATACAAATATAGACCAGGAATGGTGCGTGACAGTCCCCTTTAAGCTCTTTTAAAAGTGTTATCTTTGATTTAATTACATTCCACTTGTTTACCAGTGATTAATCCTATTAATGGACATTTGGCACAGGGCAGGGTTGTTGTCAAGTGAACATGGACATGTTTACCCAGTAGATTGACCTGAACTAACCTCCCAGTAGCCTGACAAGAATGACATCACTTCTTCTCTTCCCAGCTGTCTGCAGTACTTGTTGTGTGAAGAGCACAAAGCAGCTGCTTTTCGATAAAATCTTAGACTTCACTGTTTGAGTCAAATCCATCTTAACTCATCTTTCTCACTAATCGTGATGACAGTTTACTGGAAATAATGTGATGTGTCAGTTTGGTATTTGGTATTATGTGCCAGAAATAGCCCTCGAAGAGATCCATTTCTTCTGAAAACAGAAAAATATCAACAAACAGATATCTTAAAGCTGTTAATGTCAGTATTATTATTAAACAATAACACTGAAGTGTGGTCATTTGGTTTAGTGTTCAGAATTGCTCAGAAGCATAAAAAATACAGTTCATGAATTCTAAGCTGAGTACTATTTTTGTTTTGTTTTTATTATTAACTACATGTTTGTTTAAACAACAGTGACAGAGCAGGCTGGAGCTTATAAACTTTTGATGGAAATATGACATGGAATTGGTTTATCTGGACAGTTGCATGGGGTTGCCATGGAAATACCCTCAGCTGATTGGCACCTTGTTGTCTTTTTTCTCCCTTTTCCAAATTCTTCTGTAACACTCTTGTAAATGACATGACCTCATGGGTAAATATTTAGTTGTATCTTATGTGCATTTGTTAATGTTTCCTACCACTTTTTATACAAATAGAATCATGAGCAAAAAATGTTGATGGCTTTTTGCTCATCTACTATGCTGATGTTTCCTCCTGCTGTGGCTTCGCTTCATTCAGACTCCAGCCTATCCTGAGATGGTCCCTAACGCTTCCTATAGCATAGAGAAGTAGCTTTGCGCTGCTCTTGATCGGAAGTGAGAAAGTTAACCAGATGTGCAGTTGCCAAACCAATCAGTTAGTCCACATGCTTGAAGCCTTTTACTCTTGTAAAACCAAAAAAATACCGTTTGAAAATACTTCTGTTAAAGTATAAATTTCACATTTGTGTTGCTTAACCAAATAAGTTTTTGTACAGCATTGTCTTAATGGGCTCACTACTACCCCCTGTGGCAGGAAAACGCCCACTGTTACCCTGGTTGGTAAGCAGGGTGTAGTTTTCAAAATAAAAACCTTTCTAATCAAGACAGGAAATAAGGCAATATAAGCTTGAAACAGGTAAAAATATGTAATAAAAACAATAGAAATAAAATTCAACGGGGCTATCTCTTCTTTAGAGCTAAAACATAAATTGGGTTATTTACGCTGGGTGTTTTTGTCCCTCCATCAACCACAAGGGGCAGCAATGAGCCTATTCTGCACTCAAAAAACAAGAGTGTCTCAAAGATGTATGCTTTTTCAGAGGTGTTTTCAAACAGTGTGTTTTTGCTTTTACAAGAGAGAAGGCATCAAGGATGAAGAGTCACTGCTTTTCTATCTGTCTATCTTCTATCTGGGACCGTGTTGGGGCTAACCTTTTGTAGGACCCTAGGTTTACATTTAGGCTCCCAGGTAAAAAAAAAAAAGGGGGGGGCACAGACCAAACTTTTGGGACACAGTAATTGTTTGGGAGAAATAACATTAATCCATCTCTCTCTTTTTTTTAATGAAAAACATGAAGTGTGCACAAGATGCAGAGAGAGAGAGAGATTGCTAAAATATTTAGAAATGTAGTATCGGGACCTAACAAGGGACAGGAATGCATGTTGGATATAAGTATTTCCACTTTAACATGTTATCCTTTGGATTTTGTTTATGTCTGTAATCCATAAATAAATCATATCATATGCAAGAGAAATGCTTGCACCATAGAGCCCAGTTTTACATACTTTATACCCTGAGGATCTTATGTGGTAACAAAGAAAATGTGACAGATTTATGTTACTTCATAACAGTGCTGCCGTTAGACATGTTGTAGTGTAGCTACACATACACTAATGCCTCAAATGCCATAGTTAAGTGGCTGAGTTCGTTTTATGTCAAGCACTAGAGTGATGTTAGTGTACTGTATGTATTTTATGGTACATTACTAACATAGTTTGGGGGCGGGGGTGCAGATGACGTGCCGAGTTGATAGCTTCCCTGCAGATGGACAACAACTGCAAAATATCATCTCCATGTAATGTTTACCACATTGTACACAGATTTGGTTTCCATTGTTAGCCGCACAGATGAAACAAATTTAATTTCTCAAACTGACAGAATATCTCATTTATGTATTCCCAACCATCCTGTGTCAGACATAAAAGGAAAAGATAATAATCAGTTGCAGACAATGGTGTGCTGTGCTGCCAGTGTGGCCCGGCAGCTAGGTAGAAATATACTGTGTCTACGTGATGTATTTATTTTAGGCTGGTTGTACACTTTATGCCCTCTATGCAGCACAGCCAGTGTTGACAGTTACTGATGGCCAGCCGGCTCATCTGCACATCAGTCAGCAACAGATTGCTTTGAAGGAAATAATTTAGCTGCGCCAGTTTCCAGTTAAATGTGGTGCAGTTGATGTATGTTAGTGCTGCAATACTTCGCTTCACTAAGCCATATTTAGTGTTTGACCAAAGCATTTTAATAACAGTACAGGTTTATAAGATTTAGTCTGACGTAATGTATCTGTGTTTCCTCACTGGTGTTAGAAATTAGCCTCAGAAGAGGAAAGTGTTTCACCTCACCTTTTAAGCTTCATCATTCAACATTTCCTTATACTGTAGACATACCATAGAGGTTTTATTAGACTATTCCTCACATGTATGGCAAACTACGGACCTCACAGTCAAAGACGTCATAGGAGTGAGAATGATCACTTCAAGCTCCCACACATTTTCCATATGTCCCTGTCCAAGTGGAGACCACAAAGTTCCTGCAGCTGTGTGCAGTAAAGCGCTGAGTAGCTGCTAAGTAAGGCCAGGCTTAGTAGCCTCTGTGAAGACCAGCCATCTCCCACAGTGGGGAAATGTCAGCTGGATGGAATGAAGCAGGCCTGGAAACAGGGGAGGCCCTGCTTGAAGCACGGCACAGCAGAGAGTACCAGTGTTATAATCATAGACTATAAAAAATATGGACGCAGCCACCGTGATGTCACCCACTGGTTTGTGGACTGCTGTTTTGAAGCCTCAAGTTGGGTGATTTGACTGTTGCCATCTTTGATTTTTGGAGCCAGAAGTTACCATATTTGGATGAGGGGGTGGAGCTGACCCTCGCGCTAGCTTCTAGCTTGGTTACCACTGGTGCATTTACAGTCTATTGTTAACTGTGATAATGCTAATGCTAATATTTGCTAGTGAAAAACAGGCTTAAAACCATAAAAACAAAATGTACTTACTGGAAAAGTTAGTTCAATCAAGCACTGAACAAGGTGACCAAATTGTTACAGTTAACTTGAGCTGAAAACTCTGGGGTTATGTCACCATGGTAGCAACTTGTCCATCACAAGGTAGCCATGCCCTAAAGCATACCCTGCTTTATCATCTGTTTTACTCTAAATGGGGCTGTAATTTACAAAGTGAACATTATGCTGTATTGAAGAAGACTTGAAAGTAGCAATTGAGACCATAAACTCATTGGGAAACAGTTTACTGAGGTAATAAATCAAGTGAGAAGTAGGGTCATTTTCTCATAGACTTCTTCTCTAGACTTCTTTTTGCAGCCAGTGGAGTTGGTGGCCATCAGAGAGAATTTAAGGCACTTCCACATTGGCTTCACTTTTCTGTGACTCCTGTTTTGCGACTCGGAAGATAAATTTATTCAAACATTTCTTCATTATGTATATTACTTTTCTTTCAAAACTGTATTTACTGTTGCAAATTTGTAGTATACATGCATAAATATAATTTCTAGGAGACAGGATTGTGCTATTTTCTAGCTCTTTCTACTATTCTTATTAAAACAAAGTCATTTGGGATATTTCCTGATTTACAACAGTACAACATTTTTATACCCAAAGTGTATGCTGTATGGTTTAAAGCAGTGGTCCAATGGGGACCAAGGGTTTGTGACTTCCTAAAGGGCTGCAAGATAAATCTGAAAGGTAATTGACGAGATAGGAAATAAGAAAAACAACCTGCACAAAGAATGTTTTACTTTTTATTGTGAATTCTGGTTAGTTTGACGTCTTTAGCCTCCATAAAATATTGAAATTAAACAATTTGGTTGAACTCCTCGCAGCTCAGACATTACAAGTGGACATTGCTTTGCTTTTCCAAGTTGGAAAACATTGGTGTAATGCATTCAAAGTTATTTGAATAGTATTTAAAATGCTGTTAGTACTTCCATTGTGGCACAATGGAATTACAATGATTGTACAATAATAATATCCAAACAAGACATGGAGACTTAGCAGGATTGCAGCTGGCATGAATGTCATCAACACCCAAGAGCGGATTATAGTCTAATGCAGTGATGTAAACACCAGTTGGGACCTTGGCACAAGTGTTTAACATGATATCTGAGTTGACACATTCACAGCTTTCCACTGTTGTATTTTTGTCATCTGGGACTTTGCTGATGTATTTTTGGACAATGTGTATTACCTTTTCTCAAAGCCTTAGAAGATTTGTTGAGGAAAAATGCATGTTTCCATTATCTTCTTGAGTTGGCAAGCTTCAGTGTTTTTTTACGATAGTATTGCACACATATTTGGAATAATCTAGAATTGTGATTGTCAGCAAAACACATCAAAGAGGAGCTCTGAAATTCTGTGCTTTATCATTTTTGCGGTTCCCTCTAAAGGTTACTGTTTGGTAAAATATCACTGCGCTAAAATTTGAATATTAGGGACAAAACACCAGGATTCAAAGTAAAAATAAATGCATAGCAAGTAAAACTAAATGCAGCCAAAGGTAGTGGGTATATTTTAAAATTCCGAACAAGGCAGAGGATATCTTGTTTTCAGAAAGGTTCTTTGTGTGGTTAATAACCCCTGAACATCATTACAACACTGAAAAGACGCTCCTGATGTAGTCAGTGCATGCTTTATATTTCTTTGTCCATTTTAATTGACCATGAACATTTCTGTGTCAACTCAAGAAGACCATTGACAGTGCAAATTTTCCAATCAAAAGGAGGATGAATTGGATTGTGTCGATTACAACACCATGACTTACATTCCCTTTATACTTTTAATGTCGAGCCAGTGCTTTATCTTGTTTCTGCTGCTCAAATAATGAGTAGTTGGTCATTTGAGTAATTTTATGTGATGCATCTCATCTCATATGAATTCAGACACTATTCTTTTTACAGTGAAAGAGTTACTGAAACATAATAAACTGATTTTATGGTAACTTGGGGGCAGCAAAAATGAGCTGTTAACACTGACATAATTGTCAGTTTTATAAAGATGATATGGCAAACAACTTGCCTATTTACACATCCAACAGATACGAGGCAACGTTAGCGTTCATTCATAGTCGATTTTCTGGCAAGCTGGCAAATATAAATCCAAGATTCACTCTTCTTTTAGCTCTGTTTTGGTCTCCACCAACTCCTAAGGGAAATATCTGGCTTGTTAGCTGCTTAATGCTCTACTATGTTCACCAGCTAGACTTTTGTCTGGTGTTTGGTGCTGGTGCAGTGGGTTTTTAGAGGGGTTTTAGAGGTTTTTTTTGCTATAAACAGCTGCCCTCTGGGTGTGTGAGACTGAACTATAATACTAAAGTTTGGAAAACAAAAATGAAGTGCTGAAGTACACTGAAACACTCCCTCAATCTGAGGGGAACTGAGAAGAGTGATCCATTGTCATGTTATCCATTGTTAATATAAAAATATTGTTTAGAGTGGCTTTAAACTTGCACAAAAATACAAGTTTATTATCAAAGGGAGTTAACTGCTGGACCTGCAATCTAAATAGAAATGACATGTACATCCTTTATAAAGGATGAAAGCAACCTTGTAATTCTTCTCATCACACTGATATAAACTGCAGTGATGAATGAACGATTGCTGATCCTATTAGCGATATCGGGTCTTGTTGTTGATTTAAGCTCTGACTCAACCCAGCCAAACACAGCTGTTAACAAAGGGTCACATTCAGTACAGTTCATTCACCGATGTCACTATAATCCTATAAACTAATACCTCGACATGCAGATCTCTAATCTGTAAAGAGCAGAAGCTCATTAGAGCTACCACACCGAGACAACAAAGGGAAGGGATGACCATGCGGAGTTTGTGGTTTTAGTTGAAGCCGCTCTTACAGTTGTAACCGCAGTCAGAAGCTCTCAGTAAATGTGCTGGCAGGCCTCAGGAGCGACCTGAGAGGGATTTGTAATGCCTTCAGAGCCATATTAGTGCATGTTTGTGTGAGCATTGACATCTCTGGTCTGCTCAGTGTCTGCATGTGGCCTTTAGCTGACGCAGAATTAGACTGATGAGGGTATAACGTCACATATGAGGAAGCATGGCTCTTCATCTTTCTGTCTTTTTTCTGTCTTTACTACTGTTGTCGACTGTTTCTACATGATTAGATGTTAAACATTATTTTGTTGGGTTTAGACACATAAATCCACCACGGCACATTACTTACTGCAAATGATCTGGTATTTTAGAGCAGTTAATTATTTTGCAACTAAACCTTGTGTACTTGTAATTCACGTCTGTCACACAAATTGTCATCGTTTAACTTTCCATAACCATCCTGTCAAACTGTTGTCAGATGTACTTCTTACAAATGTTGCAATTGTCATATTTTTCAAGAGTTTTATTGGTTCATTAAAACTAATGAGGTCATCTGAGAAGTAGTTCCTCTATGTTGTGTTTGAGTTTGTTGATAATAAATCTGTTGACCTCTACTGCGAAAAGCTAAAAGTGTAGCGGAACAGATACAGCACAACAGGATCCTGGACGATGACCTAATAATAATAATCATGCTATGTTTATCCATGGATAAGGCTTGGAATTAGCAACAATCTGAAGTACAGTACTTATAAAAAATATTCAGCCCCTGGTGGAAGTTTTCATGTTTTATTGTTTTATAACATCGAATCTCTCTCTGATCAGCAGAAATATACTCTTTAATGCCAAAGTGAGTATAGTAAGTATAGGAAGCATAAGTAGTCTCCTTCTTTAAATAGGACACACCTAAATCATCACTGGTGATGGAAAAGGTGGTTTAGAAGTCACATAATTGGTTAAAAGGAAGTCACCTGTGTGTAGTCAAGGTGTCTCTATTGATTTAAGTATATAAATATATATACACTCAAACCTGGAAGGTCCAACTTTTGATGAGTCAGTATCATGATAAAACCTACACGATGAAGATAAAAGAACTCTGCAAGCAACTTTGTACAAGTTTATTGGATTGGAAAGTTGTTTGGAAAACACAAGTCAGAGGATGGATATATGAAAATTTACAAGTCACCGAATATCCCTACAACCCTAACCCTACGGCAGCGCTGTAAATCTAAATCTACACCGTGCAATAAGGAGACTAGTGAGAGAGGCCGTCAAGAGACCGATGACAACTCTGAAGGTGTTACAATCTTCAGATGCTGAGATCGGAGTCGCGTCTTTATGGGAGAGTGGCAAAGAGAAAGCAACTCTTTAAAAAAGCTCAGCAGACATTTCGGCTACAGTTTACCAGGAGGCTCATGGGAGATTCCGAACTTCCAAGTGGGGGGTTTTACAGTTAAGTACCCTGCTACTAATGGTGCTCGAGATTTTACATTATGATACAAAACATTTACACTGCAGCTGCAATTCAGCTCACACGAGTCGCCCCGTTCTTTCTTTCCCTCAGTTTTGTACTCTTTAACTAGAAAAGATCAAACAGCACATTTAATTCCTACCTTAAATCTTCTTGCACCAACACTTTGTGGTTTTATATCCAAAATGTTTAGCTACATAATTAAACATGTAAGTAACCAAATAAGTATTAACAAAAGGTTCATGTCTGGATGAAAGAAATGAACTAAATGACAGTGATTCTACAATACAGTCTTATTTGACAGTGTAATTAAATATAAACTTTCTTTCATCTTGTGATATTTTCCAAGTTGCTGTATACATTATATAAACATGCAGTATTTTGTGGATACAAAAAGTAAAATTGTATGCCAAGTGGTGATTTTGCAGTCATGTAGATACTGTAAATGGATTTTTTTTGTGTTACAATCACGTTTGAGAAAATAAACGACTACATTTATTTACCTCATGGCTCATTGTAGGTGAGGAGTTGAGCCGAAACTGAGCATGACCCACCCATAGCTCCATGATTACAACCTTTTCAAAAGGTCAGACTGGAGACACTTTGATTTACTTGCCAGTTTTCAGCCTGTTAAGATTATAGAGAACTGGACCAAGTAGCATGTCAGCCCCAACTGTATGCATTAAATAAATCAGCTATAATTTCCAGGAAAGAATGCCGCTGTCCAATAAATGTTTAGTCTCAGGCAAGTTCTCAAAGCAGGCCATCAAGTGCACTAGAGATGAAAATGTATGTCATTGCACAAACTTAATAGTTTCAGTCAATGTGTTAAAATGTACAGATTATTTAGAGAGAAACTTTGGAACGTCTCAAAAACAATTAATTGCTGAATTCCTGTTATTCTGTAGCAACCATTAACATTTTTTTACCATTTAAGGGTCTTGTATTCATCTATATTTTTTGCTTTTTTGTGCATCGCATGTGTTCTTAAACCTTAAATACACATTTCTCTGTGCTATGTTGAAGGTAGAGCCATGTTCTTTCTGTTTTCTCCAGTCCACATTACAATTTCACCGCTCATATATTTTTTAATATCTTTTTGTATCATAAAAATTATATTGATATAGCCACATGTTGAATCAAAGCCCAGAATAAGGAATTGGATGTTCAGATTGAGGAGGATCTGTATCTGAATCTGTTCCACCTACTTTAATCTCCAACACAAGAACACCTGTGTTGTTTTAACAGGGGATTTTGAAGATGGTCTTGGTCTGGTTTGGGTCCCATCATGGAGCCATCTGCTCTGCAGATTTACTGTTGAACGTGTTTGACTGTTTGACTTATTTTTTACCACTCTTTTAATACCTTCTGCTTATATATCACTGAATTTCATTCTATATAGTTTTTTTTAATTCTTTATAGGCTATAGTTTTTGATGAATGCCATTTATTCATATTTTGCTACTCTAGTAGTCGGACAATGTCGGTCGGTTGTTTGGTCCTCTGCTTTTGTTCAGACTGAAACATCTCAGCTATTAGATGGATTGCCGTGATATTTTGTGCAGAAATTCATGGTCCCCAGATGATGCATCTGAAACACTTTGCTCCTTGACCTTGGTTTTCATCTAGCGCCACCATGTGGTTGACATTTGTGGTTTTTAGGTAAATATCTTGAAGACAACTAGATGGATCACCATAAATGTGGTACAGACATTCTCCTCAGGAATGGAGACAAACAGAACAAAAAAAAACTTTGATCCCTTAACTTTTCATCTAGTGCCATCATCATGCCAATTTTTTAATTTATACAATACTTTAGTTTTAGGTATGTGGTTATAAAACCATGCCATTCCCATCAGCCTCAGCTGTACTTCGTGTTTAGGGCTAATTAGCAATTGTTTGCATGACAACATGATAAACTAAGATGCTGAACATAGTAAACATTACTGTCTCTGCTAAACATTAGCATGTTGGAATGCTGACATTAGCGTTTAGCTCTCAGCATCACTGTTCCTAAGTGCAGCCTCACAGAGCCGCTAGCTTGGCTGTAGACTCCAGGGCTGCAAATAATAAATATTTTCATTATTGACTATTTGCTTATCATTTTCTCGATCAACCAATTAAATGTTTGATCTATAAAACACCAGGGAACAGTGAAAAATGATTATCTCAGTTTCCTAGATCAAGGTGATGTCATCAAATGTCTGTTTTTTGTCCGACCATCAGTCCTAAACCCAAAGAGATTCAATTTGCTATGATGTAAGACAAGGAAATTCTCACAATTGAGAACCTAAAAGCAACAATTTTTCAGCAGTTGCTTGAAAAGTGACTCAAACGAGTAATTGATTATTAAATTCAATTAAATTTTATTTATATAGCACCAAATCATGACAAAAGTTATCTCAGGGCACTTTTCATATAGAGCAGGTCTAGACCGTACTCTTTATTATGAAAACAGTCGCTGATTAATTTCCTGTCACTTGATATATCGATTAATCCACTAATTGTTGCAGCTCTTGTAGACTGTAAAACCCTGTTTACACTTGGTTTTAAAATGCTTCTTGGGAGTGTAAACGACCACCGAGATGCATTGTGATCCAATCACTCAAATCGCTTGCTGAGGTGGTCTGGAATGCATTTCACCACATATCTTTTGTAGTGTAAACGCTAATACGTCTTTATTCATCCCCGACAAGAGCGTAACAGGAAAATCCATCATCAATGCAGGACGTGGTGGTTGTTTTGATGACAGTGGTCCAATTCCATAATGACTTTGTCCTGCTAATCTCAACAGTTGGATTATCCCGTACATGTATATTAGTTCTTGAAACATTTTTGTTTTCTTAGCTAACCTGTGCGAAACAAATCTGGTGACAGATTGATATACTAACTGTGCACGGGGCTCTTTGACCGTCTAGCAGAAGTGATGTAATCTGAACATGGTCAGCTGGACACCTTGGAGACACAAGATAGATAGATATAGGTAGGTGTGAACGGCGATGTGTCTCAGCTGTCCACTTGTGTTCAGATCACTGAAATGCATTTTATAACAAAGTATAAACAATCTCTTTGTCTTGTTAAGTAGTGGACATTGTTGCGTAAGTGTGTTTTGTTCCATTTGAGGCAGACATTTTTCACATTGTCTTCACTACCATTTGTTTAGGGTTGTAGCAGCAGTAGCTTGCAGTGGTTTTTGCCTGAGCAGCATGAGCTCTATTGCATTTTGCAGTACATGTGAAACACATGTGGAGTCTTAAATTAAAGGGGTTCACAGTGTGACCTATTTACCTCGTTCCACACACATTTTCTCATTCCTCAGGGCCCTCTATCAGACTGGATCCCCGGGGGTCGTCAGAGGCTCACAAGAAGATTTCATTTGATGAATAGTGACAGATTTTATGAGTTTATCCTCTGCCTGTGAGTGGACCCACTTCAGCACATACTTGAACTCCATCTCAGACATACATATACAGATAGATAACAAATTCAAGGAAAATCCTGTACAGGCCTGAATGCTTGACCCCTACAGTGAAGGGATCTGATGGCTCTGTTATGCTGTAGGAGACATTTTGCTGGCATGGTTTGGGTCCACTTGTCCCTTTAGAGGGAAGGATCACTACAAATCAATACAAAGTTGTTGTGAGTGATCACCTTTATCCTATGATGAAACATTTCTATCCTGATAGGAGTGGTCTCTTCCAGTTCACAGTGCATGAGGGGTCACTGAATGGTTTGATGAGTATGAAAATGATGTGAATCATATGCTACGACCTTCACAGTCACCAGATCTCAACCCAGTTGAACACTTATTGGAGATTTTGGACTGACGTGTTAGACAGCGCTCTCCACCACCATCATCAAAACACCATATGAGGGAATATCCTTTGGAAGAATGGTGTTCAGTGTTTCCCCTAGGTTGAGTGGTTTGGCCTGGCCGTTTTCTATTTGTCTGTTTAGCGTTGTCAGGCTAGGCTAACCCATTGTTGCTAACTTTGGAGCTAACCCCTTCACTTTTCCAGCAGTTGGGGACTTTTCATGGTCTAACACACTGTAGTCTGTACTGTTCATTCACTGCCAGACTGACAACTTACTGCTAACCTTTTCCTCTGCTCCGCTCGCATTCACCATTGTTTTTCTGCCGCTCGCTCTCTCGCTTACTCTCTGCCCTATTCCATAAAAGGAGTTACCTGCAGTTTCCCGGGCAATAACACAGATGTTAACTCACATTTCGAGACAGCGCTGCTCAGAGGCTCCCAAACGCTATTGATTTGCAAATTAATGGATATTTGGCGTTATTTTTGACATTAAAAAAAATATTTTTTGGCCTGTTGGGGGTTCTCTCTTCTATTATAGGGGAAACACTGGTGTTCATCCTTTCAGAAGAGTCCAGAGACTTGTAGAATCAACGCCATGGTGCATTGAAGCTGTTCTGGTGGCCCAACACCTTACTAAGACATTTCATGTTGGTTTTCCTTTAATTTGTCACCCGTCTGTATATCCCGTTTTCCATTACAAGACCACAAAGTACAGGCATTTGTTTTTGTTTGTATGTTGTGGCCTTGTTTACCTGACTCGACCTTCCTGCAATGAAAAGTGACAAATCTACTTAGAATCTGTTGTGCCGTTAGATTAGTCTGGATTTATTGTTTCAGCCTATTAAACTGACATCTAATTCTAAGATTGGAGTTTATTGTATTTATTTATATTATTTTATGTATTTATTTTATTTTTTAAAGAATTCAGAAGTGGTGGTGAAATTTTCAACATTTAACATTTGTTAATAAACTGACACCTTGTGTAGAGCCGCAGCAGGACTGCATTTCTATATCAGAAAAATTATGAAATTTTTTAATTCCCCTGAGCTCAAGGTGACGTTTTCAATTTGTTTGTTTGTTCCGACCAACAATCCGACCCCAAACATATTCAGTTTACTATCATATATGACAAACCAGCAAATCATCACATTTCATTTCATACATTTCAGAGGCTGAGACCAGCAAATGTTTGTCATTTTTGCTTGAAAAATAACTGGAATGATTAATAGATTATAAGATCTGTTGCTGATTTTTTGTTGATCGACTAATCGATTAACGGCGTTATCGTTTCAGCTCTACAAACCAGCGTTTACATATTATCCAACACTGACTTGTACTCAGTCAATACAGGAACAGGTAAGATGACGACGGCAACAGCATCAAAAGAGTAATTATTAGATTAATTATTAGATTATTATCATTTTTTTGCAATTAAAATTGCATGTTTTCTGCCACAGCAAATATCTGCTCTGTAAGTCATTTGTTTTCTGTTCTCCGTGAGAAAAAAACCACAAAGGAGAAATTTCTTTTCATGCCATGATGATGCAGTTTATCTTTCCCCAGAAAGTGTCAGAATACAGTTAGTTAAATTGGCAATTAAAATTATTTTGATAATCGTTTACGCCATTTTTCAAGAAAAATGTCAAATATTTTTAGTTGCAGATTCACAGTTGTGAATATTTCTTACTTTTCTTCATCTTACATGATAATAAATTGATTATATTTGAGTTTTGGACTCTCGGTCAGACTAAACAAGCTGTTTGAAAATGTCATCTTGGGTTTTAGGAAATGATTTTCAGATTTTTTTGTAGACCAAACGATTATTTGATTAAAAAATATGCACATTAATCAATAAAGAAAAATCCACATAGTTTGCCTAATCTGAATTATCCTTCTCAGTTCAAGGCGTGTTTTACACTTTGTGTTAACAACAAACAAAAAAAACAACATGTATTGAATCTCTTAAACTGTCTCACAGACCGACTTTAAAGATTTAAGCTGATGCTTGCCTCATCCTGGTCTAATCATATTAAGATTAACTGTGTGGAGTCTGGCTCAGTATGGTGGCATGTTGCCCGTTTCCCCAGCTGGTCTTCAAGTAGTCTTGCTGTTTGACATTCATGTTTGGGATCGACTACAACTGATATCACATATTCCCTCGCAGCTTGCTTTCATTTTTATTCTAGATGGCTGGACGCAACAGTTAGAAATGAGTCTGTTTCCGGCTCATCCCATCTGCTAAATGTATGAAAACGTAACTGTATCCGGGCAAGAAATGACTGTGTGTTTGAGCAAGGAAACATTTCCCACAGGAATTGGAGATTGGCCTCACTGATACACATCCACTCCTACTTTTAGCTTCATTCATTTATCCCTTAATGGATAATTAACTGTAACTTTTCAAGCTGGGAATGTGCCACAAATCTATTCTATTAAAAGTGCTCGGACCTAAAATAAAATGTGGCTTCAGCTGCTGCTGATGTTTATCACTGTGACAGAGATGGAGAAAGATTCACTCTGTGTGTGACTCTATGAGCTGAGGGTGTAAAGTAATGTATGGAAATGACAGATGATTTCCTCAAATATGACTAAGTAAATTGCACTAAGATTATGCATAATATTTGCACCCTTAATCACGCCGGAGAAAATCATAAATCATTCATTCATTATTTGCAAAGTTAATATGGTTGAAGGGAAACGTCTGTCTGCCGTTCTGACTTCACTTTCCTCTCATTCCTGCCCTTCCCCTCTAATTTTTCCTGCACAACCACAAGAACTGCTTGCTCTGTCATGACTCCCAGTAACACTGGCATTTCATTTAAAGGCAGCAGCCCAGCTCTGCATCCATTAGTTACAGTAGAGGGAGGGAAAACGGGCTGTGGAGGGGAGGGGGGCAGAATGACGGCTATTTAAGGGTTGGAGTTTAAGAAATGGGGGTCTGACCTAAACACTCCTCACACTTTAAAAGACATTTACTCTTACTCTCTTCCCCCCTCTCTCTCTCTATTTCTGCTTTCCACTCTCTCTCTCTCTCTCTCACTCACTCTCTCACTCTGTCAGTGTAGACAGTTAAAGAGCTGAACCCCAGCCTGAGCTGCGAACGGTGAGGAAAAGATAAAGAGCCGGCTGAGGGAGGACTGACAGAGCTGCCACCTTGCTGGAGAGGCTGCAAGACAGAGCGGTGGCACAAGAGAGCAAAGCATCATTTTCTTGGCTTCACTGACTGTGCAAAGACCCGGAGGAGCTCCTCATCTTACCTGCCGGGACTTGTGAGAAAAAGTAGATTGCACTCGTGCAGGTAAGGAGATATTTTTTGTGTATTTCCCTGATGGAAATTTCCTCAGATTTGAGACCATTTTTGTGGCAAAAGTCAGTTTTTTTGACCTTTTCATTCTTTTTTTTTTTATCCTACTTTAGTTCAATTTTCTTTGGAATGATAATTGTTACAAGAATTAAGGAATTTGAAGCAGTATTCCTATTTTTCTAGCAGTAGATTTCTAACTAGTGCAGTTAACTACACCAGAGGGCATTGATTATGGTTTATTGGAAGAACATTCTTGGTGTGTACAGCAACTTCTTCCTCAGTCAGACTGACGTAGCAGCCAATGCAGGGATCAGAGGTGATGGCTGTGAATAACTCTTCCACATGTTCACTCCGTCAGCGGTCAGCTTTGATCGCTTTTAGTGGAAGGTCCAGCAGCCAGCACACTTCACAGCAAAAATATTTTCTCACATTTTTTGTTGGAATCTCCAAGAATAAACATAAAACCCGTCCATCTGTGTGTGTGTGTGTGTGTGTGTTCCTGCATCTTGGTAAAAATGTGTTTTTGCATAAGTATCCCTCTGTCTGGTGAGCTTTTTGCAGCCTGATGATTCATCACATTACCTTGGGGCAATTCAATTCAGCTTTCATTGTGTATAATTTTTCCATCGTGGAGATTAAATGAAAGGAAAAGTGGGTGATGGTAGAGGATTTGCCAGCGTGGGCAAGGAGAAAAAATACTTCATCCATTCAGCCCATTAGTTCTGCTTAATTGAAATCGAAGTCTGGTCTATGGTGGTTTTAACTTCTGTTTTATCCTTTTGTGTGGTGGGTTTGAGTCACTGATTCCAGTCCACATTGAGCAGAAATGACTATTTCAGCTGAAAAAGATTATAATCATCCGGTTTCTCTGTAGGACTTTTTCAAAGCTTTTTGTTTTATCCCACTACCCACAATTCCTCAACTCATATCTAAATGCACATCATGTCCCTTCCGCAGCTATTTAGGCCAGGATGTTTTACAGCCTCTCTGCTATGTGCTGGGTGTCCTGGGATGTGTCTGTGCAGCAGAGTGAGAAAGGTGTCTCAGTGAACAAAACCTCTGTCAGAGGGACAGCTGGTTTAGTAGCTGGATCTCCCCCAGGGCTCGTCCTACACTGTTTCCCTCTGCCTGACCTCTACACAAAGAGCCAGGGGTTGATCATAACTCAGCATCGCACGCCTCTGCATTTTATGTTAAATGTGTTTGATTGTTTTCCCTTGTTCCAGTCTCCAGGGTCCGTTGAGCCACTGAGTCGGAGGTTTTGTGGCCAGAAAGTGGTGACACGGGGTTAGTGAGGGCATTGTGGCAGGCTTATTTGTTGGATAACCCATCTCTGTCTCACTCTCTCTCTCTCTCTCTCTCTCTCTCTCTCTCTCTCTCTCTCTCTCAAGGGTGAC
The DNA here is from genome assembly GCF_963924715.1 of Thunnus thynnus. Taxonomy (NCBI): domain Eukaryota; kingdom Metazoa; phylum Chordata; class Actinopteri; order Scombriformes; family Scombridae; genus Thunnus; species Thunnus thynnus. The sequence goes on from NC_089535.1 coordinate 7,105,147, forward strand.
ATGATTCACAGAAGAAAACACTTCTGTGTTTTCTTCACAGCTCCTTGAGTGTGTCATCATGTTAGCCCTTTAACGCTGTAAATCTACCAGCGTGTCTAGAATCAGGTGTGTTGGTTTGGAGGACGTCTGTGCACAGATGGCTGTTTGGAAGTGGTTGAATTTCTGAAGTAAAATCTTCAGTTTTCTTCATTATTAATGTGTGGAGGAAACCTTGATATCCTGCACAGCATCAAATTGCACAAGAGGCTTCAACTAACGATTGTTTTCATTATTGATGAATGGGATTATTATTTTCTCAGATTTGTATCATATTACAATAACAGTTCAAAACCCAAAGATATTCAGTTTATTATCATATATGACAAAGAAAAGCTTCAAATCCTCACATTTAAGAAGCTGGAACCAGCAAATGTTTTGCTCGTTTCAGCTCTAAAAAAAAACACAACACTTATTACAAATGCTTTAAGCTTTTTCATCTTGATTGGGGAGAGACCCCACAGCTGCAATTGAAACCGAAGTCTGCTTCCTGTTCAGGATCACCTGGGGACACAATAAAGCTCCGAGTTATTGTTCTTAAAGCGCTGCTGGAGAATATCTGCCATGCGGCAGAGGGTATATTTGAAATGCGTTAATGAGGTGTTGCCATTTCTATTATTGTATCAGCTACAGTAACTTCCTCCAATTAACTTTTCTTGAGATGATTTCCAGCTGTTCCAGATGCTATGCGAGTCAGACCTGCCGCTCATGGAAAATAAGAAAAAATAAAAAAGCTAAAATATCACAGATGAACAAACAAGCAGATGCATTGGATTAATGTTCACCACTGACCGGAATCCTGACACGCCGCTGTCTGCAACAAATGTTTTCCATGAGACGAATGTCCGAACATGATGCACTTCTGTGAGTCTCAGGAATAAAAAATGGTTTGAGTCAGGGTGTGAGATGACGAGAACAATCCGACTGCTTGTGTGTTTTGTCACTAGGAGCGAGCCTTCGACTGTGTCATTGCCCACAGATGGATATGATCAGAAATAACAAATTAACCATCAAGTAATGCATACAGTAGCACTTTCAGTTTTACTAAAGGTGGCGGTAACTGAGCCATTACCTGGAAACGGGACAAGTACCTCTGTGCCTGTTTTTTTCCTTGACTAGGCAAAACAGATGTCCTCAGTTCAGGGCCAACATTCCCAGTTTCTCTTTTCCACGCGGGAAAGTTCACTTTTCTCTGCCAGCATGGGGGAAGAGCACTAAAGCTACAGCAATTCTGGATTATAGCTTAGTGAACATGTTATATTTGTTTCAATTTTCTCTCCAAATTGTCTTCCCATGTCCTGAAGTCAAATGAGATGTCCTTGATCAACCCCAGGGTTCCTTTAAATGATGTTTTCTTGGCTTTTTACAGCACTATTAGTCTCAAATGATTTAACTGTCTAATGTCAAATGGCTACAACGTCAAGTCACATTTGTATAAAAATCATTTTAGGGCTATTTTTACAAAGTTTGAGCCACATTTGAAGTCAAAATTTTCAGCATCTTCAGAAAACACATGCAGCCAGGGTCGTGCTGAGGATTTTCAAGGATTCATTCTTTACCTCCAAGACTGCAAATTATCAATCTTAACGTCTCGTAAAGATTTCTAGAAGGAGGAGAAACATACTGCAAGACCTAGTTTCCACATTTACAACATCAGCCATAACCTACCTTTATCCTATCACTCACCAGATGTGCGAGAACTTGTGAAACTCAAGCTTAGTTTTATACCTGTGGCTTAACGGAGTACATGAAAGGGGTGCAAAAATGCTAGGAAGGGGTGCATGAAGAAAAAAAAAGTCAGGTCAGAGGTCAGGTGAAAGGTCAGAACAATAAAGGAAAGAGAAGAAGATTGATGAGAGGACTCTACCTTCAAACCTATAGTTTCAGTTTGAAGGCACTGCGATGACAGTAATGGAAAATATTTGTCATACACATCAACTTGATTTAGGGAACACATCATACTGCCTGTCATCCAAGAATAACAAGATTAAAAAAAACATAAAGGAAGGAATAAAAAGAAACTGAAACACAACATTCACTCATCATGGTGGACTCCTCAGACCTGCGTGAAACCACCAGATTTCCTGCCAACCTGTAAGACGTACGTTATATCCAAAGACTGATGGCCGATAGCCCGCAAAGTGTCACATCGTGGTTTGTTGATTCCTGCTTCTTAATCTCTTTTATTGGTTTTCCCCAAATATAAATCTTACTATTCCTCTCAGGAAAACTCATCAAAACCTGTACGGAGCTTCATATTTTGGAACAAAGATGAATAAACACAAGCTCCACCTGCCCATTAATCCTCTGTCAGCAATCTTAACAGCCCGTTTTATGTGGAACAGTGGACAAGTGACTATAACCTGTCCCATAAAAGTCTACTGAGATTGTGAGACTCCACAAGATATTCAGAGTAGAGCTGCAATAATAAGTCGATTAATTGATTAGTCAATCGACAGAAAATTAATCTGCGACTATTCTGATGATCAAATAATTGTTTCAAGGAAAAAAGGCCAAATATTCTCTGGTTTCATCTTCTCAAATGTGAAAATTTTGCTGCTTTTCTTTGTCATATTTGACAGTAAATTCAAATCGTTTAGGTTTTGCACTGTTGGTCGGACAAAACAAGCAAACTGTAGACATCAACGAGAGCTCTGAGGAACTGTGAATGACATTTTTTCACATTTTTTGTAGATGAAACGATTAATCGATAGACCAAGAAAATAATCAGATTTTATCGATAATGAAAATAATCCATAGTTCCAGCTCTAATTCATGTCTTGGTGTGAGTTAATCCCATTGTTTGGGTCAAAGAGTCATAAGAAATGGGGTCAAAGGACTGAGAATGCAATGGGAGACTAAAACTGTATATTTTTGATGATTTTGGGCCCCTTTTCTTTCACATTTGGAAAATTTTCTGTTGTGCAGATTTGTAGATTGATCTAAACATTATGGATTAGAGTGGAAGTTATGTGGAAGTTAAGCTTTTTGCCGTGACCTGTTTTGATTTTGAATGGCGGAAAAAATATGTCTATTCATAAATCAAAAATCAAGTGGCGTGAAAACAGAGAGAATGAAGTCATGGTTACATCGAGATGCAACAAACACTCAGCTGAACTTTAGCTGAACATCTTCTTGGGTTACCCGATAACTGAATATCAGCATTGTCTCGATAAATTGTTTCCAGAAGTCTTCATGAGGCCCTTAATCCAGGTGCACCGCCACATGTCTTTTCATCGCTATCACTGCATTAACAATTCCCTTCTGGAAGTCGTTATTCATTGGTTTGCGTGTGCAAGCGCTGTCAGCAGCTACCAATCAAATTTTGTGGATAAAATAATTGGCAGACATGCAAACCATTTACAAAGGTGTTTGCTGCCTCTCAGACATGCATGTTAACCTGAGGGCTTACAGTACATCCTGCCTGGTCAACATTTGCTGCTTGTATGAGGATATTTAACACAACGTACTGTTGACAGCCTTCAGTCTGTATACTGTCAAGCTGAGGGTTGAAGGAAGGAAAAGCTGGTGAGAAATACGCTGTAGAGATGATATAAATCAAACAAGCAAATCTGACCTTTTCACAGATATCCTGTTTATAAATGTTGGCCTACGCATTAGGTAACAAGAGATTACAGTACAGATGTGCCAAGTATCAAGAGTATCAAGATTTATGTTTTAGTGATTACTACTGGTGGATATATATTGCTATCTGACTTTTTTTAAACCCAAATAACGGACATACGGTATCAGTATCTGTCTCAAAAATCCAGCATCAGATAGGTTATCGTACGTAGTAAACTTTGGGCAAATCTGCCTTGTTTACTCCGGTTGACTGGGACTCTAGTTCAATTTCCCTTTGGTGCGATTTGTTTTGGCAGATCTGAATCTTACTCAGCAAACTGTAGAATGAATTGAGGTCCGAGCTGGACTCGCAACAAAGAACATTGCATTTGGCCAGAGGACCTTCTTCCTGTGTTGACTTTTTCGCTCACACACCAGATGTAACAAACCAATAATTGGAGTAAATGTTCTCACGTGGCTTTTAATAATGCATTTTAGGTTCGCTTGGATTTTTTCTGTGTGCACAGAAACCGTACCGAGTGGAAAACACAACAAATTAACCAACTCAGACCAGAGCAAATTATAGGTTTGAAAATAAAGCCTGCAAATATATCATAAAAAAAATCTTCCAATATTGATCATCTTCCAATAGTTAGGAGGAGGCCAATGATACAGTATGTCAGTTAGTAGTGCGATCATGGTGGGCCTTTCTATTGATGTTCAGTCTTACTCACTCGTGCTTTCTCCTTTGGAAACTCAACGCTAAGTAATCCAAGGAGGCTTTCCCACGCTGAGAAAGAAGCTTGTCATTTGTTCTAGTTTGTCTCCCACAAATTATAGTGTTGTTTGTGTCCAGATGATGAAGTCATCTGAGAGACCTGTGGGCTTTAAGGAGTACCGTGTTTGGAATGAATTATGCTTTTGCTAAATATGTTTTCACACTATTTTATACCATTACACCATAAAAAAATATACTGGGGGAGAGAGACAGCTGAGACTTTTCAAATATATTTGCGAATACTGTGAGGGAACTTAACGTGCCAGCACAACTGTGGATTCTGTGGTATTAAGGCCTTTCCTATACAGCAGTAAATTCAAGAGAAAGCTTAAAGGGAATTTTATTTTATTTATGACTGTTTTAGTTAGTTTTCTCATTTTTTACAAGTCCTACAAATGTATAAAAAAGACTATATTAGTCATGTCTTTATTTGTTATTGCTCTATCACATAGAGCTGAATAAAATCATAATACAAACTTTACACACTGTTTATTGATAAATACTCCTCTACTCACAGTGGTTTGCAGTATGATGTGGTCAGTGCAGTGACTCATTGAAAACCTTTTTATTTCTAATGTAGCACACATGTTAAATATTCAGACTTATGCACCTAAGGACTTGTGTGAGCCTTAAACAAGCCTGAAGTTAACAGTGTAGGGCTGCAACTATTGATTATTTTCATTATTTATTAATCTGTCAATTACTTTCTTAATCGATTAGGCGTTTGGTCCATTAAATGTCCAAAAATGGTGCCAAATGTCGATCACCGTTTCCTAAAGCCCAAGGTGTCGCCTCAAAAGTTTTATCACGACCAACAGTCCATAACCCAAAGATATTCAGTTTACAATCATAGAAGATGAAGAAACTGGAAAATATTCATATTTGAGAAGTTGGAACCAGAGATTTTTCTCAAAGAATTACTCAAAAATAGTTGCCGATTAATTTTCTGTCCATTAGCTAATCGATGATAATGGTTGGGGCTTTAAACAGTGCGAAGGGATACTGGTATACTCGACTTCGCTGTTCGTTCAAATGAACACATTTGGCTTTGTTTGTGGTGGGAAGCCAGCTTGTAGAGAATTGAGCAAAAGTAAGTAAAGAAGCAGATGTTATCTTTCAAACTGATTCCACAGTAACTTAATATTTAATACTGTCTGATGTTAGATTGTGGATGTTCTTCACATGTTTGTGTCGGTTTCTTCTCACATCAGAAGATGTTCATTTGAGCTTCAAGGATTAATTCTGCCGTTGCCGGTTGCCAGGTGTTGTGTTGTGGCTGCTCAGCTCCTAATTAGTTAAATAGAGCGAATCAATTAAGCAATAATGACCACATGTGCTTATCAGCCTTATATGGAGATGATACTGTATATGTTTTGCCTTATAATAGTTAGGAAGCGCAACAGCATACTGGCCCAAAATAGTGGTTCCCAACTGTTTTTGGCTTGTCACTCATAAAAACGAAGCAATGTTTGTCAGCGAGCGCTTAGCTTCGTTTAGTTTAACCAAGTGTTTTATTTCAAATGTTTAGGAGGCCTTGAAGAGGTACGATTATTCAGTTTTTACGCAAGAAAATAAAGCGAAGATTAGTGGAAAGTCTGAAAGAATAAAATATAAATATATAAAACATTTTATTTTGCTTTCCTATCCTGTTGTTAATCTTGGAACCTCTCAGATTTATTTAGTGGCCCCCTGTGGGGGTCACAACCTTCAGACTGGAAATAACTGGTCTAAAAAATGTTCTGGTAAACATGACATTCATGATGGATGATTTTTGACCTCTTATCTTACTCAATTCTTCAGTTTTTTGGATGTTATTGTAAGATTGTTGTTTGTGTCAATATACAAGAATATTTCATGTCATTTTTACTGCGTGCAAACATGAGGTGCTTTTCAAGCTGTTGTCTAATTTTGGTTTTATTGAATTTGGTAAATATTCAGCATTAAACATTACATTAAAACTATGTTTTGTGTGATTATCTGTTTTCTGTCTTCTCCAGAACCTTCACTGTTAACCAGGATTGGCCTTTAGTCAGAGGTTCAAACTGATTAATTTTAGGAAGTCAAGGTCCCTCATCTAGCATGGGTACAAGAGGCCTTCTGGGCTGCCTCCTCCTGACTGCTTTGCTCAGCTTTTCAAACGCTGGGCTTGTGAAGAAAATCCTACGGCATCGACGACAGACTCTGGCATCCCCTAAAGAACACAACATCACCCTGCCCAGTGCAGATCATCCTGTGGTGTTCAACCATGTCTATAACATCAATGTTCCTGCCAGTGCTCTATGCTCAGTGGACCTAAACGCTCCAGAGAACAAGCAGCTCCTTCCCAATGACGCTGCAGTTTCCCCGGGCTATCGCGCCACTGAGCACACCCTCGATGGAGAGAACCAGATTGTCTTCACCCACCGCATCAACATTCCTCGGCGGGCCTGCGGTTGTAGCGATGACATGCCGGGTCTGAAAGACCTCATGAGCCGGTTGGAGATGCTTGAGGGAGAACTTTCAGCATTGAGAGATCAGTGCAATGGTGATGGTAACTGCTGCAGTGCACAAGTCACAGGTGCGTGAAATTTTTCTGTCATGCTTTGTCAGTCAAGATTACAGCGAGTAAAGTAAAATCCTTTATTTTACTCAATTTGCATTGAAAAGTGCTACTCTCAAGATACCACATAACCCCAAGAGTCTCCCTCAGTATTAGGCACATCTGTTATATTCATCTGCTGAGTTCTTTGAAATTCAATGAGGAGGCGTAATTTGCTACAGTTAAGACCAACATCTCATCAGTTAACCTTGAAAGGGGCTTTATTTGGCTCAAAATGACATGACCTACAGTTGCTGTAATATCAATTTAAGTAAAGAGTATTCTCCAATAGTTGCTAAAATAAACCTTGGACCATTTGTGAATGATGCACTCTTATTAAAGGAATATTTTGGTGTTTTGGCAAATTTGCCTGTTCATTCTCTGGCAAAGAGTTAGATGTGAAGACTGTTAAATATAAGGCTACAACCAAAAACAACCAACTATTGCCTTAGAGAGAATTCTTAATCTGATTGTATTTCATACAACTAAGAGAAAATGACACTGATGTGTTATAAAATAATGAAATACAATGCCACACATATGATGTTATTGCACAAAACTTTTTGAATTGAACAAAGTAAATCAAACCATTTCTTTACTTTATCTATCAAAGGTGAGGTGGGAACTAAGCCTTACTGCAACGGTCATGGAAACTACAGCACTGAAACTTGTGGCTGCAGTTGTGAGCCTGGATGGAAGGGACCCAACTGCACCGAGCCCGAGTGTCCCAATAACTGCCAGGACCGAGGCCGCTGCGTGGACGGAAAGTGTGAGTGCTTCAAGGGCTTCTCTGGAGAAGACTGCACCCTCAAGGTTTGCCCTGTGGAATGCGGAGAGTACGGACAGTGTGTGGACGGCATTTGCGTCTGCTCGGATGGTTACTTCGGAGAAGACTGCTCTCAGACAAAGTGCCTCAACAACTGCCACGGCCGCGGCCGCTGTGAGGACGGAGACTGCGTATGCGATGAACCTTGGACTGGCTTTGACTGCTCTGAACTCATCTGTCCTAAAGACTGCTACGACCGCGGGAGCTGTGTGAACGGCACCTGCTACTGTGAAGAGGGCTACACGGGGGAGGACTGTGGAGTACGCACCTGTCCCAACAACTGCCACGGTAACGGTTTCTGTGTTGAAGGAAAGTGCGTCTGCACCGCCGGCTACAGCGGAGAAGACTGCTCTCAGCTCACCTGCCTCAACGACTGTAACGACAGAGGTACCTGCTCCAACGGGATATGTATCTGTGATATGGGCTACCAAGGTGAAGACTGCAGCCAGTTAGCATGTCTGAACAACTGTAACAACAGAGGCCAGTGCATAAATGGACAGTGCGCATGCGATGTCGGTTTCCAGGGAGATGATTGCTCTGAGCTGTCATGTCCCAACAACTGCCAGGACAGGGGGCGCTGTGTTAATGGCCAGTGCGTGTGCGATGAAGGCTTCACTGGGGAGGACTGCAGCATCAGGACATGCCCCTCAGACTGTTACGGCCGTGGGGAGTGTATTGATGGACGCTGTGAGTGTCACGCAGGCTTCACTGGCGAGGACTGCAGCGAGCTGAGCTGTCCTAACAGATGCAGCAATCGTGGCCGATGCATTGATGGGCAGTGTGTTTGTGACGAAGGCTTCTCTGGTGAAGACTGCGGTCTGAAAGCTTGTCCCAATGACTGCATGGCCCGAGGTTTCTGTTCCGATGGCAAGTGCATCTGTGAGGAGGGCTTCACAGGAGATGACTGTTCCGGGCTCGCCTGTCCAGATAACTGCAACAACAGGGGTCGCTGCATCAATGGAAGGTGCACATGTGAGAGTGGATATGAAGGAGAAAGCTGTGCAGATCTGAGCTGCCTCAACAACTGCCAAGACAAAGGCCGCTGTGTGAACGGTCAGTGCGTCTGTGATGAGGGATACATTGGAGACGACTGCTCAGAAGGTAAGAAACTCTGTTCAGTGCAGAAACACACACACACACTCAAACAAAATGGATTTGGCAGCTCGGTTTCTGAAAGTTTCCATGTGTCAAATAGATGTACTATAAAAGAAAATCCAGAATGATGCAATTTCCTTATATTCTCAAAATTCACTGACCACTCATTCTGTGAGAAACTATTGTGAATATATAGTGATATAAAAGAGGGTTTTGGTCTCTGTATTGCTGTTGTCTGCACTTGGTTCACACTTTTTTGGCAGTTTTTCACACCACAACCAGATGTGTCTCTGGAGTTTGCATTAGCTGTGTGGTGGATATTCAGTGATTGAGGGCATGGGAAAACTATCCAAGACAACACCCTCAGCAAGGTTTTTTTTGGTTTTGTTTTTCCAGTGTCTCCTCCAAAGGACCTCAATATCGGCAAGGTCACAACCGACACAGTGGATCTCTTGTGGGACAACGAGATGCTGGTGACTGAGTACCTTGTGACTTATGTGCCCACCAGTCCCGGTGGTCTTCTCCAGGAGTTCACTGTTCCTGGAGACAAAAGTGCCGCAACTGTCAAAGAGCTTGAACCTGGCATTGAGTACCAGATCAACGTCTACGCCGTTCTGAGCAACAAAAAGAGCATCCCTGTCAGTGCGAGGGTGGCCACAGGTACGTCACTAACATGTCTAAGTATTTTTCGAATCAGTTATTTGTTTGGAGTCATTTTTTTAAGAAACAATGTCAAAATTTTTGAATATTTTCTGGCTTATTAAGTCTTTTATGATAGTAAACAAAATATCTTTGGGTTGTTGACTGTTTGTCGGGACAAAAGAAGAAATTTGAGTTGCACCCTGGGCTTTGGGAAACAGGGATTGACATTTTTCACAATTTTTTCGATATTTTTAAGACCAAAAAACTAATTGATTAATTGAGAAAATAATAGACAGATAAATTAATAATGAAAATATTTGTTAGTTGCAGCCCTATTAAACATTTTTGTACTATCAAAAGTAATAATTGTTTTGATTGTTTTTTGTTTGCATCCTTCCAGCTCTTCCACAGCCAGAAGGTTTAAGATTCAAATCAGTGAGTGAGACCTCAGTAGAGGTCGTGTGGGACCAGCTGGACATCTCCTTTGATGGCTGGGAGATCTATTTCCGCAACACGGTCAGTGGTGCCCATCTCTTTTGAAGGCTTGCCCAGGATTTTATTTAAACCAACGGAAAGTGATAAGCTATGCCAGCTTATTAGAAATCTCAGCAAAACACGGATTTATTTGAGTGCTGACCGTTAGAATTGCTTTGACATATGGAAAACCTCAGTGAGGGCAAGTCTGGATGTCATAGAACTGCGGGTAAATCTGCTGCTTAGATACTCTTTGAAAAGAAAATACTGTGTCAGCTGACATGTCAGAGACCTTTTTTGGATTTTGCATCTTTTGCTGAGTTTTTACCCGTTTTTATATACGTTGTCCTTTCCTGACCTTTTTATAACTGTGTCATGCTTTTCACTACTGAGCAGTTCTCTGTCTGTTTAAATCGACACCTGCTGTCTCATCCAAACATCAGTGCTCAGTTTATTGCATGCAGCGTTGTTCCATACTTTCCATACTTCTTTTTACACAAAATTAATGGAGAATCAATTTAGTTCTCAGCAGAAACGTCTTTTCTACAATGTCATGGAATTTTTGTTTTATATTTTATGAGGTTTGGAGCTCGAGAGAACAAGGATTAACACAGGCAGATTTTAACTGGAGAAACCTGATTATTTGCACATTTGCACATGAAAAATTTTTACAACTGAGCAAAACTGTACTGATCTCCCTGTTTTGAACTGAAATGGACAAAACCAAAGAAATCATTCACTCTCCAAAGCTGAACATTACTTCTAAAACCCAAACACATGTGAAACTCTTCACTCCCACTACTGAGCCTGTCCTGTAACGTTTACACTTGTTTCATTTAACATATTAAGTTTAAGGAATAATTACATTATTATGACATTTTAGGAGAGTTAGATTAGTTGGATTAGAAGAGTGAAACCGTTCTCATGTCTGTCCAATTACTTATGAACCTAAAGCCATGAGACAGTTAGCTTAGCATAAAGAGTTGAAACAGGGGGAAAGGTAACCTCATGTTGACGACAAGACTCCAGGAAATCAACGGTGTGCACATAACCTCCCATAAAACCACAACTAACCAAGTAATAAGATGTAATGTGTTAATTAATTAGTGAGATTTAGAGCTGCTGGTAGGTGGATGTTTCTTTATGCTAACCTTAGCTAACTGTCTCACAGCTGTAGCTTCATATTTAAGACAGACATGAGAGTGGAAACCGTGTATTTTCTAAAATGTCAAACTATTTCTTTAAATCCAACATCTGGCAGGGGAGAGAGGTAAACTGGAAAGGACAATTAAGACTATTGCTGTCAATGCATGTAAACTAAAATGTCTTATTTCTTGCCATAACCTGATTTTCCCCACAGTTATCAGATTTCTTGTGTTCATGTGATTAACAGGATATCGGTTTTTGTATTATGTGTCTTTGCAGAAAGAAGATAATGGTAAAATCGTGAGCAATCTTCCACCCTCCCAAAACCAGTTCATCCAGTCAGGTCTCGGACCAGGACAGGAATATGAAGTTTCCATCAACATCATCAAGAACAACACCAGAGGACCCCAGACATCCAAAACAGTCACTACGAGTGAGTTTCTGGCTGTAACAAACATTTTCCAAGGACACAGATTTTTATTTAGATTCAGCTGGTGAGATCATGGAAATTAAAAACATCCAATTGGCTTATAATGATGTAGTTATAGCTAGAGATGATTTGGTTATGTTACTTTCCTGCTGTGTCTGGCAGCTATCAAAATAGCATTTGGTAGGATACAAAAAAACCCCCTTCATTTCACTTGAGCACACAATAATAATAATCCAGTAAGAGTGAAAGTGAAGAGTGAAATTCCACAATGACAGAAGAGTTACAACAGGAAATCCCGACTGACTTTCCACAGTTCCATCAATCAGATTTTAGGTTAAGCGCAATAACTCAAACAGCGTGACCATGTTATAGTTGTTTTCTTCACTTTCACTGAATTTGCTTTCAGCTCTTGTCCTCGGCTCACTGCAACTTTTATTGCCATGTCACTCTATACGTTATGCTGTGAAATGCCTTCAGTTGCTTCTGTAATCAGTATAGCATGCCAAGGTAAACAACTTTCCCAGCAATGAATAGTAGAGGTAAAGTTGAACCTTTTGTACTGTTCAACCCCCAGAGGTCCTTTTAGCACAGCTCTGAAACATTGAGAAAGGATATCTCCTCCACATGCAAACACAGGAAATTTGTTAGGTTGTAAACACAACGTCAGAGTGAAAGCAAATCAGATTATATTTCATGCTTGTTGTGTTGATCCAAGCTTTCTCTTAAGTGATAGAGAGCCAGGTTGAGTCTTACGTGGGCTGTTGTATGTACAAAGACAGGAAGGTTCATATTGTTTCTCCGCTTGAATGTTTTTCCTTTTAGATGTACAGTATCTTGGTCTCCCCCACCTGCTTAGACTCAGACTAAGACTTAGCCAGTATTGGATCTTAGCTTGACATTTTCCTGGATAATTTATAGATTATGGTGAATTTCAAGTCTGTCAACAGTAGAAACCATTTATTTTCTACATACGCTGATTTATAGCTGAAGAAAAAAGAGCGGATTTATCATTTCAATACCTTTTTAAACAAAAAATGTCTAAAGCGCACCGGTTCCAGCTTCTAAAATGTTAATATTGTTTGGTTTTCTTTGTCTTTGATGATAGTAAACTGAACCTTTTCAGAACTTTAGAAACAACATCAATTTTTATAGTTGATTATTCATTTAACTTATTAAGGAAAAAATTCTAAAAAAAATCACTGGTTGCAGATTCTTAAATATCACAATTTGCTGCTTTTTCATTACTTATTATATGTAAGTCTAATGAAAGTGAACATCTTTGAGTGTCACATTGGGCTATTGGAAATTTTGCCACTTTTCTGACATTTTATAGACTAAACTATTTATTGATTCTACAAAACAGATTGAATAATTGATACTGAAAATGATAATTAGTTGCAGCCCTACTTGTTCATTTACTTAATATTTGTTTTACTTGACTCCTGCAGATTTGTTGGTGAATATACATCTTAAAACATAATTAATTTTGGAGCAAATCTGCCACAGACAGAATTTTTCAAATGCAAACTACTTTTATTGCAAAAATTTTGCCCCCAACACACTAGTCTTAAATAGACCAACAAGTTTTACATACATCCCTCATCCTGATGCTGGATGTTGTTTCCTCTGTGCTGATGGATGTGTGTCAGCTTGTAAAGACAGTCAATCATTTTCCCAGTTGTTTGTCATTTCCAGCCCATTTGTCTCTGTAATTTAATCACCATTTACTAGATAGAGGAGCTGAACTAATTTCTTTGCTCAACTATGACTCACCCTTGCCTCCTCCCTCCCTCATCTCAACTCCCACTCAGATATCGACGGCCCCCGTCAGGTGGAGGTGAAAGATGTGACGGACTCCTCGGCTCTGGTCAGCTGGTCCGAGCCGGTGGCTACTATAGACAAAGTCACCATGGTTTATGGGTCCAGCTCCGACCCCACAGATGTAATCAGCGCGGATATTTCCTCCCCAGACAAGCAGTACAGCATTGACGGTCTGAAGCCGGACACTGAGTACGTAGTGACCCTCATCTCCAAGAGCAAACACATGAGCAGCAAAGCTGTCACCACCACGTTCACTACAGGTAGGTTTGTGATGGCAAGAACTGCAAAATTTCAAAGGATTAAAGGATAAGTCTGGTGATGTTCTATATTTTGCCCATGAAAAGACCAAAATCATCAATGAATGATTCTACTAGTACCATAGAGCTCCGTTGTTGTCTAAAAAATATCAAAAACACATCAATGCTTGACATATTCCTTCATTACTATGAACACACACACACACATACTGTCCTGCTGCTGCAAATACTCATTAGTGCACCACATTTTTATCAATCCCCTGCTGACAATACTCCTTAATATATGCACTTTTTATTTCTGTTTGAATAGCATTTACTAAATGTCTATTGCCCAGCTGTTTTAGTTAATAACTGAACCTTTTTTTAAAAAAAAAAGAATTTGTGACCCATTTTTGAAGATTTATGTCTCCAGTAGGAATATCAGGTCACAGACAGGATAGGGAAGTCGGAAAGAATTAGAGACGTACTAACACGTCATTGGTTTTGGATTTTTTTTCATGGAATTTGTTGACAATAAAAAAAAAATGTATAAAGAGTAATGCCAAACTATTGCAGAGCACGTGTGATCATGTGAACAGACTTTATATATATTTATTTTGTGATAATTGGGGATAAGAATATACTTTATATATATATATATATATAGTTTTTTATACATATGTATTGTTTTACAATGTCTAATAAGAGCCAAACGTAATGAATCAAAGGTTCAATGTGTGTTTATAAATCCAAAGTTTGTGGTTTGTATTTTAACCAAGATACTTCACTAAAAAAAGCGCCTGAAGAACATTTCCTTCTCTGTTATGATTATAATTTTCTGTACTGCAGCCCTGGACGCCCCTAAGGACCTGCAGGCTGTTTCCCAGACAGACAGCAGCATCACTCTTGAGTGGAGTAACAGTCAAGCTGATGTTGGCAGCTACCGAGTGAAATACAGCCCCATCTCCGGCGCCGCTCATGGTGAGGAAGTGTTCCCACGAGGACCAGGAGACACCACAAAAGCTACTATCACTGGTGAGGGTCATTTATTTATCACGCACAGACTTCCAGACTTCCAGACTGCTCTGCATTTCTCAATAGGAAATGGTAATTTTCCTTATATCTCTCTGTCTTGCAGGGCTAAAGCCAGGGACGGAGTATGGGATCGGAGTGACTGCCGTGAAGAAAGAGAGAGAGAGCCTCCCAGCTACGACAAACGCAGCAACTGGTGAGAGACAGTCCTGAGCAGCTGTCCAAACAACATACTTCACACCCCTTCATAAATACACAGACAACCAGATTATGTCGACACATATCGGGGCGATATAATAAAACTAAGGGAAGGAAAGTGATATATGATTTGTATTAAGTGTGTAACAGAAGTGATTACACACATTACAGAGTGTGAAATTTACCATCACAGTTTCTCACACACTGTACCCGATGCATGATTCTTCTATTAGACCTCGATCCTCCCAGAGATTTGGAGCAAGTCGAGTCCACAGAGACCTCCATCACCCTGAGGTGGCAGAAACCTCGAGCCAAGGTCACCGGCTACAGGCTGGTGTACATCTCCAAAGACAACCAGGCCAACGAGGTGGAGATCCCAGGCACGGTGACTAGCCATGTCATACGCAACCTGACTCCTGGAATGAACTACGGCCTCAGCTTGACCGCAGAGAGGGGTCACAGGAGGAGCACACCTGTCACTGTGTCTACATCCACAGGTTGGTAGGGAGCAATTTTCCCACGATTTGATCTTCGAATAAATGATAACAGATGCTTTCAGAGGACGATCAAAATGGATTTGTCATTTAAAAATATACTGTTTTAACAGTTTTTTAAAAGATGAAAAGGAAAGATGCTTTTTTTTAGGGTTCATTGACGATATTCTTCATCGTAAGTCTGTCAATATTTAGTTGGTATTATTAAAATGACTGCACACCAAAAATAAACCTTGATATTTAGAATTAATAGTATAGAGGTTTCACGGTTTTGCAGCTAACGAAACACCAAGAAAATGAGATACACCTTACACCTAAATGATGCTGTCTTGATTTGTGCCTTTTTGTTTTTCTTGTAGCGTCTTTCACATTTTATTTATCTGACTCAGACGACCGCGAGCTAACGACTCCTGCAGGCTCAGAGGACAATGTCATTAGCTTTGCGTATTTAGACACCTCCGAGTCCCATTTCTCTGGGACGGAGCCTGACGATGAGCTGGGAACGCTGACTATCTCAGGCGCCACACCTGATGGATTTGACCTCACGTGGGAACTAAAGGGTCACGGTGTCTATGATAGTTTCGCAGTAGAATATAAAGACACTCAGCGTTTGCAGGATGAGAGAGAGGTCCGACTTCCTGGAAATGCCACTGGCTCTAGAATCCAGGGCCTGAACGCATCGACAGAATATCAGTTAAAGCTTTATGGGATAACCGGTAGCCAGAGATCTGCTCTACTTGAAGCTGTTGCAGTCACAGGTATAAGTTTCTCTTATAGACTGATTGTTGAATAGAGAAACTGTCTCCCATCAGTGGAAATGAAGTACAGATATGATTTGCATGCTGGTATTTTACTCATTGAGACTTCTTAGCAAAGTTTTTTACTTTAAACATCATCTGCATACCTTTTGGCATGGTGCAATATGATGACAAACACAACAGAAATTATTATTTAAAAAAAAAACTTATCATCCCACATTTCACCCTGCCACGGCTTCATTACTGTGGCAGAATGTTGCTGCCCAAAGCTCAAATACAGGAAGAAATCTACAGTGTTCCCAAGTAATGCTGTGATGAGAATAACGTCCTCTCAGAGCCATTAATAACTTCAGGTACAATGGGCTTTAAAACACCGTCTGTCTCGATTTCTTCCTGCGTTTGAATTTTTAAATGCAACCATTTTGCTCTCTGAAAGCCTGAGCCACTAATTCCATCCTCATCATTCATCGTTTTCAATCCCATTCATCACAGTTAAATGATTCTCTAGCAGTTGGAGAAAATGACAGCATACGTCAGTCGCATGTCAGACAAATGACTCAACAGACGTTTTGTAGGACAGAAGGAAGAAAATGGCTGTGCATGGCTTCATCCATTTTGAAGAAAACTGTGTACTTCCACTCTGGTGGGCTACTCAGAACCTTCAAAGATTAATGGCACCGACACAAGTGTCATTAATTCCTTTGCTTTTCCGCATAGATGGTCAGTAAGTCTCTGATGCTTGATGATATAAGACAAAACAAAGATTATGAATCCAGTTTAAAGACAAGAGACAATGATGAAACCTTCACGGGAATAAGGTATCAGGATAAGCAGAATTGTTGTTTAATTTGAATTCTATCTCGTATTTTCCCAGTTTCTTTATTTAACCCAGTTTTTTCTTTACAGGTTCTTTTTCAGTCATCAGCAGAGGCAGTAACAAATGCATTCTTAAACTTGCTTTTATTCACTGTAGCAACCAAGCCTACCTCTCCAGATGTACTTTCGCTGAGCATCAAAGATGCCCCAACAACCCCACAGTCTGCTTCGGATATTGGAGCAGTTCAAACCCCAGAACCCCTCCGTCCTCTAAGCACAGAGGCTCCTTCCTCTACTGATACTGATGTGACGAGCTCTGGGGCTGAGCCTGAAAGCTCAACCCTGGATGTATTGGGAGACCTCACAGTCACAAATGTTACCGCCAGTAGCGTAAGCCTGGTTTGGTCGGCGCCTGATGAGGTGTTTGATAGCTTTTTGGTGGAGCTCAGTGCTCCGTCAGCTTTGATACAAGCTCATGTGACCACCGTACCAGGAAGTATGAGGAAGGCTGAAATAGAGGGCTTGTCCCCCTCGACACGCTATGATATTATAATACAAGGGCTGGTGGAAGGAGAGAGATCTTTACCTCTCAGAGGTTTTGCTACTACAGGTACATGGAGCAAATATTTCTTTTTGTAGGCATTCATCACAACCTGTCTTCATCACATCCATTTATTTTTTATGCTCTAGATATTTCAGGCTGGCTGCATTGTACATTTTTATCCACAGATGGATGATGTTTTATTTTATAATATTTTTCCTTCATCCCATATTTCCCTTTGCTTAACCTCTGACTCTTATTTATGATGGAGTATTTGGGCCACAAAAAAATCTGAGATTTTGATATTAAAGTTGGAATATTGTGAGAAAAAGTTAATATTCTGAGAATTTAGTTGGGATTTTTTTTTGAAAAGTCTGAATATTTAGAGAATAAACTATACTAAATAATATTTTGAGATATCATTTTAATAATTTTATGAGAAAATAATATTTTTTAAAAAGTCCTTTATTTATAAAAAAAAAAGTCAGTTATTTCAAGATTAAAATAATATTTATAATCATAATCACAACTTTACAAGAATAACTATGTATTTACAAGTATTTTGAGAGTTAAGTCATAACATTGTCATAACAACAGTTTTTTACTAGTTTAACTTGCAAAAGACATTTTCCAAAACGCTCAAGTTCTCAGTTTACTACAGTGCAAGACAAGGAAAAGCAGCAAATCTTCCCATTGGAGAAGCTGGAACCCAAAAATATTTGCCATTTTTACTTGAAAAGTGACTTAAATAATTAATTATCAAAGTATCATTATTAAAATAGTTAATTGACCAATCATTCCAGCTCCACAAGGCCCTGTCTGCTATGCACCTGGGATTCAGTCTCTCACAGTCTAGGATGGATCCCATTGAAAAGCAAAGGGAAGCATTTGTCCACTTTTTGTTTCAGTTTATAAGAGAAAAGTCCTCAAGGATGAAGACTTAGTGGTTGTTTTTGGAAATATATAAGTCTTGTTAACTTCCCCAGCTCCGATACAGTGCAGCATAGATACATCCTCTACCCTAAACGTTCGCTGTGTCTTAACTTTAATCATTTTCTGATGACATGAACTTTTGCTGAGCTGTTTGGAGGAAACTAAGTCTTCACTGTGCTCCAGCCTCTGCTTCAAAACACATTTAGTCATGTGATTCACAGGTTTAATTTCATTTTAGCATCTTAAAGTCTATGATAACAAGATGCCTGTTGTTGAAACCTATTAGATCATCCATATCGCTTATTTGACATGTAAAAGCTGACAGACTGCTCTCACCTGTTTACTATAATAAGAATATTATAAAATCTGACTTTGTTCCTGAAGTGTTACAACTTTTTTTTAGTAGATTTGCAACCTAATTCTTAAAATATTACAACTTTTCTCTTTTCTTCTGTCTTTTTTCTTGTAAATGTTTGACTATATCCTGTGTAATATTTGAACTTTAATCTCAAAATCTTTTTTTTCCCCCTAACCTTGGCCGAAATACTCCATCATACTTTTTGAAATGAGTAATGTACCTTGAAAAGTTATGTGAGAGTAATTTTTGTAATCCATCTTGCCATTCAGTTGACCCCACTCTGATCTGTCTATCTACCAGAGGAGCTGAAGCCCATGGTGGTGAACCTCACCATCTCTGACAATACATGGGACGGCTTCACTGCGTCCTGGATCCCCATGGGTGGGGAATTTGACAGCTTTGTCATTGAGGTAACAAACTTGGAGAATATCGCAGAGAGCCAGAACCTCTCTCTTTCCGGAGACGCTTTGAGCCTGGGCATCTCCGGGCTGAATCCCAACACCAGCTACATGGTTGGCCTGTATGGGATGTATCAGGGCTCCTTCCTTGAGCCCCTGTACACTGAAGCCATCACAGGTACCTGCTACTGGCAGCGTTCTGTCGTATAACTCTTTTCCTGTCTTTCTTCCCTTGTTTTTTTTTACTTCTTTTCTATTTCAGTCGGTATCTGCAGCATACACAGACACATACTAGACCCTTTGTTGTCCCACTCACAGTGGTGCGCCGACACCTCGCTGCATGAAACGAGAACCACATAATAACCTCATTTCTGTTTTCCATCACTGTCCAACACTCGGTGGCCACAGTGTACTGTATTGCTTCATCTTAACCAACATCCCATCTACCACTCCTTTACCCTCCAGCCACTGTTTCTGTCTAGCTGAGAGAGCGCAGGGTGATGGGCTCCTGTGCCTCGTCAGTGAGCCAAGCAAACGCCCAAGCAAATGTTCACCCTTACCCCCAACTGCTCCCTCCATCCCAGTTACCAAAATGCATGAAGCCCCTCCCTCTACCATCCCCTGCATCGTGGTGAGGTTTGACGCTGATGTGCTGCAATGATCGCAAAAGCAAACCAATAACTTTCATCCTCCCTCCCCCGCCCGTCACACAGTGACAGCGTGACCATCTCATTTCATCCCATCAACACTCATTCAGTGTGCAATTGATTAACCTTGAAGGATCATCTGCCCATGGATGTGTAAGCGCTCGCAGTATGTGTGAATGACACAGAGATAGTTTAGCTTTGTCGATTCTGATAAAGTTTGTCACAGAATGTCGCAGTAAATATCCTCATTTCCTTTTTAACTGCTAGGTGGCAAATGATTAAATCATCTTGTCCTTATCAAGGTAAAATGCTAGTAATTTAATCTGAGGTTAACTATAACGCCACCACTGTTTTACATCTGAATGATGCCTAAATTGTCTGCTGCATGTTTGCATGCAACTGACTGTATTTCTCAATGCATGTAAGAACATGTTTTTGCAAGGTGAACTTCCTCTTTGGCATTCTTATTCCGCTTTGATTTGTTCTGGTGCAATATTCTGCAGAATTTATTCTGTCTGCAATATTAACAGATCAAATGCACGCTATATGTCTGAAAGAGACTGTTATCTCTCTTCCTCAGCCACATTTTCACATTTAAATCAACACTTCATTCATGTAAAACCTGCAGGCCAGTCTTCTTCAGCTATTTACCCTGAAGGCTTATGTGTCATTCCCCTTGGCGTTATATGTTTGTCCATCTTAATATTTTTTGTTAAAGGGGACATATCGTGCTTTTTGTGACTTTCTGTTTCTGTTACGTTAAACATGATGAAAGTTCAAAAACTTGAGGTTAGTGACAGCATATGTAAAAATGCTCCCTGTAAGACAAAAGGCAGGGTTTCAGACTGCTCTGACTGCTTTGTTTGCAAAATTACCTTTACCGCCGCGTCTTTCGCACATGTCCACAAATGGCCGATCATTTTGTAATCTTTGTTGGTAAGGTCATTCCATGTGTCTCTTGCTGTAACAGCCACAGATTGAGAACCAGTTGATTTTCTTCCTTGTTGTTTCATCTGTGCAGCCTTGGGTTGAAAATGTGATTGTAAATCTGTTTTTTTATAGCTTCAGTACTCCGTTAATTATACATTCAATACTACTGGAAGCTGACCAATCAGAACAGAGTGGGCTCATTTGGAGGGAGCCTTAAAGAGACAGGAACTAAAACGGCCTGTTTCAGACAGAGGCTGAACTGAGGGGCTGCGTAAAGGGCCAGTATAAGATAAATAAGGAGTTTTCTTGAAATGTAAATCATACAAAGTTATTCCAGTGGAGCCCCAGAATATAGAGACCTGGAAATGCGCATGATATGTCCCCTTTAAGAAAAGCAATAGGCACAGTTGGTTTAAAATTCAAGCTGTTAAGTTGATTTTGGTGGAGGATTCTCCATGTGCATGTACGTAATCTTTTATTACTCAGACAACAAATCAGAAATTGCAAGTTGGTGGTGGTGAGTGTCCAGTAACTCTACACATACTTCTATACGCTACATCAAACCAAGCAGCTACCAATCATATATTACTTACATCTGTTAGATATATGTGTCCTGCTAAATGGTTTTGATAAAAAATCTAATAATGGTTTCTTTCTTTAGTGAATCAGCCATTGGTTGGCAAACTATATGTCTCAAACTTAACGTCAGAGAGCTTTTCAATCTTCTGGAACGACACTGAAGGAGAGTTTGATGGTTTTATCCTGGAGATTATTGATTCTGATTGGCTGATGGAGCCAAAGGAATTTAACTTATCCCACAATGCAATGTCCCATGACGTCACAGGGCTCAGGCCCAGCACTGACTATATAGCCTACCTCTATGGGACATACAAGGGATCCAGAACAAGCGCTGTCAGTATTGTTGCATCAACAGGTATTTTGATTTTATGTGTATTTATCATTAGTCTTACTAGCGTCCTCTAGCGTCATCTATTTTTAACTTTTAAATATTATTCATTTATTATCTGCACTTCATAGTTGACTTGGGCCTGTAAGCATACACAGGTTTTTTCAAAACAGACATATACATGCTTTCTATTTCAATAAATGAATGTATACTATATTTTTCTCTCCCCTGTAGCTAAAGAGCCTGATCTGTCCAGGCTAGTTGTTTCTAACATTACCTCAGACAGATTCTCTCTGTCGTGGCGGACAGGAGAGAACACTTTTGATATCTTTATAGTAGAAGTCAGAGAGTCTGCTTTGCCCTCGCAGGCAATGGGGCGCGCTCTGCCAGGAGACGTGCGCTCCACAGTCATGGCCGGGCTCAAAGCGAGCACAAGCTACAACATAAAGCTGTACGCCAGCGTTGGTGGCCAGAACACACAGCCGCTATTTGCTGTAGCTACAACAGGTATCACATTACATGCATTTCTTGACACTGCATGTACCAACCACCAACATTGTGACTTACAGTACCAGTTCCCAGCACAACATAACTGAAAAGCCGTGTTCTTTTTCTTATTCAGAGGATGTCCCACAGTTGGGGCCCATAGCTGCTTCATCTGTGAGCCCACATAACCTCAGCTTGTCCTGGAGCACAGTGTCGGGCCATTTTGATGGCTTTGTTGTCCGGGTCAGCGACCCTGAGCAGCAGTCTGATACGCTGGAGTTCAGACTGCCGGGTGAAGTCCGTAACTTTACGATCTCTAACCTGATGGATGCCACAGGCTATGATATTGAACTGTATGGTATTTCTCATGGGCGCCAAACTCCCTCTGTGTTAGCCCACGCCGTCACAGGTACTACGTATTTTACTCATATCTTAAACTCTTATCACTTGCAGTTGGAAATGGAAACAGTTAAGTCTCAGGCCTGGAATTCATTAAGAGCAAATTTGACATGTATCATTCATCATTTTTGTAATTCAACAGTCACAAACTGGTAGCAGTTTTTGGTGCATAAAACTGTTTTGATTTGCCAACTCTGAAAATGTTTCAATAAGGCGTTGAAGCAGCAAGATCTGGCTAGCTGTCTGTTTAAGTTAATGAGACTCAAGGCAAGGATGTTATTCAAGCAAACACTATTTATTAACCTATTATGAATTGGAAAGCAACTTAATCTCATGATGATGAGCTGACCTTGTTTATACTTTGATTTTAAAAACAAAATTCCCACTTAAATTCCACCTGACGTGCATCCATGGAAATACGGTGGCAATGAGGACTAAAAGCTAAAGCCGGTGCAGAAGTGCGTTAAAGGAATAGTTTGACATTTGGGGAATTGCACTTATCTGCTTTCTTGGTGAGACCTAGATGAGAAGATTGATACCACTTACCCATCTGTTGGTTAAATTTGAAGGTAAAGCCCGTGTCCAGTTAGCTTACCTTAGCATAAACAGCTAGCCTGGCTCTGGCCAAAGGTAACAAAATCCACCTGCCAGCGCGTCTAAAGCTCAATATTAAACATGTTACATCTTTTTTGTTTAGAAATGACAGTCTGTGGTTTTACAGGTGGTTATGTGCCGGACTATTTCTTGCGTTTTTTCTTAAAATGTGAAACTATTCCTTCAGATGCAGTACCAGTAATGGTCTCTAGATACTGGTTGTGTTGAGTTTTATTCAGAAAGTGCTGAAGGCACTTGAAATTGATTGTGAATAATATTTTTCTACAGGATGTTACAGTTTTAGGAGATAGGAAAACTTCTGTGTGTATTTCCCAGAAGTCTCAGCCTATCACAATGTGATGGTTTCCAGTTTCTTCTCAACACCTTTATTTTGTACCCCGTTTCTAGCTCCAAACACCAAAACCAAATCCAAGTTTCCAAATACCCTTTTACCGTACTGTCTGTGTGATGGAAGCACATGAAGCAATATGATGTGTGCCAAATTTGCCCTTAATGTTTTGCCTTTAAATTTTTGGAGATATTCAGATTAGAAGTTCCCATTTTTAAGCTGATATCTGATGATTTCTTCTTGCCTCTTTAAAACCCATACCTCACAGGAAGAGAGGAGTTTTCATGATTTGCTTTTGCAACCATTGCACACATTATCCTCCTAATGGAATATTGTTCCCCCTCCCACATCTGTTCCTTCTCTGGATAAAAAAAAAAAAAAAAAATCAAACTCACTCCCCTCTAGCTCCTTTGCCTAAAGTGGAAAACTTGACCATTTCCAACATAACCCCCTACGGCTTCCGTGTGTCGTGGGAGGTGAAGCAACAGCAGCAACTGCAGCAGCCGGAGGAATTAGCCCCCTCTAGCGGTGGCTTCAGACACTTTCACATAGTGGTGACAGACTCCGGCTGGCTGCTGGAGCCTCAGGAGTTCACTGTGGCAGGAAACGAAAGTCACCTGGACATCTGGGGCCTCATCACCGGCATAGGCTATGAGGTCAGGCTGACCGGGGTGTCAGAGTCAGGGCTTCTCTCTCGGCCTCTGACTACAGTGGCTGTGACAGGTACCACTTACAGTACACTTACAAGGCCCCTCGTCTTACTAAAAAGGGCAATTCCTCATTTTGTTGCAACTACTGTGTATATATGTGATCATTAAACTTTATGATCCAACGCTGAAGTTTCACCATCACAACCTGGCAGGCCTATAAATGAGACACTTACTCGATATTTATGCTTTATAGCTTTAACAAGTTTAGCTTTAGCGTTAATATATTTTGGTTAATGCCATGTTTTGATGGTGAGACCTCAGGTCTGTACTGTAACCTAACCCTAACCTCAATTTATAACATAACTTTTTTCCAGAATGATCTCACTTTTCCTTTGTTTTAAGCATCCAGTCTATTGTCTTGGTATGCAGCTTCATCACTGGGGGGAAGAGGAATGTGGAGCTCCCATCTGTTTCTTCTTAGATCCAAAATATGAGCAAGCATATATGTTTGTTTTCATATTTTAAAGTGTGTTTTCCTTCAGATTTCTGATTGGCGATATGCAGATGTCGGTGGACATAATATGATTATCGTATCATGTCTATAGATATCTTTTAAACTGACTTTTACCATGCTGCTTTCCTTTCCTTGTTGGTTCATAAATGAGGCTAAAAAAGCTCCAGCGGACGGATACAAACAACCGAATAAAACAAAATCAGAAGTGGGAAAACACTGATAAATCAACAGACATTCTGAGCATGAAATGTCAGTTGATTTAACTTCTAATCTCTTTTGTTTCATTATCTTTGAATGCACTGAATGCATCGCCTTGACGGACGCATGGGGACCTCGTCTCAACCAACCGAACAGATCCGTTAGAGCCTTTTAAGGAATGTCAACCTGTTAACTGACATAAATAAACATCTACAAAAAGCATCTTGTCTTTTTAATTCACTCAACTACCCGACTGATTTACACTAACGGAGCATGGTTGGTCAGAGGTGGTGGACAAAAAGGCCTTCACCCTGTCTGCCACCTGGAAACCTTCTTGCCTGATTTGCTGACTTCCAAACTGATGCCTGTGGTCGTCTCTCAGAAGTTGGTGAATATTTCTGGGAAAACAACAAAACCTACTGCAACGTTATGTTTCCTTTCTAACCAGAGGCTGAGCCGGAGGTGGAGCATCTTTTTGTCTCGGACATCACAGCTGACAGTTTCCGTCTGTCGTGGACGTCTGATGAAGACATGTTTGACAGATTTGTGATCAAAATAAGAGACAGCAAAAGATTAGCCCATCCTCGGGAGTACAGCGTCCGCGGTGATGAGCGAACCAAGGTTTTAACTGGACTCATGGGTGGCACTGAGTATGAAATCGAGCTTTATGGTGTCACATTGGACCGACGCTCCCAACCTATTACTGGGGTTGCTCAGACAGGTATATGAACAACACTGCAAAGTGTTTAGTTTTATACTAACTACTAAACCTTTTAAGTTTTGGGTGTGACGTCTGCTGTCAGAGAACTGGACCTACAGTCCCACTAATCATCTTTATTCCTCTGGTTTAAGGCTTAACTCCATGTCTGTCTGTTAAGGAAAATGGTCATTCCGGAGGTCTTTGGACAT
Organism: Thunnus thynnus; assembly: GCF_963924715.1. Classification (NCBI taxonomy): domain Eukaryota; kingdom Metazoa; phylum Chordata; class Actinopteri; order Scombriformes; family Scombridae; genus Thunnus; species Thunnus thynnus. The sequence goes on from NC_089535.1 coordinate 7,130,884, forward strand.
ATTTTCTTCACTTTGATTCACCTTTTTTTTCTGCTTTCATGTCTGCGCATATCCATTTGCACTTTGCTAGGCCTGTCAACTCCAAGAGGACTGCACTTCTCTGAAGTGACTGAATCCTCAGCCATAGTTCACTGGTCCCTGTCGAGCTCTACAGTGGATAACTACCGCATCACCTATGTGCCGTTCGAAGGAGGTAAGAGGTCAATCAGAGTTACATTATTATTTATTTCCAAGATGGATTTAGATTTGATTTTAGTTACAGAGTTTAGTTTGTAACTTTGTAGATATTTAAATTATTGTTTAGTTTAACAAATTTTAGCTGTGCTCTTAAGAGAAACTCTAAGCTGACCACCATGACGTTGACCTTTTTTGTTTTTAGTGAAATGTCTCAACAATGATTAGGTGGATTGCTGTAGCACTATGTACAGACATTCATGTCCATCTCAAGATGAATTATTACTTTAGTGATCCTCTAACTAACTTTTCCTCTAGTGCGATCATCAGGCCAAAATTTATACTTTGGTTTATGACCAAATATCTGCAAAACCAATGACGTTCCCATCAGTCTTGGTGTTACCGTGTGTTTATTGCTAATTAGCCAATATTAGCATGCTGACATGCTAAAATAAGATGGTTAACATGGTAAACATTTTACTGGCTAAACATCAGCATGTTAGCATGCTAACACAAAGTCTTGTCAACTAATGTATGCCAATATGGGGTGTGTAGAAAATTCTGCATATATTATTACTGGAGACTTCAAATACAACAATGCATGAAGTGTTGTTAATGAAGTTAGATGTTCAGTTTGTGGTGTTGTTATTTTCTTTTCTCTCCCCCACAGGAACCCCAATGATGGTGACTGTGGATGGCGACGTGTTAGAGGCTTTGCTGCCCAATATGATCCCTGGCAAGTTGTATCAGGTGACTGTCAGCGCTGTGAAGGGTCTGGAGGAAAGTGATCCCAGCACAGACACTGTAACCACAGGTTGGCTCTCTTCCCTTCTTGTCCATCACTCATAACTTCAGTGTCACTCTTCCTGACTCTGAGTGACAATGGAGTCAGTTCATATTAAATTGAAGACATTTCTCTTGAGACTGTTCATGTTTGTGCCCTCCAGCTTTGGACAGACCTCAGGGTCTGACTGCAGTTAATGTCACCGACATCTCTGCTCTGTTGCTGTGGCAACCCTCTGTAGCCACTGTTGATGGCTACGTGATTACTTACAGTGCTGATACAGGTGAGTCTGTTTTTTCTGTTCTGTTATTTTTACTATTTAAGGTAATGTTTATCTCCATAACCACTTAACAAAAGCAGAATTTTTAAGAGAAAATAGTACTATAGGTCAATGTGATTGCTCCTAAGTGTTCACTAAAATTGTTTTAGAAAAGTAGCAAAGTGTTTATGTATCATAACTGGATTTTTGTCCTTGTATTGCGTATTAACTGGATATTGTGTTCACTCGTTTGTAGTGTGTCAGATTTGTATTTGTTTGGCTGTATTGTTTGTGTTTAGTTAATCTCAATGAGACTTTTACCTGGTTAAATAAAGGATATATATAGTTAAAATTAGTCAATCTGTAGAAGTGATATTTCTACTGGTTGCATTGCTTATTTAATAAACTAATGAGGTTTGTATGACTTAAAACGTTGCTTTACTGTGATTGTGTGATTTGATCAATCGATGTGTGTGTGTGCCCTGCCTTACAGTGTCCTCAGTGGTGGAGCATGTTTCTGGGAACACGGTGGAGTTTGAGATGGGCTCCCTGGTTCCAGGAACTCATTACACAGTCGGAGTGCATGCGATGAAAGAAGCTCAGAAGAGTGCTTCTGCTGTTACTGAATTCACCACCGGTAGGTCTAGAAAGACTACCTGTCAAGAAAATGACTCAAAGCTAAATGTTATTCTAGTTACACAACATTTAATGAGTGTGGTGCTGTATTTCCAGATGTGGACCCTCCTCGTGATCTGACAGCTACTAACATTCAAACTGACAGTGCGACTCTCACATGGAAACCTCCGCAGGCTGCTGTCACTGGTTACACGCTCACCTTCTCCTCTGCTGATGGTACAATCAGGGTGCGTACATCCACTCATCAGTTCAATTATTGGACGTTGTGAAGTTTCACAGCTCAGACAAAGCAGTGGTGGTTTTGCGTGGTTTAACAGATTGTGTAAACTCAACATTACTGAAAACCATTTTCCAAATCATACTAAAAAAACTTTGGATTGACTTCCTAACTTCTAGGCAGTCACTGCTGCTTTCAGTTTACAACAACGTGGAAGGAAAATCGATTTGAAACGTACTCAATGGTGCATTCAAGGAAACATCCAAGGCCCTGGAAGTCATTTAAAAAAGGAAAAAACTACTAAGTTAACATTATTTTTCTTGCATATGGTCCATTTGTTGTTATAATTTATCTTCTAGGTTTGATTTTCTGACAGAATACAGCACTTTTGGGCATAAACTGTTAACTGATAATTTATATCAGACAAAAAACAAATTATTAATGGATATTAAAATAATCATGTGATGGGTTACTAATCTCAGGCATGCTTCAAGCCTCTTCCAGTTGTTTTTCACACCAGAGTGTATTGACTTGAATGTAAGACCCATCTGTTTTCTTCAGACTTTTATCATCACAAAGACACTCTGTTTTTATCTATTTATTCTTTTTTTTCACTATTCTTAATTTGTTCTCTGTGCAATACTGTTGTACTTTTGGGATTTTATCCAAATTTTAACTATTTAATTTTTATTTTATTAATTTTCTCCTTGATCCTCACAATTATCGAAAAAAGGGCAGCATGTGTGCGTTCCAGCTGGGTGCTCAACCTCAAAAATACATCAGTTTAAAAGTTGAAAAAGGTGGTTTTGATGTTGTTCCACCTTTTTCCACTTTTGAATCCTCATAATTATGTCTGTTTTTGTTTGATGTAATTGTAATTCTCAGTCTCTGTAAAGCACTTTGGTCAACATAAATTGACTAAACCAGCAGCTATAAAAATGAATGGTATTTCTTGGAAAATGGTTAGCAGTAGTTCAAGAGTTTGAACATTTCATGGTTAATGTTTTTAATGTTTTGTATTTATGTGTGTGTGTGTGTGGTTTCAGGAGGTGGTTCTAAGCCCGACAGCCTCCTCTTATAGCATGGTTCAGCTAACTGGTTCTACAGAGTACAGCGTCAAACTGCAGGCCATCGCTGGAACCCAGAGGAGTCGTCACATTACCACCATCTTCACTACCAGTAAGGACGATCACACCTACACACACCTTCAGCCAACGTAATGTAGTTAGATTTACTGGTTCTTTCACAGCAGTAAAGGATCTGGTGATTTAGGTTACGCAACAGTCCAGATGCACTTCTTCTTACGTAAATTCCTTTCAGTTAATCTGATATTCCAGTCAGATCACCTGTGCTTGTTTTTCATTCTGTCTGAGCTGCTCTCGATGGGAAAACCGTTCATTTTTTTCCCTTTCTTTTTCCCTTTCCTTTTTTAAAAGCTACTTTCCGAGGTCCTAACTCTGACACGATACTGTATGCCGTCTCATGCATTTTTTTTTTAATATAACAGAGATGAAGATAAAGTAAATGTGTCTCAAAGATGATGGTCTCTAAGATGATATCTTTTTAATGTGTGCGTTTAGTTGGACAGCTGTACAGATACCCCAAGGACTGTGCTCAGATTTTACTGAACGGAGAGACGACTTCTGGTCTGTACACCATCTATGTGGGTGGAGAGGAGAGTCAACCAATCCAGGTTTACTGTGACATGACAACAGACAGCGGAGGATGGATGGTGAGGAAATCAACCTGCTGGAATCCAATTAAAAACAGTTTTAAAACCATAAATCACATTAGACAGGATATTATCATGCACATTATGTAATGCTTGTTTTTCTAATGATAGACAGCACCATAATGACCTCCGTGTTGCATGTTATGATAATTGTGAAGGTGTTGTGACATGAAACACTCATGAAAGCCAGTACTCCTCAGGTTCTCCTGAGACGCCAGAATGGAAAGCTGGATTTCTTTAGGAACTGGAAGAACTACACCGCTGGCTTCGGTAACATGAATGATGAGTTCTGGCTGGGTAAGATCACTCATCCACGAGCCTCGTTCACTTTGACTTTTTCTCTCCCTCTATCAGTCACCTCCCAAGTAACACATATTAATCCTGGTCTATAGGTCTCTCCAACCTCCATAAGATCACTGCTTCTGGCCATTATGAAGTGCGAGTGGACATGAGGGACGGCGGGGAATCAGCCTTTGCTCAGTATGACAAGTTCACGATTGCAGAGCCAAGAACACGCTATAAAATCTCCATAGGAGCATACAGTGGAACAGCAGGTAGGCATCACTTTAAAAGGAAAAGTTTGCCACTTTGACTTTCTTGATGAGAGTTAAGTAAGTAGATTGATACCACTCATGTCTGTGTGCTAAATATGAAGCTACAGACAGCAGCCGGGTAGCTTAGCTTAGCATAATGACTGGAAACAGGTGGAAACAGTTGGACTAGTTCTGTCCTAAATGTAAAAAGTCTGTCTAGCAACATCTCTAAAGCTCACTAACACACTTATATAACTATATAACCACACTTGTATAACTGTCAGATCTTCACCATCTGTCTGCACTTTAAAATCCAAGCTAATGACGCCTTTGAGTTTGTTAATTTTGAATATAATGATGACATTGTTGAAATTTTGTCTGTTGCAGTTACTGATCTATTTAATTACTTCACATTTCTCTGTTAAGCACTTTGGTCAACATCTGTTGTTTTTTAAATGTGTTCTATAAATAAATGTGAAGTGACGTTTATGGGGGTTTATGTGCCAAACTATTTCTTGGCCGAGCGCAGTCACTTCCTGGAGTCTTGACATCACTGTGAGGTTGCTGGGCAACCAGTGGAGACTCCAGGACAGATAGATTAAACAAACCAGTTATAACATGTTAATTGGTGTTAGAGGTGCCGGTAGTTGGATTTTGTTAGCTGTTTCCACCTGTTTCCAGTCTTTTATCTAAGAAAAGCTCCTGGCTGTAGCTTCATAATTCATGCATAGACATCAGAGTCAATCTTCTCATCTAACTCTTGGCAAGAATGTAGAACTTTTTTTCCGAAAATGTCAAACTATTCTTGTAAGAAAAGCCCATATGGTCAGTTTTAGTTACTCTAATAGGACTGTCTTTAATTGAGATGCACTGAGTCAATAATCAGCCCATTTCTCAGTTTTTCTAATCAATTCATCTCCACCAGGTGACTCCATGACTTACCACCAGGGTCGGCCATTCTCCACCTATGACAATGATAATGATATTGCTGTCACCAACTGCGCCTTGTCCTACAAAGGTGCCTTTTGGTATAAAAACTGTCATCGTGTCAACCTCATGGGGAAATATGGTGACGACAGTCACAGTAAGGTACGTACATTGTGCACATATTTCATTTAATATCAGATTACTCCTTTCTCCTCCAGAGAAACGTTACTCTGATGTGTTGAATGTCTCACTATTACAGCCTTTTCCCCCGTAATGTGTATTCTATTCTTCCACAGGGGATCAACTGGTTCCACTGGAAAGGCCACGAACATTCAATCGAATTTGCAGAGATGAAGATTAGACCGGCCAACTTCAGAAATTTCGAGAGCAGAAAAAAACGATCATAGACTTGTGAACCCCCTTCCTCGTATACACCTCATCTCCATCCCCCGAGCCTCGTCAGCTGTCACGAACTTCTGCGATCCCTCAGCTTGAAAATCATTCTCTAAAATACACGTAAAACCACACTGAATGTAATCCAAGTGGCTGTGAGAAACGAACCTGGTAACATCACACCAAAGAATCAAACAATTAGCCGTTTTTAGCGTAGCTGTCCCAATTTGGCACTGTTGTACGTGTGATTACGTTTCTGCGTTCCCACATTTTGGGTTCCAAGAGAAAAGTAGCTATTGAGTTTGATTAGTATGAATGGATATACATGTGTTATTGGGACCAAACAGCTGTATAAATATGAGAATTAATTGTAAAATTGTGTGAATGGATCCACTGATTCAGTAACATGTCAAGGGCACATAATCAGAAGGCATCAGGCCACTCACATCCCCTCAAGTAATGGGATAAAAGATAATTCAGTGGCGTTGTATTTTAAATTAGTTGACTGAGTTATGGATAAAAAATAATTTATAAAATGATACATAATGAACTCCATACATTTTTTTTCATATGTTGATTGTGCAACCAAGAGAACCATCTGTCAAGATTTCGCATTTGGAGGCCACTAATACTGTTGAATTCATATTTAAGTTGTGATTTACTTATTTTGATAGGAAATAAATCTGATGCTCTGTAACCTTCAATGCAATTAAAAACAGTTTGATAAAAATGTGTGCAAGCTCTTCTTCTTGTCTTAAAACAATAGTCATGTTCTCAAATGAACATTGAAATAGTTTTTCTTGCTGTAATCATTCCTTCCTGTTCATACTGACCATTAGAAGATCCTTTCATAATGTAAGTGATGGAGGACAAAATCCACAGTCCTCCCTCTGTGTAAACATGTATTTAAAAGTTTATCTGAAGCTAATATGAAGCTTCAGCCACCCAAATTAGTTTGGTACTATACTTCTACCGCAGCTCAACAGGGAAACACTGTCCAAGGAACCACAAAGAGGGAATTTGATGCTAAAAAGACTGTAAATGTGGCAGATATCCACTTTCAAGTCAGTTCCATGTCTAGTCCAGCAGATGGCAGTGTTTACTCTCTGTTCAATACTAGCAGGGCTCATATGATGTACCATATGAGATTGTCTGTTGCCACTTAGAAGTACATTTTACATAGTGGATATTCATTATAACCTCTCTGATATCAGAAAATATTTTTCAGTTTGAAGAAGAAATTAAATCTGTCACCATGTCTAATTTTATAGGTGTAGAAGCAGGCCATCTACCCTCAACTGAGAAATACTTTTACAAGTTTTACTGGTGACTTTTAAACCAAGGCTTGGTGAACTTGTTTACAAAAGTCTTACATAAATATATTAGATTTTAGTGAGGACTTATTAGCTTGAGTGCAGCCTGATATGCCTGCGCCAGCATCTCTTTAACACTCCAAAGTTTAGGTTCAAATCTGTTATCTTTCTTTTGCAACCGAAGCCCTTTGGAGCCTTTTGTGCAAGCCGCACCCGGTTTGCAAAATCGTTATCTTTCTACAGTTGTCATTAAATCCATAGATTAGGTGAACTGTTCCAGATCTGAATTGAAACTGTTATTTGGTGCTGATTTACTGCCTCCATCCCCTCCAACAAGAGTCGGCTTTGGTGTTTGAAGACTTGCCAGTTTCTTAAAATCACAAGAGCCTAAAATGAGCCATAGCAGAGTTAAATATGGCCGATCTGTTCTATTTTTTGTTGGATTTGGCTTGCAAGTATCATAGTCAGGGGTCATTTTAGACTTTCAACATCAAGCACATGACCCAGTGGTCTGTCCCTAACTCGTGTCTTTGTAGAATGGATCATTTCTCTAATCTACAGCCAATTCAATGTCCTCCCTGTGATTTCTGGTACTGGTTGTTTGTTTTGCAGCTTACTTGAATGGGTACATTTTGGTCTCTTACATCCAATCCTCTCAGCAATCAGTTAGACGCAGACTGAATGTTTTGGTCACAATCACAGTAATGGTTTCTGGGTATTCATGCTGGTTGCCCAGGTCAACTTGTAGCCTGATACACTCAGCTGTCGAAGGTTTAGGATGTTGGGACATTAATGTCTAAATTACAACGACAATGAGTAATGATGAGACACTAGATGTCGGCTGGCGCAGAGATGGGAGTTTTCCACATGGAGTTCGAGATTTAGAAATAACTGATGACCTGGATTTCTACCTACGCATATTGCTGAGATCTAATTTCATCCTGAGACGTTTCTAAATTAGGACTTGGAGGTTATGAGTCAAGTGTTCTTGTAATATAGCTCCAATGAGAAACAGTAATAGGAATATATTTCCAGTATAAATATTTAATCTTACCCCTCAGTGTTGGGAATAGATTGTACAATTGGTTGATATGTGGCACTATCATATAAGGACCATATTTCCCATGATCCTGATTACTTCCTGCTGTCAGGAGATAACAGATGATACTGTGTGTATTCTGAGAGGTGAACTTGTGGAAATACGAACTATAGCTGAACTGCAATACACATGGTTTTAATGGTGCTTGCAAAGTAACAATGGTGGCGGTTTTGTGCCATAAATCCAGCTGGTTTAGAAAACTAACCAAGGAAAATGCTAAATTTTAGGTTTCTCATGTTTTTGGCTCAAAGGATATAAATGTTGGTCTGTCTGTTGGTCCACCACTTTGGTGCAGACTGAAATGTCTCAACAACCATTGGATTGCCATGAAATTTTGGATTTATGGTGCCCAGAAGGTGACGCCTACTGACTTTGATGATCTCCTGATTATCTGTCTGATATTTTAGATTTTTAGTAAAATGTCTCGACAACTACTGGATGGATTGCCGTGAATTTGGCAAAGACATTTATGTTCCCAACTGAACCAGTTGAGATAACGTTGGTGAAAACGTTTCATCTAGTGCCGTCATCAGGTCAAAATTTCACTTTGTCCAATGACTGATTGAAGTCGGCCTCAGCAGAAGTTTGTGTTTAGCACAACCTCCGGGGCTGAAAAATGAAGCCAATAAGGAAGTGCCAAAAACCTGCATTTTCTCTAATGGCCATCAGGTGGCGACTCCACTGGCTGCAAAAAGAAGTCCGGTTGTATGGAAGTCTATGAGAAAATGACCCTACTTCTCTCTTGAGTTATCACCTCAGTAAACTGTTTCCTAACGAGTTTATGGTCTCAATCGCAAGTTTCAAGTCTTCTTCAATACAAATTTTGTAAATTAATAATTTTTGTAAATTATGGTCCCATTTAATTTAAATTTGACGATAAAGCAGGGTATGCTTTAGGGCGTGGCTACGTTGTGATTAACAAGTCGCTACCACGGCGACGACGTTGCTTACCAAGTAACTGTTGTGTATGGGCGCAGCTGCTGCTATTTCACAGTGTGCTTTCAGTTCACTGAAGTTAATTAACATTGTGATCGCCTTAAAATAGCCTTGATCAGCATTTGGTTGTAATAAAAGCCTCATCAATGAGTCGGATGATCATCAGTTTTTCTGGTGAGTACATTTTGTTTTAACGGTTTTAGGCCTGTTTTTCGCTAGCGAAAATTAGCATTAGCACTAGCATGATCGCTGTTAACCATAGATTGTAAATGCACTGTGCTAACCACGTTAGCAGCTAGCGCTATGGTCAGGTACACCCTCTCGACCAAATATTGTCACTTAAGGCTACAAAAATCAAACATGGCGACGGCCAAATCCAAGATGGCGATGGCCAAATCGATACACTCGAGGCTTCAAAACGGCAGTTCGCAAACCAATGGGTGACGTCACGGTGACTACGTCCATATTTTTATTTTTATTTTACAGTCTATGGTTTAGCATCATAACACGCTAACTCAGATAAAAAGATGAAGAGGGTTATGTTAGCGTTGAACTAATATGATGGTTAAGTGCTGGTGTGTCAGATTAAGAGCTGCAATGATTAGTTTATTAATCAATTAGTTGCCAACTATCAAATTAATTGCTAACTATTTTGAGAATAGATTAATTGTTTTGAGTCATTTTTTAAAGAGAGAAATGTCCAAATTCTCTGGTTCCAGCTTCTCAAATGTGAATATTTTCTGGTTTCTTTAGTCCTCCATGACAATAAACTGAATATTTTTGGATTGTGGACTAAACAAGACATTTGAAGACGTTATGTTAGACTCTGGGAAACAGTGTTTGATATTTTTCACTATTTTCTGATATTTTATGGACCAAAAAACTAATCGAAAAAATAATCGACAGATTAATCAATAATGAAAATAATCATTAATTGCAGCCCTATCAGGTTCATAACGTTCTTAGATATCGGAGGGTTTTGATGACAATAACTGAAAATGAAAATGTGACTGAATTAATTGATGATGAGGATTTATGTATGTTTTTTATGCCAAATGATCCATCAGATCATTCAGAGGCAGAATTGGAGCATGAACATGACAACTGCACACATCGATGTTGCTATGACAACAAGAATGTGCCAGTCATTTTGCAGTGACAGTAGTTTGTATAGCACAAATATCGATATGATTAAAATAATACAGATATAATGAATTACACTGAAAAATATCAACAAGTTTTGAAATGTGTCCAACACTTAAGTTTACATGTGTTACATGACGGTTGTGGTAAACATACCTGCTAAACATCAACATGTTGGGATTGAATTGTGAGCATGTTAGATGCCTGACATTAGCATTTAGCTCAGCACACACACTCATACACAGCCTCACAGAGCTGCAACCCTGGCGGTAGACTGTTCTGATTTTAAATCATGCGAACTACAAACTGTTAGGTGTCATACTGAATAATGTAGCTACTTGCTATACAGTACTTCCTATAGGGGAAATGTATACAGCCCCAGGTAAGGCTGTGGTTCAACAGGGACTTGCCTCAGTACATGTGAACCAAAATTAGCCAACAGTTCTCAGAACTGTCATGGTGTTGCTACACATTGTGATACTCTCAGTATTTGTACAGTGTTATATCATTGTTTGCTCAGAGAATTTACACAGCCAACTCTCTCCCGCTGATGCAATGACCTAAAGACAAGTCTGCCTTTCCACAGTCTGGTTTCTATTCATATATATGAAATGAATATTTTATTGGGTGAGGTTTTTTTATTTATTATTCACTTACTGAGTAATTGGATACTGCTTCACCTGCAATCAAACAGACAAAAAGTGATTTGGGAATTGTGTCTGTGTGTCAGATATATTCTGAAAGCAGCATGTACAGATATTTCACTTCACTGAGGTCAAATAGGAGCCGAAATACAAATGCGATTTCTGTATGTACCAGTTGAGCAAAGGTTACTCTGTTGCCTAAGAAAACCTGTTTGCATTAGTCATGCCATGCAGCCACGCTGAAACACGCTGGACTGCCATTAATCATGTTTTTCAAGGAAACTTTTTCCCGAGAGTCAGTGCTATATTTGAATTGGCTGTGCTCTGGGTGCAGAGTCCCTGGCACTGTGTGTGAACATGTATCTAAATCATCTGGCACGGCCCTGTCAGTGCGCTCCACACTTTCCACTCCACCATTGGACACATGTAATTGAAAAATAGGTAATTTCATGCTCTGTGCGATTATCCTATATGCTGAGTGAATTTCTCATGCATGTGCTGTAAGTTAAAAATGACTTATAGCATAAAGAGGGTTTTGTATTTTATTTTTAAAGCCTGCACATAAGATTTGAGTAGTGATTTAAGTTTTGTTTTTGACTGTTTTGGAGTATTTTTTTTCTTTATTCAGCCCATAAAACGAAAGCCTTTGAGAATCTTTGAGAGTTTGTCTGCTACAGAAAAGTACAAAGCACATATGAGAAGTTTGACTCCGAGCTGAGTGCACACCAAAGATACATCACATACTTTGCCTGGGGGACTGCTCAAAACAAACTTTGAACAGTAGACAACGCACACACTACACCAAACATTACTGGACGTTGATTTATGCTGCATATACTATTATGTGCTGCATTTTAGCAGTATATTACAGCAGCACTGCACAGGAAAAGCACACGAACACAAGTGGAGGAAGAAGTAGTCATATCCTTTACATAAGTAGAAGTACCAATACAACAATGTAAAAATGCAAGTAAACGTCCTGCATGAAAAAAACCCACTTAAGTAATAGTACACAAGTATTAGCAGCAAAATGTACTTAAAGTATTAAAGTAAAAATACTCATTTACTATATATGACATCATTAGATTATTAATAGTGAAGCATCAGTGTTAGAGCAGCATGTTACTGTTGTAGCTGCTGGAGGTGGAGCTAGTTTCAACTACTTTATATACAGTTAGATAGTTTAGTCCAGTGGTTCCCAACCTAGGGGTTGGGCCCCTCCAAAGGGTCAGCAGATAAATCTGAGGGGTCGTGAGATGATTAATGGGAGAGGAAAGAAGAAAAAACAAAGTTCTGTTACACAAATCTGTTTTCAGTTTTAGGACTTTTTCTTTAATCCTTGATTTTTGGTGAAATATTGGATCATTTGAACATTTATTAAAATGAAACCATGTGAGAAGTTTAGAGGGAAAAATCACTATTTGGTGAAGCTGTTAACAACTCATAGACATCTGACATGTGACCCGACTACACACTGCTTTTTGTAAGACGTCAAAAGCCAAAAAGGTTGGAAACCACTGGTTTCATCTTTAATAATGTGTTGTATTTTAAAAGCTTGTTATATTATCCATTGTGTCAAATCTTCATCTGAAAAGTAACTAAAGTTGTCAAATAAATGTAGTGGAATAGAAAACACAATATTTCCATCTGAAATGTAGTGGAGTGGAAGTATGAAGTAGCAGAAAATAGAAGTATAAGTGCCTCAAAATTGTACTTGAAGTAAATGTTCTTAGTTACTTCCCACCACTGCAGAATTACCTATCATAACACATCATAATACTGATGTGTTGCCATAGTTACTGACCTATATAAAACCACACGCTAAAAAGTCACCATGTTCTTCACACTGTCATATGTATATATACACCATGTTCTTTGAATGTCTCTGGAGAGTGTTATAAAAGTTATTTTTGGCCATTTTTTATCATTTTATGACTTAACTGTTTAACATTACTACATACCTCAGGTCTTTAGAGACTTAACTTATTACTTATGTAACACAAACTGAGCTACAAAGTTAAGTAATATTGCTTGTAAACTTTTGAGAACACAGTATTAACGTTAATAAACCAACCCTGACACATGGTTTTTGTTACGTTTTTCTCCAGTGACTTTTATATTTTTAAAAACAAACCTCAGTTGTCAGCATCACAAATTTTGTGGTCATAGCAACATGGATACGTGTACTGTGCTCAGGTGTAGATGTTTAGTGGTTAAGTTCACGTCCTCGGAGCTGGCGTTGTCATACTCTAATTCTGCCTCTGAATGATCGGATTGATCATTTGGCACAAAAATACAAGTTACTGTTATCAAATCCCTGATAGCCTAAATCTGATAGTTATTGAGACATTTCACTAAAAATACATAAAAATGTCAAGCTCATGGTGGTGTTAGAGGGAAAGTCATAGGATCACCAAAGCAAACAGGCTTCATCTTCTGGGGATCATGAATGTCTGCAAAACTTCTGCAAATCAATCCATCTGATTGTTGTTGAGATATTTCAGTCAAATTTCCATCTGAGCCATGCAGCTAATTTGGCTAAAAACAATTCTTACAAACCTTTTACAGAAAACTGTAATGATTTTCCTCTATTTTGACACCAGAAAGTCTTTAAAAATAAATAGTTTGAGGAACAGAATGCAGCAGAAAGCTTAACTGAATATAATAAATGAAACTAAATTTGATGAAGCTCACATAGATGTTGCAATTTTGGAACCTTTTTGATTATTTTTACTTTCATTTTTGTTTCTATCTTGACACTTTTACTTTTATTGTAGGTTTTGATCTTCTCCCTTTTCATATGTAGAATTATTTCACTTATTATCTGATATTTTTCTTGACTTATTTATCAGTGTGATTCTAAATTGTTGCTGTGGTTGTGTGGAACCTCAGGAAGACTAGCGACCACTTTGTGGAAGCTAATGAGGATCCAAATAAAGAATAAAGAATAGATTAGATGGGCTGCATTTTCCCTCCAGCATCTGTAAAAACCGATGGTAGTCTATATGTTTAAACATCAATAGTCAGTTAAGAAAGATGCAATTTTCGTTGTAGGATATTATTTTTCCCCATGCAATAATACACAGCCCTTTATGTGCTTTATGATACTGATTATCATACATAATATCAAGGATTGTGCGAAATGATCCCATTAATATCATTAATCATTGTGATCATGTCCTGACATCTGCGGGCTCAACAATGGATGCAGCCGTCCGACGTGCCATCAAAATTAAAGCGCGTAAAATGAGAAAGTGCCTAATACGCTCAGGCTGGCTGAGTGTCACTGACCTCTCACATACATACCAACACGCGTGGAAGGTTTATAACCCATCCAGACGGTGAGTGATCTCCTCTAATGGATCCCTATTTTATAGATTCACAACAGAGCTCATTTAGTTAATCACCGAGGATTTGATCAAATTTATAGATTTCAGGCTATTGTCCATTTCAGAAAAAAAGCAGAGCAATTACATGAAAGCCCAGAGGCCAGATGTCTGACCGTCTGATTAAAAGCCAAGAAAGCAGAGCTGTCAGCTACATTAAACTGAATTATTTGGCTGGCGGTTTACAGTCATACCAGATTTCATCTCTTTTGTTCCGGATACAGTCGTTTTTCCTTCCTCTTTAGCCCAAATGAAGCGATCTTGTAATCCTTTACAGTCAGTTCCTCCCTTTGCTTCACAATGAGAGCATTAAGGGCAAAATACATTTCATTAGATCGCTGCAGATGTACGTCAAGTTGGACCTGAGCCTAAGAGGATTGTAGCGGTGTTTAGAGCATACATGTTGAACCTCACATATGCGGTCCTACATACACTACAGAGATCACAACCCCAACTTCTTTACATCATTGAGTTGCCATCTGGACTTGAACTTGAGGCATTTTGGGTTCAAAGCTCCTTATAGTCAATCCAAACAAATTCCATCAGCCTATACATTTGTGAATGTATAGTACAAGTCATGTATGTCCTTGTAATTGCAATAGAAATAGTCGTCCTGATTAAAAACCTTGTCTGCCAAAAGACATGTCGGATTTTGCTTTATTACATTTTGAAAGAAACATGTAGGTTCTTCTTTAGATGGCGTCCAGTTTGTCTAAATATCTCTATCTATTTTAATGTATTTTAATGTATGACATGAAGTCAATTAATCGATCAACAGAAATTAATCTGTTTGGTTTTAGTAATATTTTAAGCAAAAATGCCCAATATTCAGTGGTTGCAGCTTCTTAAATCTGAGAGTTTGAATCTTTACTGTGTCATATATGATAATAAACTGAATATCTTTGGATTTTAGACTGTTGACCTGACACAGCAAGGCATTTGAAGATGTCACCTTGACCTTTAGCGCAATTATAACAGGCACTTTAACTGTATTTTCTGATAAAACGATTTATAATAATAGTTAGTTGCAGCCATGCTCGTAGTGATAAACTCTGCAGAAGAGGCAGATATTTCCCTCAGGAGTTGGTAGAGAGCAAAAACAGAAGTGAAAGAGAGTGAATATTGGACTTAAATTCAGCAGGTGGACAGAAACGCGACTCCAAATGAATGATAATGTTGCTCCGTAACTGCTGGATGTGGAAAATAAGCAGCTGTTGATCTATGATGATGATGATGATGATATGTAATGCAGGTTTAAAGGAATAGTTTGACAGTTCGAGAAATATTTGCATTCTTGCCAAGACTTCGATAACAAAATAGACACCACCCTCATTTCCGTTTATTGTGTCTGTGTAATAGGCTTGTATGTTAGTAAGTGAACTTCATGCTAGTATGCAAATATTTGTTTCCACTTGACAGAGGAAGGCCAGCTGTTTCCATTTCTTTGCAGTCTTTATGCTAAGCTATGCTAACCAGCTTCTGGCTATAGCTTTATATTTACTGCACTCACATAAGAAATATTAATCTTGTCAAAATGGTGAAATTCAAATTGCAAACACAGTTAAAGGAGGATTTGCGTGCAGTCCAGCACCTGTTGGTTTACATGCATTTGTTTTGTTTATTTGTTGTGTAAGAAAAAAAACAACCCATTTCAAATCAACTCTGCAAATCCCTTTATGATAACTGTAAAAAAAACCAGTGTTGTACCTGCTCACTCTCCTTCTCCCTCATTCGATGATGGTTTTAGCTCCGCAGCTCCAACTGTGACATAACATCCCGGCTCAGAACAGAACAGGAGCTCGGTGACAGGGATTACGGCTCATTCTTCAGAGCGCTGGGTTTATTTTAGGGTCCGACTGGATAAAACAGGATTAGCATCACAATGAATCCCCGGGCATTCGAACCCAGAGGTCAGCTCCTGCGTGGCCTTTGACATTTCAAATGTTTATAAATCCTCATCTGTGTTGTGATAGCTAAACATAGATGTGATCAGCTGTCATTCCAGCGAGGAGTCCGTTTTTTGATAAGTGCTGTTGCTTTTTTAAGAGGTGACAGGTTTTATCTACCGGAGAGTTTTCACTACATTCCCTGTTACTTAGCTGTACTGTAGTTAGCGGTCCTGTTTTAGCATATTATTCCGGTTGGTACTGTGCTGTGAGGCCGTGCTTCAGCGTGCTCACAGTGACAATGCTAACATGCTAATCACTGTTCACTGTAATTCACTGTGCAGAGTGATGCATGTGCAGACGCTAGAAGGCTGTTTTCACATTGGAAAGTTTCTCTGCACTTGCATTAAATCTGAATTTGAACACAATTTTCAAAACACAAGTTATATTTACATATTTTTTATAAACCAGCAAGCATCAGTTTTAAAAAGAGTGGGGATATAAGTAAGTTTTGAGAAGTTTTCAGTTGAACTAGTAATAAATCAGAGAGATTTTAATTAAGGACACAACAATTCAGAGATATACTCGCGGGGGCTTCACCTTGTAGAGCCTGATAAGTAATAACCAACATTTTATATTGGATTCTAAACTCTACTGGCAGCCAAAAGGAGAGAAGCCAACGCTGGAGTAATGTGCTCGCCGCTCTTTGTCTTTGTTAGAAGACGAACCGTCTGCAGACGAGCTACAGCTCCTTGGCTGAGTCACGACTGTAATGAATTACAATGATCTAGCTGTGAGGACACAAAAAGCATGAATGCATTTCTTAGCATTTACAAAAGATAAAATATGTCTGCTCTTGGAGGTATTTCACCAGTAGTTTGGAACGGTGGAAACTTGAAGCCTCCAGCGCACGTACGCTGAGAATCGGACTACGGTGAAGCAGGAAACATCTTGCATGAAATGAAAAATATTTGCGTATTGATAGATTCTGGATTTAGTTTTTAAATCAGGGAGAGGGAGTCATTTTATCACAGAATTTGAACATTTGAGTGGAAAAACCATATCAGACACACATAATTATGATTTATGATATATTTTTATATGTCTTATACATGTCATGAGGGTATTTTAAGGGCTCTCTGATTGCAATTCATCCTTTGGGGAACATGATTGGATGTCATTGCATTGCATTAGGACGTTGAATAGTTGGGAAGACATTTCACTAAAAGCCACAAATGTTAAACTAATGTTGGCGCTGGAGGAAAAGTCAGAGGATCACCAAAGTCAGCAAGCTTTGTCCTCTGGGAACCAAGAACGTCTGTACAAAATTTCATGGCAATCCATCAAATAGTTGTTGAGATATTTCAGTCTGGACCGAAGTAGCGGACCGACCGCCATCGCCAACCATAGAGCCTGCTGGTGCGGCTATTAAATAAAACAGAGTAGCTATTGCAGTCTGTAAACACAGTTCTTAAAGAAGAGTAAAGAACAAATGAGAAATGAATGAAGTTGTTGGGAATGGGTTTGTAACAAGGCACACAAAGCCGTGTGCAGTAAAATACCAACGCTGACAATGAGCGATTGGACAGGAGAAAAGTGAAGGCTAATAGTCAGCTGAGAAGCAATCTGTCTTTCAGCGCCGTCCTCCACGTTTCACATATTTCCTCTTTGAAACTGCAGAAACCGCAGCAGCTTTGTAGCTCTGGCCTTCCGAGGTGCATTTGTGGCTGGAGGAGAAAATAGTGTTGCACTCTCATTCCTCTCAGGTCAGTTTATCTGTGACAGTGGGGCAAGGTTACAACACGGTGAGACTTTCCATCACCGTGAGCTCAAAGTCTGAGAGAGGTGGCTCGAATTGGCTCACATGGGTCACGAGAGAAATTCATCACTCTGTTGGTTTTACTAGAAACTGGAAAGTCCAACAGGGGTAAATACTGTTTTACAGGCACTGATATACTATATCTGTATATATATAATACATACAACACTGACTGGGGTACTTAAGAAAGCTTTTGAATACAAGACTTGTAAAGCAGTAGTTTTATACTGTGGTTTTGCTACCTTTGCCTCTAGCATTTCCTCCGCCTGTGGTTATTAACCTCTCATGCTCTACATGATGACGCTCCTGAGTACATTTCTTTTTTTTTTATGTCAGTTCAGCAGCATATAGTCTCTCAGGTCAGCTATATGGCAATCTGACGTTCTCAGAGCCAGAAGAGAGACTGAATTCGCTGTCTTCAGTCCAACACTGTGGAATAGTTCACCTCTTACAATGTGATCACGTAATGCAACTGACTTTTTTTGAAATGGCATAACTTTTTTTTAATGTTATTTCTAGTTTAATTTAATTCTGATTTTGTTTAGTTTGATTCTAACAGCATGGTCAATTGACCGCTTTGATCCAGACTGAACTATTTCAATCATTTGACATTAAATTTTGTGAATTTTGGTCCTAGTGACATTTTGCTTTTGAATGAAATATCTCAACCACTGTTGAATTGATTGGCATACAATTTGGCACAGACTTTTATGTTCTCCAGAGGATAAAGACTTGCAAAATTGCAATTTGTCCAATATTTAAGTTTGTCACCAGACACCTTCAAAACTAACGACACTCCCATCAGCCTCAGCTGTACTTTGCGTTTAGTGTTATTAGCAAATGAACATGTTTGTGAGCATGTTAGCTTCAAGCACTTCTGTTGTGCCTCATGCCATTCATGTCATAACAGAGATTATTACATGTTTTCGACTTGTAAATAGTGTTCACATCAACCTGCAAGTTGTAATTATGACCCGGAAACTGCAATATAATAATAATAAGCTCCAATATGATCTTACTTGGCACTTAATAATAAGGAAGTGCCTGAAAACTAAACAAACATGGACACCTCACGTCAGCCAGTGTCTGTCGTTACATGTAATCAAACCTGAATTTATTTTTATTTATTATTTAATATATGACACTTATATAGTTTCTGACCTAATTAACAGCCTTTTCACAGAAGACATTTTGCCATGTCACAGTAGAATAAAAACCTGACTGGGACATGTGTATAGAACGGAGCCATTGTTGATGTTATTAGTAACCCTCAGTGCTTTTTCTACTGTAACAAGTCAAATTGTTAAAGTGTGTGTGAAACCTTATCATGAACACCTGTAACAATCCATGTTTGATTGTTGTTGAGATCATGTCTTGTGTTAATTCACCCCCCATCTTCCCATTTTTATTACCAACATCTGACAAGTACACTAAAGAGGATAAGAGATCAAAGACAGTAAGGATTTGGACGTAATTCACTCCTTTATAGCCCTCGGCGCAGCTTTGAAGAGGGAACAAGCCGGAACAAGTGAGGGGAAAAACCATAATAAAAACACCACTGTCTTAGACGGACCTGTTAATATCTTACTGTTAAATAAAGTCAAATCTAAGGCCTTTGTTTATGAAGCAGCAGCTTGCTGTCTGTGTTGTGACATGACAGGCTTGTTGTGAAATAGATATATTCAGCCTTAATGGAATCATAATTTACGGTGTGGCCCGCACTAAAACAGCAGCACTTTGACTTCCATTCACATACTTTTACTAATCAGAGCTGATGTCATCGCAGCTAGGCGGAGCCCTCGTTAATTATTGAGAGACCCATATTACACATTAGCAATTAGATAATTGTCCCTAACATTAGCTGAGAACATAGTCAGAGGGCAGCAGCATAGATCAGTGGTTCTCAAACTTTTGCACATCAAGGACCCATAAACTGAAACAAATGAGACCACGGACCCTCATCTGATAAGATTATTGCTTTTAGATGTTTTATTACAGAAAGTGCATGAAACCCACGACCAAAATAGTCATACATTCTGTCATTGTGTTACTTATAGATGAATTATAGTGAAAATAAATTATTCCCCTTTTGCTGCAGACACCTTGGAACCCCCTCAAGGATCCCTGGAGGTCCCCAGACCCCACTTTGAGAACCACTGTTATAGATTAACATTCTACATGCACTCTAACCTTTTTGGGTTTAAAGCAGCTATAATTAATATTTTCTGTAGTAACAACATATGAAATGAAGATGTCTAATGTAAGAGGCGTCGCTTGTAGTGATGAAGCAACTCTGCAGCTCCTCTCGGCTTTACGGAGCTTTATAGCAAATATCAGTTCGTTGTTTGGCTGCAAATTTACTGTTTTGGTTCACTCTTGGCCGCAGCAGGCAGCTGTTTTCAGAGAAAAAGCTCTAAAAAGCCGCAGTACACTACCTGCCCAGCACCAAATGGCAAACAGACAGAGTTAGCTGTAGACTAGCTGGTGAACAAAGTGGAGCATTTAGCAACTAAAGAACCAGATATTTCCCTCAGGAGTTGGTGGAGGCCAAAAACAGAGCTTAAAGAGAGTGAATATTGGGACTTACATTCACCAGGTGGACAGAAACACGACTCCAAATGAATGATAATGTTGCTCCGTAACTGCTGGATATGAAAATAAGCAACTGTTTGCTAACAAGTTCAACATAGCAAATTAAAAGGTGATGATATATCAGTGTTGCGTTCACAACTAGTTTCCACTGAAAACAAGTGGCCAAAAAAAACAGTTAATGCAGATTTAAGCAAAACATACATTTTTACGGTAAGTTAAATGTCTTTAATGGTGTCCCTTAGAATAAGAGGTGTGCATTTTAACAACAATTTTAACACAACAGAGTGAGTTTGTTGTTTTGTACAGAGCTGTGGCTCTTCTGAGATACTAAAAATTATCCATAAATCTGATCATCTGATATTTGTATGGAGGCTGGGAGGGGCAACGATTAAAAAAAAAAACACATTTGTGCTCTTGATTGAATAATTTGTGCGCACGGTTGACTTAATTAGTGCTCTATCTATTCTGCCTGTTCCCCTCTTATGGAGGACACCAAACCAAATGTTTGCTAGCAAACCCTGCTGAACCCTGAAGCTGAGTTTTTATGAACCTGATGACATCTGCAGGACCATGAAAGGTTTTGACGATGAAAAAGTCCACTATCCGGTCCAATATATTTAAGGGAGCTCAGGGATAAGACAGTGTTGCGCTGACAAGCCAAAACCCCAAGTATATCCACATATCTTAGTCGAATTTCAAAATAAAACCTTATTAAATCCAAGCGATCCATAATGAGGGTGTACGCAGGACGAGAGAACGGCATGATAGTGAATTCTGTTCAATCCAAAACACAAATTATTAAATCGAGAGCACGATTTACTAAATCCAGAGCAAGAATAATTAAATTGAGACCACGAATTATTAACTTGAGACCACAAATTATTCAATTGAGACCACAAATTATTAACTTGAGACCACGAAATATTAAATTGAGAGCACAAGTTATTAACTTGAGAGCACAAATGACTAAATCAAGAGCTTGAATTAGTTATTTTTTGTCTCCACGGCCTCTCCTGGGCTCCATAGGCTTGAGATTCATTTATTTCAGCTTTTAAAACATGCATATGCACTTTTCCTTATGCGAGCCTCTGTATATGTGAAGTTTTGACCTATCTACTCAAGTTCAAGGAACTGATGTCACCTCGGTTATCTGTTAAAATGATCGCATTCGAGATAGACTACAGGCCCTCATATCTTCCAGACACCACATATTGCTCGGGCAAGAGCCGCTTAGTCAGCATAATGACTTTGATTATTGATTAACAATCTGAGTATTTGCAGTGTGCATACTTCTGCAGGGCAGCTGCACTCAGCAACATGTGACTAGGTACCGAAGTCGTCTTATTTCATCTGAGACGTCCCTGTAGTTTAAAGGCTGAGGTTGTTCACAGTGTGACTAATCAGGCTGTTTCTCTCAGGGGTGAGATATTCATACAGCGGCACACCTGGAGGCTTCCCAGTGTAAACCACATGTTCAGCTGCTGGAGGAGGCAGTGTCTGTCTGGCCTATATGTATTTTTGGAACAGTTAAGTGGGGTCATCAGTCTAGCTGAGGACAAAACTGACATTCCCAGTTTGTTTTCTCTGTAACTGCCTTCAGTGGAAGTCCGATTCTTTCGGTATTTATGTAAAGGTAACTCGCCTGAGTTCCAGGAAGCAGGTTTCCTCAGTTATCTTTATGTGCCTCTTAGCTCTTCAATCCAGATTTTAGGTGGTTCCTGTTTTTACTCATTAAAGTTAATCTAGATAACTGAGAGAACCTGCTTCCTTGAACGTGTCAAGTTCCAAAAAACGAGTCTTCTCAGTGGATACACATAATTGTGGTTGTATCTCATCTAAAAAAAAAACCTGATAATGGACCTTTTTCGGTTTTGTGTCTGAGTGATATGAAACGTGATTGAAACATAGACTTCTGTTATTGATAGAATAATATCACCATGACTGTTAACATACACAAAATAGTAAAAATGTGACTGCCTGCCACTAGACACGTACTTCTACAAAGTTGCACCACGATGGCTGAATGACACACAAATCATTCAGTAGATTGAGCACCAATGTGGAAATACGCATGAAATATATGTCACCAATTGTGACGAGCTCGTTAATACCTTGTAGGGTGGTGATTGACGGACTTTGGTCCCTAATTACTCCCCTGAGATCTCTTTCTGAGAGTTGCTCATCAATGCCTCAGATATGCCTGTGAAATATTAACAGAGTGCTGTGCAACGCTAGAGCCTCTGCTCCCTCTATCAGGGTTTTTTAAGATAAGCCGTCTGAACCCGTTGCCTTATCTTTAAACCTCATCCTTTACAGCTCTGTAACCAGTGTGGCTACATTACAGTCCATGCGTCTGACCTACATGAGGATGAATTCCTCTTTGTGAAGGTCTAGAGACAAAAAAAGCAGCCAAAAGTTTGGAAAATAACTTATATTTACCCTAATGTGTATTCTTAGCACGGCGACTGTCTTAAAGCTGGCAGACAACTAACAAGAAACAGAACAGTATTTCATTGCAAGTACTTCAAACAGTACTTTATGTAAGCCTCGGCATTGTATTATTTTCATATATATTTGCTTTATAATATCTTGACCCCATGTATCTCGTTCTTAAAGAAATCTGAGCCGTTCCAAATTCGTGTCATGAAATATTCTCTACGGATAACGTCCATTAAACACAGTCATAGGAGCTGCTGAGGTCATTAACGACACCACCCAGCTACACTGAAGTAGCTAAAAATAATATCTCATAAACAAAAATGCTACTGTAAGTCATGTTTTACCGGAGACAAGTTTATAGCAGATTTACTCGTGATGTTGAGCACTTCTATACATTTACACAACTTGAATTGCTTCGTGTAACCAGTGGAAAGTTATGCAGAGACGTATCCACCTGTGAATAATGTAGTAGCTGGAGTTTAATGTTAGTTTTTGTATGCACTTGTGTGTGTGTTAACTCTACAAAATATCTTCTTCAGGTTAAGTAGCGACTTCTGCTGCAGCCACTTAATTTTTCTGCCCAGGTTGAACTCACAGTTGAAGGTCACGTGTTCTACCATTATTAGAACACGTGACCTTTTATTTTATTATTACTTTATTACAGATTTATGATAGACCACATTTCAATAAGGTGTAAGGAGTGTTTTTTATAGTATTTTACATATGCTTTGGCTCAGTTTTCACAAACTCTGTCCTCTGAAAAATGCTGTCCTTACATAAAAAAAAGAACAAATAAACTGAATCACATGCTAAGTCCTCAGCTGTAATTAGCACAAGTTTCAATTCTAAGTGTTACTGTAAGCGTTCAGCGAATCAATGCAACATGTGTTTGCAAGCATTCCTGCTTATTTTAACACCCTGCTGAGCAGCAATGCAATACAACTGCTAATAGTGTGAAGATGGAAAAAGGAAATACAATTGTTGTATCTCTGTCAAGTTGTTGCAGTGTATTGAATGTGTTACAGTTGTGTTAATTGTGGTTTCAGTCTGTTTGCTTTCCAGCAATGTTCTAATTGTGGTGAAGCGATACGAGATTTAGCTTACCTAAGAGACCCAAGTTCCCCCGGAAGTGCAAAATTTTGAGTCAAATTTCTAAGAAATGTATCTATCATTTTAAATTTTAAGTGCACAGCTCGTCTGGGAAGTGCGCCTGATTTTATCTTCTGTCGATAATGCGTGTAACAGTGTAATTCAAACACTGCTGTCTAGTATTACAATATCATTTTAGCTTAATGTATTTTAGATAATTAAACTTGAGTGACTGAAATATTTTAAGGTTGATGTCATGAATAAAAGGAAACAGTGAAACTGATACAGTACAGTTTTGTATGAAAGTAGGATTTACTGTAAAGTCATATTTACAGTAATACTGCATATTAAATAAATACAGTTAAAGTAAAGAATGAAAATGAATCCTTGCTCTACTGAATCTCTGCTTTATCTTGTTTCTATTTGTGGAATCTAAGATAATGACTGTCGCAGACTCTGCTTTGATAAGAACTAGTTATTGTTTGACAGCATTAATTGACCTTGACCGTTTTATTTTAAAATGTAGTAATGATTCAAATTGAGTGATGAACATATAAAAAAGTTTGATACTAGGTAATATGTTTTTATAATTTTTATGTAATGTGAGATATTTTCATTTTGTGTGCTACGTGACATTCTTGGGCCATAATTAGGGAGTATAAATAATAAAATAATGTTGTAAAATACTATAAAATCTTTGTATCTCAAGTGGATAGTTGTCAGATGAGTCAGATGAACTGTGGTGGAAGAAATATTCAGATCCTTTACTTAAGTAAGATTAGCAAAACTACAGTGTACAAATCTATAAAGCATTTAATATTTATGTAAAGGTTGTGCATTCAAGCATGAACTTATTATTTACAGTAGTATTATATATGATAAAAGAGCAAAAATCATGAAATGCAGATTGGTGTTTTGTATGTTTAGAGTTGTAAGCAGCATTTTAACTTTGTAGCTGCTGGAGTTTGAACTAGTTTATGTAATTATGAACAGTTTAATGTATAACAATGTAGAGTAAGATTTTACATACAGAACAGTAGAATATGCTTGTAAAATATGATGCAAAGTGTGATAGCTGTAAAATAAATGTAGTTGAGTTAAATATATGTATCTGATACTATAAACTAATACTTTAACAACTATTCTTAGGGTTGTTTGTGTGCAAATGTACATGAATAACTTTCCATCACCGCTGAAGACACAACATGAGGTTTTCTTGTAACAATAGTTTGGACGGAATCTGGTTAAAAAATTTCCGCTGTGTCACGTCCGGCGTACTTTTCAAAAATGAAAACGTTGCACACAAAAAACTGGTTTGTGTGTTTGCGATACTCCAGCACGCTGATACAAGTCAAACTTCTATGATCTAAATCTAAGAGGCTGGAAGAATAGCACTGGTTTTAATGCTGCTATGTTAAAAATAGAGCAACAACATCAGATTTTTCTTTAATAATAAGACTAAAACAAGAATTGTTTCTTTAAAAAGAAGTGTTTTATTTCCTTTTTAACAAAGCCCAATACAGATTTGAAGCAAAACTGGGGAACACTGGTAAATCTCAATCCAATCAACATGTCTGGGACACCCACAAAAAAGATGAGCTTGAAATAAAAAATAAAAAAAAGGACACCTAAAATAATCATACAACCCAGAATGGGGCAAAGAAAATAATGGTGCATGTTGTTCAAGAACTATAAAAAAATATTTTTGACATTGGGGAAACAAAAAGTTCATGCCAGCAGCTGTTGGGGAGGTAAATAAAAATCAGGCTTCTTCTAGTAAAATAAATGTCAGATATGACAGATCTAGTATCCGCGACATCTGTTAACGGCCTTTATAGAACCGATAAAACCTAAAATAAATGACAGTTAATATCAATGTGCTAAGAATTTAATCTTGGATGAGTAATTTGGTCGAAAAACATCTAAAACACATTTTACACTTTGTGTACAGTAGCTTGTTCAAGCTGTACTACAGTTCTGCCGTGTGGGGCTGAGAATAATAATGAAATTAACTAAAAAAAAAAAAAACAATTAAATGATTTTCATGCTACAAAACTTATTCCGTGGTCGTATTTTTACACAGCGTTTTCTCTCAAAAGGGGACGATAATCAAATGTGTCCCTCCTTTTTTGTCCACATTTCTTTTGACAGAAAAGCGACACGAGTGGCAGATTTGCTGCTGTTTAAACACACGCGCACACATGCACACACGCGCACACACATTTTCACAGATGGTGGTGGTGAGAATTAAGAGTGAAAATTTGACTTGTCAATGATGATCGATAATTAAAAGTTACATTAAGGTTAAGTTTGGTGTTTTTTTTTTTTTTTTTACAACTAATTTGTTACTTTAACTTGACAGCTGAGTTGACCATGAGTACATTTTGGGGGTGGAAAAAAAAAAAAATCACATCTAAATAATTTCATGACAGGTAGATCTATGATTGCAAAGAAAAAATATATATATTATTAATGGCAGACGTTTTGTCTTCTGAGTGATCTAATTCGTCATCGTTCACATCGTTTAGACTTAATGAGGGTGACAAATAAGTAGCTGTGGTGGCCTGAAACACTCAAAAGCTAATATTATTTACTACCAGTCCACTGTGTTTACACACGTACCAATCACTTGAATCATGGACTTGTAAAAGCTAAAATAAGGAGATGGGGTAAGAAAACTTTTTTTTTTCTGTCACAGGTTCCTCTGGCATGTTGGAAATATGAAATTAGACTATCTGAAATGAGCTGATCCACCCATGTAAACACAGTCATTTTCTGATACAGAAAAATACTAAGTGGACAATGTATATTGATCTTTAATAACAATATCCATCTGTTGAAAACACCAGTCTGCTTTTATATAATTCTTGTGTGGGAACATATATATTTTATAACAAAATAAATCTATACTGTTGTTTTTCGTGGTGATGAGGGTTGATAAGGGTTGTACAATACGAATCCCATCATCCCATTCTCTGAGTGCTCGAACTTTCTTTGTCCGTTTCAACAAAGAACTGCATGTAGGCTTAGCTCTCTAAGAAAATGTACTTGTGACTGAAGTAGCTCAAATACTCAAAAGGCTCTGCCTGAGAAGAACATTAGTTTGAAGCAAAAAAAGACTAATAAAATACTCATCTTTTCCATCTTTATACCAGTTGTTAAAGTAATTTATAATAAAGTGTATGTTACTATTATTCTTTTAAAAATCATAAGCAGTTTTTTACTGTATCTTGGCATTTTGACACAAAATATCCTCTTGGATATTTACACAGGAAAAGATACTTTTCAAGCAATAAAACAAGCTTATATTGTGGGTTGCAACAGAATAAAAACACAATTCTGAAGAAATAATGGAGAAAGAATTGCATAGCAGATCAGAAGATAACTAAACAGGAACTGATCTTTTTTTGGTATGGTGCACTTTGATTCATGACTTTGCACATTTTCACATATGTACATGAAATAGGTAAGTCCATTCATAGTTTCACCTGCCGACAGTAAAGATCAAGTTTACTTCTGCACTTCTGTTGAGCGTTAAGCTCGACAGTTAAGAAGGCAGAACGCAGACATCTCGTCCTCTCTGCGCTTCTGATAAAAGTCCATAGGAGTCTTTTCAAAAAAAAAAAAAAAAAAATTAAACTTTGTTTAAAAAGTGCCATTTTGCTACATTTATCAGCTGATTCATGGTCTGCTACTGAACAGTTAACACAAGCAAATGTGTTACACAGCCTCCGACGTCACACAGTTTCCTGATTCTATGAGTTTTGGTCACATGGACAATCACACACAATCACACACACGCATACACACTCACAGCCACATACACAAAAACACCTGTGCAGAAACACACACACACATGTACACACATACACACGTACACACGTAGATGACGTGAAAGGAAAAAAACAAAAGTGGAACAACAAAGTTTGTGGCCGGTGGGTTCAGTTCCATTTGAAGAGTTTATCTGCTGCGATTAGACTTTCCGGCTGGTAAAGCTTTGAAAAATAACAAGCACCATTAGGAAAAGGCCTCAAATGTCCTCCGCTGGGGGAGAGTTCAGCAGTTTCCGCTTGATTTCTGTGCTCCCACAAAAAGCAAAAAAAGAGAAATAAATCTACATTCAGACTCGCCGCTTGCTCGAGCAAAGTCACTGAAATGTTTCAGGCTTTATTGCGTCTTTTCCTCGGATTTCAAGTCTGTATTAGGCAACAGAGCCACGTCGTAATCACGGAGTCCAATGACATGTTATCTCCATCTCCCATGAGGCCTTTTATTCTGTCCGTTTAGGAAACATCCGGGTCCTCACCGTCTCTGCTGGGCATAAACAGGGTACGCTAGCGTCACATTCAGAGAGTCATTGTGCTGGACCAAAGACGTGTGCTGGTAGTGAAGTACGAGTTCTTTTAACGAGCCGTACAGGTTGTACGGCTCGGCGAAGCCATAACCTGAGGGGGTCTTGTTGATGACGCAGTGCTTCACCTCACCGTCCACGCTGCAAAGAGAGGGGACAATGGTCACAATCTGTTCTGTCTGCAGGCAATCAAAGTGTTCTTTCTGACTAAAACTCTCTCTAACAGCTGATTGAAAACAAAACGGATACATACACAACGCTGCAGGCGTAGCATCCTGCTTTGCTGCTGTCTCGAACCAGGAATGTTCCGTCTCTCTTGCCCTGGAGGAGAGCCTCCGCCTGTAGTCGGTTGATGTTGCCCAACTTCCAGGACCGTTCATCGTGATGAGGAAGATCTTCATCATCGTCCACCATAGAATATTGACTAGAGAAAGAAGATGACAATGTAAGCTGCATCCTGTGTTGAACGTGTTGGTTAATTTGCTTAAAGAAATGGAAATGGAAACTTACTCTTCTGTGTTCTCGTTCTTGATTCCCAGCCACTCGTTGAGTTTCTTCTGTCTGACTCCCTTCTGAGTCAACCACCTGAACGAGAGAGGAAACACGTGGACATTAGAAACCGGGGCGGATCCACTTTGATGTTCCTCTCAGAGGGAAGTGTTTCATTTCAGAAACATTGTTTCACTGTTTGAGCGCTGACACTTACATGAGATACTGGTCTCTGGTCTTGCGGAGCTGGATGAGGTCAGGCTTGATGCTGTTCATCCTCTTGTCGATCTCTCTGTAGTCTGCCGCTTGTTTCTTCAGATCTTCCTCCAGTCGACGCTTGCTGTCTACGATTTCACTTATCCTGGATTTCAACTTCTCGTAGTTGCCCATAATCCTGAAAACAACAACGAAGGAATTACTTCAGATGAGTTTTGAACAAAAACATCTTATTTATCTTCAAGCGATATGGTTAAGTGAGGTATATTCTTACCTCTGGATCTCCTTGTCGTTGCCTTCTCTTCTGAACTTCTCGATATACTCTTTGCTGTACCGCTCTTGTGTTTGGCATTGCTCCTCAAAGATCTTTATAGTTTCATTAAAAGCCTCAATAGCTGTCCTTTTCATTTGGATTTCCTGAAAGCAGAGACACAGTATTAGTGTATGCTGTACAAATATAGTAGTGTCATGGTTTGACTTTCACTGCCATGCTGTCATACTCACTTGTGATGTTCTGGTGTATTCTTCATACAGACGGTCGTACTCTTTGTTCTTCTCCTGGTACTGCTGGTGGTACTCACAGAGTTTCCTCCCCACCGCTTCGATGTTGTCTTCTTTCACCACCTGATCCTGAAAAGAAGATCAGAAACAGTTGCGGTTAAATTGCTTCAATATGAGCATTTCTAAACATGCTACATTAGCCTGAGCTAACGTCTTACCTGCTGGTGTTTGGAGACCGGGTACAGCAGTTTGACGTCTAGCTTGGGGTTGTACTGAGCCAGTGACTCGTTGCGATAGTGGTTGATGAGCTCAACGACGGAGCTGAAGGTCAGAGGGTCTGAGAAGCCGTACTTCCCATCCCGGTGGAATATCTTAATGAGTTTGTTGTTTCCTCCTTTCCTGTAGACCAAAAAAAAAAAAAAAAAAGCAACAAAACCAGTTAACCTAACTGCTATAAATAAACAAAAGACTGTCAAAAAGAGGAAGTTAATTGAAACTGAAAAGGAGAAAGAGCTCACCTCAGAGTCAGGGTGTAGTCGCCGTGCATTTTTGTAGAGGCGTCTCGCACCAAAAACGTACCGTCCGCAGTGTCCCTCAGTTTTTCATTGACCTCCTCCCTTGAGATGTCTCCCCAGTACCATTCAGCGTCTTGTAGAGCCATGCTGTTGTTCATACCGTTGTTACTCACAGATGTGGGCTTGGGTGGCTTTGGAGGTAGAGCTGCGAGGAGGAATACAGAATGTAAATAACTGTGATCGGAGCCTGTGTGTGTGTGTGTGCTCACATTTACATTAAACTGGCTCTGAGCTTGAATTATACACTTGATTTTCTGGCTAGTTATGATACATGGAAAGGGAGTCTTGCTGCATGTAAACCGTCCCTTTATCCTGCTTTAACGCTGCAGAAAATGCAACTGGATACCAAATCTGGCATCCACCATATTGCCATTTCTCTCTCTCTCTCCTCCATACACGCTCTGGCTCTCTCACTCATCCCTTTTCCATTGATTAAACAGGGCTGGGAAAGGGAAAAAAAAAAAAACGCTGCCCCTCTCCAGCAGCGAGGCGGTAACGGCGAGGCAGTGGGAGGAGAAATGAAGCGTGAGTCAGGGAGAATGAATTTCATTCAAGAAAAAAAAGAGCCGTCTATTAATATTCCAGGCTGCAGATACAGGGATGATGACTTACATTCTCGTGCAGAATAAATAATATCCACCACAGGATTATGTGTTTCTTTCATCAGGAAAGATTAAAAGTACAAACAGCACATTTTTTAATAAAATAGGAGACAGACTGTGAAACCTAATGCAAAACACCCAGCTCACCATACAAGGCTTTGCCACCAAAAAATATGCAGCTCTGATGTTGAATAGCACAGATTCTGTTTAAGATAATAAGCATTAACTTCATATTTACAATCAGAACATTAAATCTCATTTCCTAGTTTCAGCTTTAAGGCAGCATTGCATATTTCTGACACTAAGATTCGCATTGTAGTGGTGATTTTCATGTGGTGAGGACTGACTCATCTGAACATTTTACCTGCTGTGCATCTGAAAAAAGATCTAAAACCTGCAGTGTCTGTTCACTGGCTGACAGTTTCACAGAGAAGCTAGCAGCAGCAGCAGCAGCAGCAGAGCTAAGGTAGCAGGCTATTTTTAACCCACAAATCTGCACTGCCTTTGTTCACTCCCTCTGCATTAGCACCCTTTCTGCTGCAATGGACAGAGCTCGTTGAGACTGAGAGCTCTGTTGCCAGACGGCTACAATTGTGACATGGCACAAAATGCAGGAGGTTAACAATCTGTGCAAAAGTGTTGCCTATAGGTTCATTCACAGCACATGGTTTCCGCTGCTCTTCTCAGAACATCTGCCTTCCAACCCCTTAACACTTCATCTCTAGATTACTAGAAATTTCTAATTCTTTAAACCGGTCATGTGTACAATCCAGTCTTCTAACAGCTTCACACACACACACACACACACATTACTACAAAGAAACAGCTTGCATATATGACTGAGCGCAATAATCGCCCTCAAAAAAATGCACAAAAAATAGCTTTTTATATCACCAACTAAACACCCATTTAAAAAGCCATTAAGGGCAACCTGCTCAGTAACGTGTTACATCACTTGCCACAGCCAATCACACAAGGGGGTCTGTCACCAGCCACTCCTGCATCTTTCATTTCCTGAGAAGCGATGAGGTCATTCTGAAAGCCTTTTACCTCCCCGCTTCAATTCTTCGCAAAACTGCATCTAACAAACAGGAAACTAAAATACCTCATAATTCTCTCGGCAGAATCCGGCATTACGTGCTAGCGCGCATCCATCCGTGAAAGCAAATGTGCAGCATCTCTCCACTAGCAGAGGGAAAGAAAGGACCTGCAGCCTGCTCCATGCTTTTCCTCTGTCATCCTCTCACTCTCTCCCTCTCTCTCTGTCGAGCTTTGCCGCTTGCTCTCCTGCAGGTTGCTCAGCCCCTCCTCACTGCGTGTGTCGTGCGGAGGTTTAGTCCGTCCCACTGCTGGCACTCAGACAAAGCCAGCTCTGCTGCAGCAGCACGTACACAGCTAAATTATAATGCTTGGCCCAGTCAGAGGCACCCAGAGCTCCAAAATACGCCTGTAATCCCACAGCGTGACACTCAGCCTGACGGAGATAGCTCCCTTGATTTCCTGAGTGATATTAAAATAGACCTAGTTCTTGGTAAGATGTAATGATTCAAGAGGAACGCAGCCGCTGTTATCCTTCTAGGTTTGACTGTGGAGCAGTTGTTGTAAATCTATATGCTCAACTTAAAGTAACAAAACAGATAATATCAACTACTAAATCAGCGTTTCTGAAAAATGTCAAGAGAGAAAGAAAAAGTCTGTGACCTAAATAAGCAAACCTGCTAACCCGCCCCCTCTTTTAAGATCTTAAGGATACACCTGCGTGTGAAAATTAATGACGGCATTCAAAACACTTTTTAAAAATGTATGTATACGTTTTTAAAAGCGATGTATTAAAATCGCTTGCCGTTCTCCGCTGTTGGCCGCACACAACCTGTTGGGAATGTTTAAGGTCTCTTTGAATACTAAGTCTAAACTGAACTCTACATTGAACTCTTGAGTATTATCAGCATGCCTCACAGCAATGCCAACTTACTGTATATATGCAACCTGTAAGAATAGCTCATAACTATACAGCATGAGCAGCAAGCCCCGGGCAAAACTGTTCGCTGACAAGGAGGTTTAAAGAAAACAAAAACCTATTATTCTTGTTCTGGTCTTTTTACTTAAGCTGTGGTATTTTTGTGTCTTATTCTATCCCATGTGGCCCAGTTCGTTATAGCCTGAAGTAAGAAGCAGTAGAAGCACACTGTTCCACTTTTGTATGATAATTAAAATAAATGAAAAAAAAAAACCAAAAGACAGAGCATCAAACTTACGTTGCAAGTTGTGCATGTTTTGGTGACTCAACAAACTCTTCTTTGTAGCTTCTTTTTTATTCCCAAAAGGTAAATTAAATCCAACAGAGTTACTTTCAAGTCCTCCAGTAAAGCTCCATTTCATAGTTTAGGCCACTCAGAAGCTGGATGTGGTTTTGTTTAATTCGCAAAAGGTTACGGCTTTATGTGGTTCTTAATGAAATCCAGGTAATCCGCTCGGCATGAGGCAGGTGCAACATGCGACTGTCTAGCTGACTGACTGTTCAGTTCCTGCTTTAACTGTGGTATAGGGCTGAGTCTCGCTCTCTCTCGCTCTCTCTAGCTCGCTCTCTCTCTCTCTCTCTCTCTCTCTCTCTCTCTCTCGCTCGCTCGCTCGCTCGCTCGCTCTCTCTTCCTGAGCCGCGGGAGGCTGAAGCCTGCTCGCTAGCGTGAAGGCAGATAGTTAATGATTAGCTGCTCTGGTGTCAGTGCTGCCTGTTCTGAAAGCAGCCACTCGTGCCAGCTGCGTGTGTGTGCGTGTCTCTCTCTCTCTCTCTCTCTCTCTATCTCTCTCTCCGTCTCTTTGGTCACTCCCTCTTTCTCTCTTTTCTCTGTTTGTAAAGGAGGAGGCAGGGGGTGTTCAGTCTTATGATTAACTTGCAAAGTTTCAAATATTTGCTGAGCTGGGCACTTTGAGGCAGGCAGGACATGTGGAGATCCAGGCGGAGGGAGGACCGAGGAGGGGAGGGGAGGGGAGGAGGGGGGAGGTGAGGGGGAGAGAGTGGCCCTAGAAACTGGAAGCAGTCCTCAGTTAACAAGAAGTGCTCTGTGGAGCAGGCCGACTTTCCAGCCAACCAAATCTAAGTGGGCCTTTTGTCGCTTACTTAAAATAGGCACGCAGTAACTGGGAGGAGGCATGCAGACACCCGCACACACACACACACACAGACACACAGACACACACACACACACACACACACACACACACACACACGGGTCATTCTCAGAAACACATGTACATAATGTACATGTTTACAAAGTAGGCTATTCTTCCTCTCTCTGTTCTTGTGACCCTGTTATCTGTACGTCACAGGTGAGTGAAACCAGTTTGGCACGCACCTGAACTTTGTCATATGTTTGACAGGGTCATGTGTTTATGTTATGTGTGTGTTGAGGAGGAGGAGGAGGAGGATTTAAAAGAGTTTCAGGGTTTGGGTCTTGCCCGCCATGCCCGCCCTTACTTCCTTCCATCCATCCATCCCTCTGCCAAAGTGCTCCCGCAGGTGCAAATTACTGACAACTGAGAGTGGCCCATGCATAGGAACATTATAAATAGCCCTAACAGGTAATAAAATGTTTAAACAGCCACAGCCAGCCCTGGGGCCTCTGAGCCAGCCAACGACAGGGCTTTTAACTAGCGCTGTAAAAACATAACTGTGCCACGCAATGCACTGCACTCGTACGCCACCAGACTGGCAACCTCTATATGGAGACCACCACTAAACCAACAAGTCTGTGTTTGACATATTACCAGATAATAAGAGAGGAAAGCCAGAATGTCAAGCAAGATTTTTATCTAAAGGTTTCATTTTCAATCTTCATACCCACATGACCTTATGCTAGATGGAAATTAAACAGTAATCACGAACAGATAACGGTTTGGTTTCAGTTTTCAGTTTCTAGCAGATTAACTAATTAATACTTTGTACTGCACGGAAAACTGTAGTAATATTTAATGTATTCACTAGAGCACGTATTGCTCACAGCTTCTATTATCTCACTGTTCCATAGGTGGCTACGTTTACATCGACCCTAATATTCCACTAATAATCGGAATAACAGCCCCGTCAGAATAAAAATTTTCCCACCCCAATCAGAAGAGATTGGCCTGGAGGGAGGGAATTTTCGGTTTGAGAGGGTTGATGTAAACCTTTGATAATCCATTCAGTAGGAAAATATTAGCGCCTAATAACCATGCAAACGCTTAATCTGATCGTTCCTCACGGTTTGGAATATATACATTCAAATCTGCACATGTTTAGCCCACGTGTGGGTAACAGTAAGTGACAGTAGAGGGAGAGAGAGCGTGTGTGTGTGTGACAGACAGTATGAAGTTAGCAGCTGGGAACGTAGCAGTGCAGTGTGTCTACAGTCACCTGCTGGTTAAACTGAAGCCCAGAAGTTAGTGACAATGGGTTAGCTTAAACTGACCAGTTCACTTAAGGTGGACTGGCTTGACCCCCCCCCCTCAGTTGTTGTGACTGTCCGTGGCTGGTAGGAACATTTTGACATATTGCCCACTTTTGTGCGTCTCACAGCTGTTCGATTAAATGTGTCTGCACATTTTAACACCAGAACGTATTAGATCACATCCCATGTTAACAGTTGACTCAGAATCTTCAATCTAAATGACTTCAATCAGAGTGGGAAAAAAAAGTGTGCATGTAACCACAGCTACTGAGACGTTTTTAGAGAGTGAAGTGACGTTATTTAAATCAAATGCTCGTCTGATAGACTGCTGCGTCTGAAATGACCTGCGTCAGCCTCCAGACTGTTGTTGGGAAGCACAGGGGAGAAGTTGTAGCTAACTTTGGAGCCCCAGTCACTATACTCAGCTGCTGGTAAACAAAACTTGCTTTGCTCTCGAGGAGCTCTAGCATTTATTTCTGAGAAACCGTAACTCACACTGAACAAGTCAAGTGTTACTTTTAACCTCACTCCACTACGACAGCTGCGCACCTGCCCGTCCTGCAGCTTCATCATCATCATCATTATCTCTCTGTCTGTCTCTCTCTCCTGCACACCTGTCATCTTCCAAATACACTACTACCCTGCTATTTTCCAACAGTATTTACATTTAGCTTGCTCTGTATCGTGTGGACTGAAGCCAAAGTGTGCTCACATTACACCTTTTTTTGTGTACTAGTTCTATCTCATCTGCACCTGCCCCAACTGCATTTCTACAGTTGAAATACAGTTGCATAGTTAATTACATTGCTTAAAAACGTCGAAGTGGAGCCAACTAAACTTACGAAATGAATCCACACAGCAAACTCTGAATTTAGTAACTGAATATACTGACATGACTGAAATTAGGTCGATTATTGAGTCGTAATTTCAGTTTTGGTAACTTTTCAATTAATCCCCTATAAAAACAGAATGTATTATTTATGTACAACATGGTAATTAAAAAGCAGAAAACTGACATCTCATGCAGCTAAAGCTTTAGAGACGGTTTAGAAACGGCACCTGTTTCACTTTTCTGCAACAAAGATCATCAGGAAATGCGTCAGAGCTAGAAATGACTGCACAGTGAACCTTTCACCGATTGATGATTAAACTGTATTAATGAGCCCTGTAACGTCAGTGTGTTCTGTGGTCCCCATACAACTGCAGCAGTTGCAAGCATCAACACCTTTCTACAAGCTATAAATAGTTCAGGTCTGAGGGTGTTTAGAACATATTCTGCAGCAATTTAGACCCTGCAGAAGACACGAGCAAGAGTCCCCAAACAGCAGCAATGCAATGCAAAACAGTCATGCGTGCATTTTCTTAAACAAATAATGTTTACTATGGTGCATTGTTGAGCAGCAACACTAAACAGACCAACAGCATATAATAACTTTGTGGACAGTGAAGGAAAATCAAGCAAAAATGAGGTAACTACCTGGAGCTGCCTGACTTTCACTCCATTCACTGGTCACCAGAACCTCAATGATCTTGATGTGAGCGTCCAAGCTGGGTTCACAACTGTTGGGGGGGGGGGCGGGAGAGGAAAAATGCAAGTTAATAAAGTCTGTGTTTTACAGCCCAGGTGACAGCCTCTGCTGCTCTGGTTACTCTGTGCTGGTTTCAATCTGATGGTAATTCAGGCTTAACTACTTTAATTGCGCAGCACAGCTGGTAAGTAGAAAAGCTCCAACCTATATCCGTGTACAGCTAAAACCTATGAGTGCATGACACACTATGGGCTGACAGTGTGTGTGTGTGTGTGTGTGTGCTTGCCTGAATATGAGTGTCTGCAAGTGTGCATGTTTGAGCGTCTGTGTGTCTCAGTATTGCATGACTGAGCTTGCACACTTGTCTGTCTGCTGCCTGAGTATCTATCTTTGACAGATCAGACTATGTAGCAGCAAAGCATGATCCCGGGGCACACTGTGCTGCCCTGACACCCACCTGCTGGCCTGTTGTCTGAAAAACACAGGGCTAAAGATCTCGCCCAGCGCTCTGGCAGAGAGCAAGTTCTTAGAGCCGTTTTGGCACACCCTAGCGAAATGCCTTAGCAGACAGTGGAGGGTTAGCCAGTATTGTGAAGGCAGGCTCGGGTTGCTGGCAATGCGACGTAGCAGCTGGGCACATTCTTCAGGATTCACCACCTCTGTTGAAACACATGAGAGCAACCAAAGGGTCAGTAAGAAAGATGTGGGAAAAAAAACGGAGTCGAAGAGGTGCAACAAAGTGAAAGATGTTTCTTAACACAATGAGGAGATGGAAAAATGTCATGTGCAGTTCAGTTTGAAAACCGCATAGAGATTGTGTGGTTGACAATGAGCGTAAGGTACACTGGCAGGTGATTGGTTGCTTAGAGATGCTAGAGATAAACTTTCAGGCTTGTTTTAGTTCCTATTAACCACAGATATCCTGTTTCTGGCCATGTGACAGCAAGAGAATGCAACTCTACAGAACGATGTGCGGTGTGAGGCTTTTGTCTGTGCATGCAACAAGACAGAAACTAAGTTCAGAGAATGTGACAAAAAAACTCTGGTTACATACACTGTGAATTTAAAATAGGTCAAAGGGGTACTGACGAGATCTTGTGGTATTGTGTTTAAAGTACCGAATGTTCAATAGTGCTGCACGGGTACATTACGTCAGCACTTCTGTTTTAGACGAACCGTACAGCAAACAAATGATCACTGAAATTGTGCCAGAGTTGTCTGCTCTCACCTTTGGCAGTGTGGACCATTTGAGCATATATTGCAGTGGGGATGATGGGCTGGGGAAGATCCTGCAGGTACCTACGCAGACCATCACACAGGATCGGAAGTTCCAATTGATCCAAGTCTGCTGAGGGAGGATCTGAAGAAGTGCAGAGCAACACAGACACACACTTGAATACAAAAACTCATTTCTGTACAGAGAGATGAGTAATTGTAGGAGTATGTATTATCTGCAAGACTATATCATGCATTTGTAGATGCAACCATGGATGCAAAATAGACCTTTCTTATCTTTTTAACAGACTATATATGCATGTGCAGAAAACTTTTTTGGTCACCTAACATATTTAGCTCTCTTCATTATCACCACTTGCACCATTTTTAGCCGCATCTATCTGACATTTCCTCTTTTCTGTCTCCCCCAACTTTCCTTGCACTCAACTATTGGAAACTTACAAGTTTCATATGAGCTGATAAAAGAGTGATAAAAAAAAAATCTGCTTACCACAATCAAAATATTGTCTGACTTCAAGTCCACCACCAGCAGTAAATGTCCGATATAATGTGGGGTTATCCAGACCTACAAACAATCAGTGAAACACAAGTTAACAAATACCAAAACTAATACCAGGCAATGCATGTGCTTCTGTTTAACAGGTTACATAAGCACAGTAAATGTGAAGTAAACTTGACGTTTTCCTGGTCAAGCTCACCTTTCTTCTCAATAGCTTCCAGCAGTCTGGCTAGCATGGGCGGAGATGTCTCTGGAAGGGAAAACTGCTCCGTCAAGTCCAGCAGACAGAAGCCTGGAAGAGATTAAAACAGCTTGTCAGCCAAGGTGATTTTGATGAGTAAAACTGGCTTCCCACTACTTCTTGATTGGATTAATGTGATCCTGCTTCTGACACATGATGAATATGTTTGTATGGATAACCTACTGGAAATTCATTACCAACCTACCCTGCGTGAGTGGATTGAAAATCTAATTAAACTGAGAAAATGTCTCAGATGTATTGAGATGAAACTGCTGGTGAATCACATCATGAGTGTAAATCAAATACTGATATTGTCAACACACAGTGAGGAAATGATGCAGCAATGATGCAGACTCTGGAGAGTAGTGTGAAAGTGTATTAATCCAAGCCTACACTGGGTATTGGTACATCAAAGATGTTCTTTTCAAAGCAGCTATTAATAACTAACAATTACTGTCATTACTGATAAATCATCCTATTGTGTTCTTGATTAATTGGTTAGTTGTTTATTCTTTGAAAGAACATTTTGAAAAATCACAATTTCCTAAAGCCCAAGGTGATGTCATCAAATTGCTTGTTTTGCCAACCAATACTTCAAAACCTTAAAATAAATAAGACAAAGAAAAGCAGTAAATACTTATGGTTGAGAAGCTGGAACTATGCAATGTTTCTTTTTTTTAGTTTTGAAAAATGAGTTAAAAAGATTAAGCACTTTGAGCTGCATTTTTTTGTATGAAAGGTGCTATACAAATAAAGTTATTATTACTATTGTTATTTTTCTTTCGATCAACTAATCGTTTCAGCTCTAAATAGCAGTTATAATACCAGGCTGAATGATTTTCAGAGTATATGTTAAAGTGTTCCTTTGTTGGTTGCAAATGATGCTGACAGAATAAGTAGTCTTTATGGTAAATTTCATTCTAGCGTCCCAATAAAAACACAGGCAATGCAAAGAAAGAAATACTGCTCTCGACTCCACGCCCATTCTCTCATACATTAATATCTGCCACAATATGAAAGCACAGAAGAGCTTTGTTTGAATGGCTGTTAAATATAGAGAAAAGGGCAACATAATCATGGCCAAGAGAATATATCGTCTCATCCTTCAGGCTGTTTTGGAAACAAAATGGCTCTATGGAGATTTAACTTGGCTTATTTCTTTCTGAAGAGGATGGTAACAATGAATGGGTTTATTTTGTATACAATTCTATGTCAAATCAGCAAATTAATGGAACAGATTTTAAGCAAAAATAGAAAGTAAATGTGACCCATACAGAAATGAAACGGTCTGGTAGTCACATAAATCTAATCCCCTCTGTCAGTTTCCAGAAGTTGTGATGAATGTTTATGTGACATTAAATGGTGAGGGCTGCAATTCATCTGAGGCAGCAAAGGTTGATTAAGTGCACGACTTACAAAACTGCTCAGTACTTCAAAAAGGAAGCAGGTACGAGACCAAAGGACTGCCATCAAAAGTAAAAAGGTGAGTATTTACAACAGACTGATTCAAGAACAGGAGGTGCTGAGCACTAAAGTTAGGGTTTGGTGGACCAAGGAATTAAGCAAATACCCTGTGATATGAGGTAAGCCAGGTCTGAGCTTTTTTCCTTATTTTTCCTTTAGAACTTTGCACCCAGGTGTGGACATGAAAGGATTGAGGGGTTGGCAAGGATTTTATTTGGATTTGCAAAGGCGTATTTTGAAAGAGCACTTTCCTGAATGGCTCAACTGTTCAACACTGAGTCTGCAGTTTCAAAATGCTGAGAAACTGAATGGAACCCTTTCTCGCAACCATATTTTTCTTTCTTTCTACCTTAAAAATTATTACATTTTTTGAATCAGGCATTAAACGGGCAACTACTGGTCTCCACTGATGCATGCGTGCTACTCATTACCAAGGAGCTACCCGCTTCCCCCAAAGAGTGTTCAATTAGGCAAATAATGAACCACTTTATCCAAATCCACATCCTCTTTGGCCAGCGCAGCGCACAGCCTGGCATGTTGCGTGTGAAGAAACTAGATTACCAAAGTCCTTCTAACCACAGAACACACAAAACTCCATGTAAGACAACTGGTCATCTGGAAGACATTATTGGAACTGCAAAGTGGGAGGGGGGTTTTCTCAGAAGCCGTGAACTCTGAGATGGAACACCAAAGTTTCCCTATATAGAGATCGAGACACGCAGTGCTGCCATTGCACACCTTGGAAGTGTAACCTTTCTCCCAGACAAGATATCTAACACGGCTGCCATTCTACAGCCAACCTTTTTCTGAGAAACTCAATTCACAACCTGAAGTTATATTTAAACCCCCAACTGACCCACCCTCAACCACTGTTCATATCCATAAAAATTAGGTAGGCTGGTTTTATTAAACATTTTTGACAAACTATGCGTCTAAGTCTTTATTGCGAGATGTTTTTGAGATGTCTTGTAACTAATGGACACTTTTAAAACACCACGCAACATATTCAACAACACATAATATACAGACTTCAAAGCCACTGTCTTGTGTTTCTTCAAAGGTTTGGTGATCTTCAAAGTGATCCAGCACTTTGTGTTTATTACTCTATCCATGGCTGGCCTATGAGTGACACAGGTCAGCCTGGAGATAGAGTTGCTTCTCGGTACTGTCAACGATGTGATAGTTTCGGCACCAATGGATTGTATCAAGTAGCGGACAAAATATGGCAGACATGTTTCAAGCTATCATTGATTTCGAAGATGTCTCGGCATGAGATCAAACAATCAACATGGCCATAGCCTATGACCATGGAAACATACATACAAAAAAACAAAAACAAAAATAAGAAAATGTAGAAGGATTTGCAATGTTCATTTAAGGTTTGGTAATGATGCATGCTAGCTCTTACTGTAGCTAACGTTTAGATTACCGCAGATAAAATTCTGTAGCATTTATTGCATGAAGTTATAGGGCCCTTTAAAACCCACTTTGTTTGGTCCAGACTTTCAGATTTTTCAATTTGATCTGAACCAAAATTACAGGTGTTAAACCTTCTCCGGACCGACCAAACAACCGAACCTTGGTTCGACGAAAGGATGTGGTCTTGGTCCAGACAAAACAGAACCATGGTTCGGTTTGTTTCTAGTGTGAAATATTTTTTTTGGATGGTTCAGACTTTTGGACCAATTACAGGAAGTTCTGGCAGGCTATCATCAGAACCGTAAAATGGAAAAATGAGCCGTGGTAGCACATGTTGAGAAGAGGAGACCAAGTTTTTAATTGAAATATGGTCCGACAATGTTATGAAAAGTCAACTGGAAAAAACTTAGACGCCGGCGCTTTCCAGGTATTTTTGGAGAGGATGAGAGAGAGAGGGTAGGAGAGGTCAGGAGAGCAATGCCACCTGAAGATCAAGAAACTGTAGTATATATATATAATATAAATAATATAGTGGCAATGCAATGAATTTGTTTATTCATTTTTCTCCATTAATTCAAACGGCGATAGAAGGTTACTCGCTACTCCTATGACCATGGAAACATACATACAAAAAAAAAAAAAAAGTATAAGGATTTGCAATGTTCATTTAAGGTTTGGTAATGATGCGTGCTAGCTTTCACTGTGGCCAACTTTTAGATAACAGCAGATAATATTCTGTAGCATTTATTGCATGAAGTTATAGGGCCCTTTCAAACCTACCTCGTTTGGTCCAGACTTTCGGACTTTTCAGTTTGATCCGAACCAAAATTACAGGTGTTGAACCTTCCCCGGACTGGACGAAACAACCAAACCTTGGTTCAACAAAAAGATGTGGTCTTGGTCCAGACAAAACTGAACCATGGTTCTGTTTGTTTCTAGGGTGAAAATATTTTTTGGATGGTTCAGACTTTTGGACCAATTACAGAAAGTTCTGGCAGGCTATCGCTAGAACCTTTAAAAGGAAAATTGAGCCGCGGTAGCACATGGTGAGAAGAAGAGACCAGATTTTTAATTGAAATATGGCCCGATGATGTTATAAAAAGTGAACTGGAAAAAACTTAGACGCCGGCGCTTTCCAGGTATTTTTGGAGAGGATGAGAGAGAGAGGGTAGGAGAGGTCAGGAGAGCAATGCCACCTGAAGATCAAGAAACTTTTGTATATATATAATATAATAATATAATATATTGGCAACGAAATTAATCTGTTCATTTATTTTTCTCCATTAATTCGAATGGCGATAGAAGGTTACCCGCTACTCCTATGACCATGGAAACATACATACAAAATAAATAAATAAATAAAAAATGCATAAGGATTTGCAATGTTCATTAAAGGTTTGGTAATGATGCGTGCTAGCTCTCACTATGGCCAACTTTTAGATAACAGCAGATAACATTCTGTAGCATTTATTGCATGAAGTTATAGGGCCCTTTCAAACCTACCTCGTTTGGTCCAGACTTTTGGATTTTTCAGTTTGATCTGAACCAAAATTACATGTATGAAACCTTCCTCGGACCGGACCGAACAGCCAAACTTCGGTTTGACGAAAAGATCCAGACCAAACTGAACCATGGTTCAGTTTGTTTCTAGTGTGAAGATGTTTTTTGGATGCTTCAGACTTTTGGACCAATTACAGAAAGTTCTGGCAGGCTATCGTCAGAACCTTTAAAAGGAAAATTGAGCCGCGGTAGCACATGGTGGGAAGCGGAGACCAAGTTTTTAATTGAAATATGGTCCAACGATGTTATAAAAAGTCATCTAGCAAAAATTCATAGAAATGCTGACGCTTTTCAGGTATTTTTGGAAAGGATGAGAGAGAGACGGTATGAGAGGTCGGGAGAGCAATGCCACCTGAAGATCAAGAAACTTTTGTATATATATAATATAATAATATAATATATTGGCAACGAAATCAATCTGTTCATTTATTTTTCTCCATTAATTCAAATGGCGATAGAAGGTTACCCGCTACTCCTATGACCATGGAAACATACATACAAAATAAATAAATAAATAAAAAATGCATAAGGATTTGCAATGTTCATTTAAGGTTTGGTAATGATGCGTGCTAGCTCTCACTGTGGCCAACTTTTAGATAACAGCAGATAACATTCTGTAGCATTCATTGCATGAAGTTATAGGGCCCTTTCAAACCTACCTCGTTTGGTCCAGACTTTTGGATTTTTCAGTTTGATCTGAACCAAAATCACATGTATGAAACCTTCCTCGGACCGGACCAAACAGCCAAACTTCGGTTTGACGAAAAGATCCAGACCAAACTGAACCATGGTTCAGTTTGTTTCTAGTGTGAAGATGTTTTTTGGATGCTTCAGACTTTTGGACCAATTACAGAAAGTTCTGG
The DNA here is from genome assembly GCF_963924715.1 of Thunnus thynnus. Lineage (NCBI taxonomy): Eukaryota > Metazoa > Chordata > Actinopteri > Scombriformes > Scombridae > Thunnus > Thunnus thynnus. Next base: position 7,174,854 of record NC_089535.1, read on the forward strand.
CAGGCTATCGTCAGAACCTTTAAAAGGAAAATTGAGCCGCGGTAGCACATGGTGGGAAGCGGAGACCAAGTTTTTAATTGAAATATGGTCCAACGATGTTATAAAAAGTCATCTAGCAAAAATTCATAGAAATGCTGACGCTTTTCAGGTATTTTTGGAAAGGATGAGAGAGAGACGGTATGAGAGGTCGGGAGAGCAATGCCACCTGAAGATCAAGAAACTGTTATTATATTAGTATATATAGTGTTATAATATAATATAGTTGCAACAAAATTAATCTGCTCATTCATTTTTCTCCAATAATTCAAATGGCGATACAAGGCTACCTGCAGAATTGACGACACGCCAATATCAGACGCACGCCTGACTACAAACCAATCAATGTCAATTATAGAGAGACACAGCACACGTAGGTGATGACGACGGGACGTAGGTACGTCATGTAAAGTTCTATAGTGTGCTCACATAATTGCAATGTGAAACCAAAACTAACCGGATCATATGTATACAATGTAACAAAAACATAAACCTTGGTTCAGACATTCAGGTGTGAAAAGGCTCACAGCTGATTTTACCACATATTCTGTAACTGCTTGCGAATTTTGTGCAAACCTCATTGGAGTATCTAAAGGCAGCTAAAACTCCAGTTGTCTCCAGAGGGACGTTAACATCAGAAACACCTTCATTATGAGCAAAATTACAATATCTCCAACAACCAATGTAATCAGTTCCAGAAACATATTACATAGTCCTCCTTGTAGTAGTATTCAGAGTTGCTACACTGCTAACACAATGTATTACCATTGCCTTGCTCTGTTTAGAACAGCTGAGGGGCTACACACATCATGAGACTGTTCAAATTTTCTCCCTGGTTTCTGTGGCAACTTGGTACAGGAGAGTAAGGAGACAGGGGCCCCTTGAACATGTCTCTACACGCCTGCATGTTTGGCAGACCTTCTCATGATATCCCAAAAGGCCTCAGCCAGTCAGTAGTCAGTTAGTCAACCGCAGGTTGAGGAAGTCGACGCAGCTGCCACTGGTGCTGCTGTGGTGTGGGGGACAATCTCCCCGGCTCAAACGATATGTCTGAGCCGTATGAACTGCAGACTGCGGGCGGGACAGGGCTGGGGCACCACGGACACACTAAAGATAGCACACACTTTGGATAAATTTAGAGGGCCTACTCAAGTAACCAGCATTTTCAGGTTATACCATTTCTTCTTGATTGAAGAAAGGTCTAGCCGAGGCACGCCAGTAAAGATTGATAACCCACGGAAAGAACATCACACCACACCACACGAGAGCACATTGTAGAGCAGCAAGTATGAATAGTAATGCAAAATTAAAAAAAGTGGATAGTTTCTGCAGTATCTTTTATGAGACAGGGTGCAGTTGATACACTAAAGCATTATTCAGACATTCAGCATTAAAAGCATACAAAAAAAGCAGAGCATTTTCATTAATACATTTGCAAGAGAAACATACTTTCACATGCTTGCACTATAACCAAATGATTAATACAGCTTCAAACCTTAGGAGTGAAAAAGGGCAGGCAATGTCTCCTCCTGCAGGGAGGAATATGCAGTGCAAAAGCTAAGCAACAGCCAATGAGGAGCCTGTTGCTACAGCTTGACAATTAACCCTATGAAGAGCAGCCCATCAGTGAATCTCCAAACGTAATTCAAATTACCACAATGTCCTTGAGTGCAATTTTTATGCAAATAAGTACTCACTTCACATACCAAAACATATATGGTAAAATAAGTATATAAGTAATTATTACTTGAAGATTATTTAGCATGTTTCTGTACATGTGTGTTCCCTTTGCACAGCAGCACTCCCACATATGTTACAGCCTCTTTACATTAAATTAAAATGAAAATCTTTAGAGAGACAAGTGGCTGAGGCACAAATCTAAAGCCCTAATAGAAATATTGTCTGTCAGCTTGGATCCCTGAGTAAAGACTGACAGATGTGTGTATTTAGAATAAAACATACTGAAGGATGATATCACCTATTTTCAACCTGCACCTTATTTTCTCAGCTTTTGTCACTTTGTCAAGTCTGATATCCCTCTTAATTCATAGGGTCACATCTCTACAAACAGCCCAAGTTTCCTGAAATATCTCCTTTCCACACAGTTTCAGTCACACTGCAGTAACACAGGCTTATATCCTGTTGTCAAAGTTCAAATTACCTGAAAATTAAGTATATTATAGTCTTAATTGCTACTCTGATGCAGTGGTGACATACTGAATTTACCTTGGATTCACTAAATTAAAAAGAATATGTAGGAAAGGTTTTGCAGGGTCCAATATTTCCCAAGTGCCCAAAACTAATAGTTATAAGTCGTTCAAGTATATATTTTTTTGGTGGTGGTGCAGCTTTTCTGTATTTCATATCATTGTAAACTTAGTATATTTGGGTTTTGGACTGTTGGTTGCATAAAACATCTCCTTAAGCTGTTATAATTATTCACCGTTTTGTGATATTTTTAGACAGAACGATTAATTGAATAAAAAAGAACAGTGATCAATAAAGAAAATAATAATTTACACATGCCCTGATAAACTGCATGCCCTAACTGAACTGTGTGTCAGCACAAATAAACAGAGCAGTGAATCCACTTTAGCGAGACGTCCAAGGTATTAAAAATCATAACCATCAGTGAAAACTGCAAAATAAATCTTGTAAAATCCTGTGAAACAAACATCCTAAAAACAAAAATGATTTTGCACATTAGAGCTCTGATGAGTTATGCATGAACACTTTGAAGTTGTACCAAAGAGATGTCATCATGATAAGGCACTTCTAGAGATATGACTACAGTTGGGTTTTGTTTTTGGAGAGGAGTAACTGCAATGTGAGTTTTAGCTCTGCTGAAAGGGTGTGCTATAACTGCTCTTTGAGTTTCCTTGGCCTAGCAACCATGCACACAGAGGTATCAGAAGCAGGGACACTTTAAAGTGAAGTAATTGAGCCTATTTTTGAACATAACTGATGAGTATTTTGGCCAAAACTAGGAAAATAAGTACTTGGTTGAAAATAACTGAAGCTTTCAGGGTTTTCCCTGCCATTATAAAGACTGAGATGCAGCGCCTCAGCGTTTTTTCACAGTCTCTGCCGCGTTTTTGCTGTCATTTCTGGTCCCGCTGCTTCTGTCCTCTGCTGTCTGTGTTTCACCGAGGGCGGGGCTCAGCTCCTCCTCACAAACGCACACACATGCATGCACACACACATTCAGAGCGGCCAGGTGAAGTGAAGATAATGTTGTATTCCTGTTAATGACAACTCCAATCGTTACTGTAAGTGCAATAAAAGCTTTCCGAGTAAAAAGCTAATAAAAGTAATTTATCAAACCGCCTCTTCAACAGGCATAAACATGCAGGAAAGTGCATTCATTCATCTACTTTGCCTGCAGTTTCCTGATACTTTTTGCACAACCACACCGCGCTAGTTAAGCTAATAGCGAATTGTTACAAACAAGCTAAAACAAAAGCTGTCTGTATGTAGCCTGTTTAGCTTAGTTGCCACAAATCTTAAAAGTTGGCAAATTCTCGTAAACTTAACTGAGTCAAACCGGCCCGTCCTCCTTCTACCAGCGGTACCTGCAGGCAGTGAATCACATCAGCAGCAGAGGGACGAAGGACTGATACTGACTGATGTCTGCGTTCTTGATTCTTTCTAAACTTCACTCAGTAATCTTATTTATTTCACCAAAATTTAAATTTCTTCCAGTGAGATATTGAGTTTACAGTATATAGTGACTTTCTGAGTTAAACATTACCGTTGCTGCTCTAGAAACAATATTTAGTTATATTTAAAGATATAAATCAATTCTAATCCTGTTCTATAATACAGTAAAACAATTCTTTAGTAATGATAGAGAACCCATAAGAGTATAGATAAGATAAAGATTAAAATCTAAGCGACACCCATCCTTACAGCTCGGGTAACGGCCTCACCCTCGCCATGGGAGGACGAGCAGTTCAAACCCCTTCACTTGCAGCATTGTTTCACCAATGTTATTTTATGACTATTACCTTTTTTAATGGCACACAGTGCAAGCACTCACAAAAATATGAAGGATAACTTCAGGCTTACTTCATCTGTAAGCTTATTTATTTCACTCTACTTCTTGCTAATGTCTGAATGTACTGTGAAAAACTACAACCTGTGCTTTTTTTAATAAATATTGCAACGATAATAGTCCTTATTCTTGGTTGGAGGAACCCAACACCCCTCAACTTAACTACCCCCACCCTGCTGCAACCATAACACCTAAGCCCTGCAGACACCTAGGGAAAACCCTGGCTTTTAAAAAGGAGCCTATGATCTATCTTGTTCACAGTATTATGTAATGCCACACCTCCGCACGAGGCTTACACGGCACCTAGCTACACTAGCCAGTCCACCTTGTCTCCCTCCCTCCCTCCCCTCCCTCCCTCTTAATATATCACATATTTGAAATACCTTTTCTGTTCCCCTTGACTTGGTGCTTCTCTCTAATCTCACTTCTGTCTTATTGCACCACTTCTTCAAGTTTATCAGCCTGCCTGTCTCTCTCTATCTCTCTCTCTCTCTCTCTCTTAATCCTGCTAGCAGACATGCTCGGACTCCAGTAAAGAAGATTTGCCAATTCAGACTTCAGACTCTGAACACAATCAAGTAATGAAACAGTTACAGTATGCACGCCTTCATGCACACAATTCTTCTTCAGTCTTACTGGATTTATGCAATAATGCAGTATAGTGAAGAAGTTGATTTTATTGAGCCCTCTCTCTCTCTCTCTCTCTCTCTCTGTCACACCACTGAACCGCAGCATATTCTAAAAACTGGCATGACTGCATCAGTTATAATTGGAGAGCCGTAGTTCTGATATTCTTTATTCTATTATAGTCACAATTTTCTCACTTTACACAGTAAGATCTAAGTGACAGTCGGTCGAAGCAGCTTAGCGTTCGGTTTTAACCAAAGTTAGAAGTTGGTCTGAATTAACATTTGGATATTTTTAAACCATATTTTTCTTTGAAGTTGGTTTTTCCATAATGAACCCGTGAGATGGGAGACTTTCAGAGCTGAAACAATTATCGAACAAAGAACTCCCGCACATTTGTCTTCTGTGCTTGTAATTAAGGGAGATTTATTGGGAACAACGTTTCGGTACACAGACCTTCATCAGGTTATTTCCAAAATAACCTGATGAAGGTCTGTGTACCAAAACGTTGTTATTTTGGAAATAACCTGATGAAGGTCTGTGTACCGAAACGTTGTTTCCAATAAATCTCCTCTAATTGCAAGCACAGGAGACGGCGTGCGGGAGTTCTTTGTTTCGATTATTGACGGCCCGCGGTCTTCTCTCCGACGCAGCCGTCTATCTGCAGGTGTGCAAAAGTTCTGCTGAAACAATTAAAAACTTATTAGAGAAAAGAAATCTGTAATTTTTCCTTAATTGAAAAGCAAAAATGTCAAACATTCTCTGGATCCAGTTTCTCCGTTGTGAGGATTTGCTCCTTTCCATTGTCTTAAATGATGGTTACCTAAATCTCTTTGGGTTTTGGACAGCTGGGAGGAGAAAAGAAACGGTTTTCAGGATACTATGAAGGCCATTTGTCACAGTTTTCTGACATTTTATAGATGAACAATTCATCAAGAAAGTAAGCGTTGAGTAATCAACAATTAAACAATCTTTAGTGTTGGCCCTTGTTGCAGCAACTTCCTGCATTTGGCTGAGCAACATGACCCCAACACATAAAATAAAGGTAAATTTTGTCTTTTTACATGCTGTTGCTAGGCTTATAAAAGAGGGAGGGAGTATGGGAAAGTTGCTAACACTGACACACAACCAATAAGGAACCTGACATAAAATTTCACATGTGTTTCGGAAACTTTGATGATAAGGAAAATGATGACATTCTCCTCTGTAGATATGGTGCAACGTTGTAAACAATGACGAGCCAAAAATATATTTAAATCCAGCTTGAGTCTGACGTATGGGGGCAGTGGATTTTCCGCTGCAACTCTCCCCACCCCCGACTGACGCCGGCGACATTACATGCTAAATATTTATCCGTCGAACTAAACAAATGTGACAGACGTGGGGTTTTAACCACGGCAGAACTTCTAGATCTAGTAATAATAATCTACTAAGCCAAATACACTTAAATTAGTCAAATTAGCCTCGCGCCAGCAGGATGTACACTGATAACAATGACAGTGTAAAACAGCAATCGCCGGGGTCCTATTCAGCGTGCAACCATTTATTGTCCGGCCGCATTGTGCACCAAGTTACTGCAATCAGCACTTAGCACAATACTGATTCATCACAAAGCTACAAATCAGTCTACCATGCAGTCTGTGCGCACCCCTCCACCAAAGAAGCGCCAACACATTCCTGGCCCCAGCTGCCTTTAGCTCTACAGAAGAACCACCGACCATCAGAGCAAATTATCATGTTATAAAACTTCTGCTTTGTTCGTTTCTGCCGTCCACTCGGATGGATTTAGTAACCTGTTATTGTCCTTTATGGCCAAAAAAAAAAAAAAAAAAAAAAAAAGGTATAGGAAATTGAAACCAAAACCGAAGTTGCCATGCCGAATGTAAAGGGAGAAGTGATTAACAGAGAAAAATCAACAACACTGACAGAAAGAGTGTTCAATACAGCAGATGTCAGCCTGAGTACTAAAGAGGCCCAGAGAAGGAGAGCTACATTATCTCAATCTCCAGCTATGCACAGTACTCTCTCTCTCTCTCTCTCTCTCTGCAACTGTCTCCTTTGTATAGCCTGCTCTCTTCCTCTCCAGTAGTCTCTTTCAAAATGTCTATCTTACATACGCAGAAAGTCAACTACTTCAGCCCACATGTTCCACATATAGTGTGGTCTATTGTGCAAATATATGATAAAACCATTACTGGTTTTAAAACCCACACAAAAAAATGCTTTAGAAATGCACTCGAGACATATTTAACATTTAAATACTGTGATTTTTTGGGGGGATTATTTTTTGACATGTCACTTTTGCATTAATAATGAAATGCGACGTACTGGTGAAGTTACAGGAAAAACATGCTGATAAGCCTCAGACGAGAAAAGCGAAGATAGCGTGACGGCATCAAATATTTCCTTAAACAAGACGCTGCATGTAGACTGAACCTTGTGAGAGCATGTAGAGTAACGACCAGTTATTCACACTTTTATCTCCGACGTTTGGAAGAATGCTCGCTCAGACTGGCTGTTGGGGAGATAAAAGAGCAATTATACACACAGAGAACAGTAAACATGGAGGAGTCAGAACGCTTGGGTTTACATTTAACCGTTAGCGGCCATCGACTCGGTTATCGTCATATACAAACAAGGTCGTTGAGCTTCACTGATATTAGACAATATACTCTCAAACTTTATGGAGCTGCCTGCTCAACGCACTTAAATATACTATATTACTTCCTTAAATGGTTGAAAATTGGAGAAAACTACATTTGTGAGGATGAAATGCACTTTAAAAACTATTATTTTCCGTCTTTGATGAAACAAAGGCACGTTATCTTTGTTGCGCATCAATGTGAAAAAAAAATAGTGCTTTAAAAAAGGTGAAGCTGAAGAATTTCACTTTCATATCAATTCTTCATTTCTGTATAAAATAAAAAAACGGAGCCCTAATATGAACTGCAAGGCGCTTCGCTCTATCTGCTTCAATCTTCGAGTTCCTTTTTCTTGGCGGGCCCGAGCACATGTATATTCTCTCAACTGAGAGGCCCAGAAAAGGAGCAACACTTTAATGTTTAAAAAAAAAAAAAGGCTGAGAGCTGGAATGAGGCAGAATAGTTTCCCAGCCCGGCCCTCTTCTCTTTCTCTTACCCTCTCCACATCTGCTGCACTCATGTAAACCCCTGTGGCTCAGAAAGGAGAGGCCCCTTTTCCAAGCCTCCATTCTCCACCTCTTTCCCCCTACCAGAGCTGACTGTAGAACTATCAAAACATTAAAAAAAAAAAAGAGAGGAGGAAGAAAAAAAAAAAGCTGAGGAGTAGGAGGAAGGGAGTGAGATCCCTTGGTGGTGGGCAATAAATCACAAACACTCTGGGAGCAACAAGAGCCCTGCCTCAATCACAGAGCCCTCAGCCCCTCTTCAAAGCCCCCTTGAGCATGCAGGGCCCAATCCCCCCTCCCCACCCACCACCACCACCACTCCTCCACCCCTGCTTTAGCCCCTCTGCCAAGCCCACAACTCCGCTCTAGTCCTGATCCTTTTGCACACCATCCCTTGCACCAACCTTTTAGCTAGCACTGAGGCTTTCTCTCCCTTTACCCGCAACCTCAGGGCCCCTTCTCTCCCTCCCTCTCTGTGTCTCTTAACGGCCCCCGGACACAGAGACTTTTCTTCTCCTGGTGCAACATTCACACTCGCTCCAGGCTCGGCGCTGCCACTCAACCACGACACAGCCCATTCAACACATGCCCCCTTCATACAGCTCCTCATTCACCCTCTGCGAAACCACAGCAAAGAATTTCACAATCGTACCACAAAAGGGCAGAAACTAGAAACCTGGCAACTACAGCTGCTCTTTAGGTGAGCAGAAAGCATTAGGCGCACATTTCATGCAAACCACAGTGCCTTTAAAAAGATGCGAGTTTTTAATTGCAGTTCAGAGCTGTGGTCTCAGTAATGCTGATCCAGATTTCAAAGGGTATTTTTCATGTGCAACCAGGTCGAGCTTCACAGAACTAGATTGAAATCACTAATAGAGAGAAATACAGTCTTTACATCACTTAGTCAATAATGCAGCTGTATCTGCAGCAGGGAAATACTCAAACTGCTTATAGATGTTACATAAAACACTTAAACTGGGTTATCTTATTTGCATTACAGGAACCGTCCAACTTTTACACAGAGCAAGATAAGAGACTTCTTATCTTTGTATCTAAAACAGACTGATCAGATGTGTTTAGTCTTTTTGTTTTGCACAATGTGTCATGAACACAGCTCACCTACCTTTGTCAAAAGTGCAAAAAATAGCTCCAAAGTTGTTTTATTTACACGTTAACTCTTGTTTAATATGTATGCAAATAGATCAAAGTGGTTTTAGGAGGAGTAATGTATTTCGAGTGATAAGTGTTTCTCTAACTTTTAGGATGCAGTAACTGCATGCAGCATTTTTACCGGGTTGCCAAGTTTGCAAACTGTTGCAACTTTATCATGAACAAAGCTCAAGTGACTCGAAAATGGCGACTTCCAGCTTGCTAGCAAACAAACAAACAACATGTAAACAAGATACAGCTTTGAAAATGTAGGAGGGCGTGTTTTTTTTGTTTTTTTTTCCAGTTTTGGTGGAGCTAGCTTAGCTGTTCCCCATTGGCTACTGGAGAAGAAGTAATTTGAGTTAATCACCAGTATAAAGTGATCTAATCATCTTTCTCCACACTGATAAGGGAATTATATTCCCCTAAGATGCGGCTTTGTAGGGGGAAAAAAAAAAAAACAGATGATATCCACTGGTAACATATGGCTGGTACGAGATGCTCTGGTGTACTATAGCCTGGATACACGCCAGCACCATTGTCCTCTGGGACTGGGATTGGTTGACATTCAGTGCAGCTGTATAGCACTGAGCAGGGCCACTTGTTATCAAAGACTGCAACTGTTTTGCAAAATCAGCATCTCTCTCACACTTTACTAACCGGAATCCAGAATCTGTGGGTTGCTGCATGTTTATATAACAATTATTTAGTCATCGGCTAAAAAACTCATTCGCATCCGACGTCAGAGATCATCTACACGTGCAGTATGACCAAAATGTCATAGTTAAGTCCTATGATAACAACTGAACCTTGACAAATAATATTTTAATCTTCTAGTGACGTAAATACACACTAATGTGTTGTTTTACTCAAACGCGGGTGTTAACAAGTTAGCGTCATTCAGCAAGTCGACTGGGATTGATTATGAAGTCATTTCTTCAGCAAAAAAGCCAAAAATTCATTGGTTTCAGCTTCTCAAACCTTAATATTTTCTAGTTTTCAAGCTCTTTTATGACAGTTAACTGAAAATATTTTATTTTTTGAACTATTGGTTGGTCAAAACAAGACATCTAATAACATAATCATGGGCTCTAGGGGCTTTTTTCACCATTTTCAGACGTTTTATAGACTATACAAGACATGGAGTAGATAAATTGATAATAAAAATACCTGTTATACACTTCTGTGGTCCGGTGTTGAACTCACCTTGCTCCGAGTCCGAGTCTGTCTCCGCCTTGAAGGAGCCTGGAGCTACAGGTAAGGGTCTGAGGGGCCGTGGCTTGGGCGTGGGGGGAGAGATCCATTTCTTTCCAATGTACTCGACATATGTCCCAGGGAAGTCCCCTTTTTCCTGAGTGGTTTCGTTGAAGCCGGGCAGCCAGCCAATCTCATCTGGCCTCTGTTCCAGCCCATCAGTGTACCCAAGGGCCACCAGTGCCCCTTTGCTTACCAACAGTATATCCCCCACACGCAGATCAATGTCCTCCTCCCTCTCCTTCTTGTAGTCATAAAGCGCCCTGTATTGATATCCTTCAGCACTCATACTGATCACTTTGTGTCAAGATGTTCTTTTTGAAGATGAACTGCTGGGGCTTGATGGTAGTTCAACCAGCAAAGTTACTTTTCAGGTTTTTCTGACTATGTGTTCAGTCCAGGTACACATTTGCTAGTTGAAATATTTGTATGTGTACGATTCCAAAACAACAACAACAGTCTGCGGCCGTTCTTCGGAAACAATATCTAGCTTGTCTTCATTCTTTCACAGTTCCTGTCTCTTCTGAATGATTTGCACTTCTCTTGGTGTGTTGCCTCACAATATGTACCCATCAGTAAATGGCCTACAGCTGTGATCTTGAGAATGCTATCCAGACCTGCAAGATGAGAGTGGAGACCATTTGCAACACGTTGCATAAGACAGTTACAGCATATATATATATCGCATTTAATGCCCAGATGTGAACAGAGTTTACAAAAAAAGATTGTATAAAATCAACAGAAAAACCAATGTAGATTTTTACGATAAAGGCAGAATTTACACCAACAGTAAGAATACTGAGCTGAAGCCCAAGCGAATTAATACTGCGTGCTTAGACTCAGCTATGTACATCATAGAAAACACTGCACAGTATCACTGATGGCACTTTATATCTATTAATATTTAAACACTTCATACTAACAGTTTATACTTATTTTATAATTCCAAGTCACATGCCAAGTTTGCGGCAAATCATATTTTCTTTAATGAAGATAAATTTGCAATGTTTTTCATTAACTGTAACATTAACTTAAGCTGTATGTTCACCTTATTAAAATATCTTAATTTTCATAATGTACTAGTTTAAAGCACCATTGCACTATTTCCCTAAATTAAACTCTTTCCAACTGGGTACTTTACTTTACTGAGCTTATATGATGCTTCAGCAGTATGAGTTAGTCATCTACCACATTCACAGTCTTTTTAGCATAAAAAAATCCCTTTTTGTGTTTCCTCGGACAGTGTTTCCCTGTTAAGCTTCAGTGGAAATACAGTCACAGAAAAGAGGGACTCTGACACTAAAAAGACTGTAACATTGAGAGAGCTCAGATAAATTTTTAAACACATTTTTGCACAGGAGGAGGGCTGTGGATTTTGGCCCCTCCATCACTTACATTGTAAATGCATTATGAAGGGATCTTCTAATGGTCAGTATGAACAGGAGGAATGATTATGGCAAGAAAAAACCTACTTCAGTGTTCATTTTAGGCACCTAACTGTTGCTTAAAGACAGACTTTTTGTGGGAAAAAACTGTGAAACCGTCCTTTAACCAGTTCCTGGCATTCTGGGTTAATTTCAGTGCTGGTCAGCCAACATATGGTTGCTAACATTAGCATTTAGCGTGACAGCTTAAATTCACAGCGCTGTTAGTATTATATAACTAATATAGTAGCCTCCATGGTGTGTTAGCAAAAAGGGCTGGAAACCTGTGGATTTGGAAAACGTTTGATGGTTGCAAACTAAACTTTTAGGGAGTCTAAAGTTACAGTGCCTGGAAAAAAAAATGTCCAGGGAGCAGACTGGTTAACAGTTAGCTTACTTAAGTCAGCCAGCTAACGCCAGCTTATTAACCTTAACGACTAGCATTAAGTCAAATTAGAGTTAATTAGCTGTCTGCGGAAAGCCATTTCAATAAGTTTACTTAGAAGTTGCAATTGTGCGTTAAGTTATATAAACAAAAGCAAACAATCAAGAGCAGAAAGGAACAGCACAGAAGAAAAAAAGATATGCAAGTTAACGCAAGAGTAATAAAGAGTAACTTAAGTTTGACCTAGCTGTCTTACAGAAAATGTAAGTAACTAAAAAGTAGTTTGTTAAAAAAGTGATTATTTAAGAGAGTAGTGTAAACATTTGCTAGCTCGTTAGCCAACTTGGACAGCAGCAACGTTACATACCGAGTCTGCATGGATCCACATTGAACGCTTCCACTTGGATAAAAGTCTGACTTGCGGCGTGTTATCAATAAAACGCAACCCTAAACAGGTCATTTACCAGCACGGTTAAAACACACACACAAAAAATCCTCTGCTTGGGTTTAAATCCGGTATAACGAGCTGTACAAACTGTCACAGCCTGTCGACATAACGGCACGGTCTCATCGTCCCGAACAAATGCTGCCTTGAACGTCGCCTATGCGGCCAACAAGGGGCAAGACAAAGGTCGGCCGCTGATTGGTCAATTTCGCTGTCAATCAAAACCATCACAGAATCGGACCAATCAGCTTCTGTCCAGTGGCGGACACTCCCCGTTCATGTATTCCTGCACGCAATACGAAACATCTATGGAAGTTACATAACTTCAACATGCAATTCTTATGGTAACTAAGTTCATTTTGGTTTTTGGTAACAGCATCTGTGTTTATACATGTCAGGGATTATATTTACAGAATTATCATCCAAAATATTGAAGGCACAGTAAAGATATCAGCTTCCACTATGCGCCAAAAGATGGACCAACACTCCAGAGACTATTGTATATCATGAAGAACATAAACTATTGTGGGGTATTCCTAATTTCTTTGTTTTCTACCTCCACACTATTCTGAAACTATGAAGTATGCTTTCTACATTAAATTATGTGTGAAATAGAATAACGTCCATAACATAACCCAACAGGAAAAACACAAGAATTATGTTTTCTGTGACAATTAGGACAACATGTAACCATGTTTCAGGTTATTTATTCAGTCTATACATGTAACTTTTTTTTCTCCTATAAATCATTAGAAGTTCTCTGTGTGGAAGGTCCCAAAATCTAAAGAGTCACCATTTGTGGCGCATGACTGTGAATGTGGGTGGCCTAATTATGGTAGGAAAAGAGGGCTGGCTTGCAGAAATCCCCTATCAAGTATAAACCCTACTGTCCCGGCTGTGCTAAAAGAGGCTGTAAGCAGCTTTGTACAAGGGTAGGCCCCTTTACGTGTTCCACAGTGACACAGGCATCAGTGGCCATCACCACTTTGAAAAGAGGAAGAAGTCTAGAAAAAATGAGAATTTGTGGTGGTGAAATCAACAGTGACTAAAGGAACATCAGGAGTGAATTATGAAACTTCAACAAAATGCGCATTTGACTCTCTTCGTAACATTTTTTTTTTTTTGCAATAAACTGCACACATGTCACACTTTTTTTGGCTGCCAGTAACCTCACAGTTTACTCAACCACAACTGAGTTAAATGTGTTAACTTTTGACAGTATTTCTTTCTACCTTTACTCCATTTTCAGGAGAAAGGAGTTTTTCCTCCTTCTCAATTCCAGACCAAACAGTGTCCAGTAGATAGCCACTGAATATTATAAACAGGATTTATATTTCTGCTGCAGGTGATGGAAATTAATATTTAAACCACCAGACCATATAATCCCCACTCTGCCAGCACCACACTTCGCCCCTGTGATTAAATAGTCAGGCTCTGGTGACCCATCTGCTGTCCTGCGGATACCCAAACGACACCTCTGGTAGCATCTCTGTACCCACACAGACCATCGAATGGTTTGGACTTTATTAATATTTTCTAACTGACATTTAAAAAGTGAGACATAAAACAAAAGCACACCATACTTCCCATAACTTTGTCTGGCTTGTTTGCACAGTAGAATATTGCACAAACAAGGTGTGCCAACACTCGGTGAGTTAAAAAATGAAAAAAAGTGGTTATTCTTCAAACCGAAAGCTATTCATTAAGTGTATTTCTTCACTAACAGTGCATAGATGCAAGTATAAATTTAGCACTTGTGTTTTGGTGAAGTCCTGAACTTTGTATTTACTTTTTATGGGACATAAAGGCCTTTCAGCATATGAATTGTTTATATTTTCACATATCCTCTACTTAAGAATTATTTCTAAATATTTCAATGCTGCATGATCTTATTAAATATCTCTCTTTAGACTGCACATCCAGCATTCATTAGAATAGTTTGACCCACTTTTTATATTCTATTCTTTCTCAGAAATTGTTTGCATATTTTATGCAAAGCTAAGAAGCTTTCATTGCAATCCATGCATGACTTACTGCTCTCTTCCTATACCACATTCTCCAATATTGGGTAATTTGACACACTGGATTTGTTTATGCTAAGAATATTTTGTGGTCATAATTGTGCTTTTCAGCAAAAATTGTGAGAGGAAATGTGATCTTAAGCTTAACATGTATACTGTGACGGCGCCAGCAGGGATTTCGAAAGCAGTTTTTTTTTACTACTTTCTTTACAGTAAACTTGCGATGTGAAAGCTTTCATCTGGTCAGCATCAAAAGGCTCAATCAGTAAAATTTGTCAGCATGTATATTACAATTATATGCGCAATTTTACAGATGAAAAATATGCATTTTGTCGGACATATCATCTGATTCTAATTAGATATATCATCCTGGAGACTTTTTTTCTCCATGTTCCGGTTTACAAGCACTCTGTTTTCACATGATCAGTTTTGTTGCTTTTGTTCCTCATAGAAATACTGATCATTTTCATTTTAAATAACCATTCTTGAAATGTATAAGTAGGTTACTTGAATAATTCATTAGATATGCACTTTTCTGTTGACATATCCTTCCTTGAAGTAACATTATTTGAGGTCCAAACTGTCAGCCCTCCTCAGCCTTTAATATGGTAATTTCCAAAGTGTGAAGTGCTCTCGGACCACCTACTGTGCCACGGCATTCCAAAACAGACTGAAAATAGGTCAACAACCTCATGATGCTAGAAAAATATTGCAAATTTAAAAATCTCGCCTAAAGTTGGATGATATTTATATGTATGTATAAAGAAGCATAAACATCACAGAATTTCACGGATACAAACAGCAATGTGAACACAATTATCCCACATGAATAAACACACGGACGTTTATCAGCAAAACACTGCAGGCTCATTGAAGGATTTGTAACATTTGTTTTAAAAATGTAGAGTCAAAATAATGTTTCTCTCTCCTCTCTTACAGAATCTGTCAGAAGTGTTTTTTGCTCGGGGGGAGTGAAGCACTCTATAGGCTATCAGACTCTGAATTAAAGCTCCAGGTACATTGGCGGAGTGTTCCTTTCATGTTATAACAGTGGGACCTACTTCTTAAAGAATTCACTCTGCATGGATTGGGCCCCTTAAACCATTAATCTATGCAGTGTTTTCAAGGTTTTAATAATGGCTAACTTTAGAGTGTAGGGCTCTCAGACTGGCAGCTTTTTATCCCCCCCCCCCCACCTCTGATTCTTTCACTTTTGTGAGCAAGCTGAGAATTCTCACATGGGTAACCACGTAATGCTCACTAACATAAGATGAACTTGTGAAATGCATCACCCACCAACGCCTATTTAACCAAAACTGAAAAGAAAAAAAAAAGAAGAAGGAGTGTGGTGGTGGGGGGGGGGGGGGGGGGGATACTTCCTCCTTATGCTTTGCTTCCCTTTTGCCACAGGAATACTTTGCTGCATTGACACATTTGCTTCTCCGTTGTTTGTAGTTTTATAGTGAAGTGCCCGTCATCCAGTGAGAGGGGAACGTCATGAAAAGAATATTATTCTGGAATTACCATACAAAACAGAGTTGTGCATCTCTACTGACCCAGTAGGCGGAAACACGTATAATGATTCATAATTGCCTTTTTATTGTTGCAATTTCCATCAGTATGCATTAAATATGTGCATTAAACTCTACACATATTGAGACATTAATGAGATTTGCTATGGGTTTGCAGAGGATGCTTGCGGAATCAGTTTCCTAACCCTTACATACTGTTCAGGTCATTTGTACAGAGCAGTAAAAACACATAAACATGATTCTTTTAGCCTGACATTTTATGACATTTGCGGAAATTACCTAAAAAATACAAAAAATGTGAAGATTTCAACTTTATTTGTGTGTAGCTGATACACATTTTTATACATAGAGAGTGTTAAAGGTTCAATATTTATTCAAATTCAAAAATCACCATTCAAAAATGTCGTTGCATTCATCACATTCAATACAATTCTGAGAAATTCAATGAAACCATGATGGCTGTGATGTTCCCCTGTTTTATGTATCATAAGACCATAATAAAGTGTGATTGTAAATGTTTTTTCTCCATAAACAAACAGCATAAAACCCAAAGAATGCACTCTCTCTGCTCTATGAAGGATTAATCACCCATTTATTAATGATTGATGAGGTATTTATGAATTAAAAGCAATAGATTTGTAGTTCAGGTGTTTGGTGTGGAGACTAATTACGAGAGGATGCTGTGAAGGATCAGATTATGAACAGTAGGGTTAAAACATCTTTTTAAACAGAAAAAGTATTTTACTAATGTCATCACTTGTTTTACTTGTTATATTGATTATTTCACCATTTTTACCTTAATTAAATGGTTGTGTTGTTGAATATTTGATCAATTCTCTGTCATTTTTAGTGATCTGACTTTATTTCATTTTACTGTGCTGGTTTACATGGTTCTCTCATGTAAAGCACTTTGTAACGCTGTTTTGAAAAGTGCTTTATTATTACTATTATATTGTTGACATGTTCTTACAGCAGAGCTATTAATACTTCATTAATCTCCACAGACAGTGTTGAGATATGAATTAGTTTCAGCGTGTGTAACGTTGAAACTCTTGTATATTCTTTGCATATCAGAAATATGCAAGAAAAGCTGTCGTTTTATAGCCGTTGGATATGATGTTTTAAAATGGCTCCGACTCTAAAACGCTCATTGGCATCGCTCATCTGGCACTCTGGCACTGAGGTTTTCCGCTCAGTCAAAGTGTGATGTTTGTAGACTGGAATTAGCCTTCATTAGCGCACCTTGTCATGCTGCTTGATGATTTTCCACCGCTAATTCCACATCCGGCAATTCAAAGAAACCCCTGTAAATTCTTTTTACTCGGGGCACAGGCTTGCTTGTGCGCCTGTCATTAACAACATTCCTCTGGTATGGAAGAACACTCCTTTCTTACTCAACCATCAACTCATCAAATGTGGCAGACAATGACTTTTTTCACTGGAGGAGACCATAAATCATTCATTTTCAGTACTAGCCACACCTCATGTGCTTTCCAGCTCAAGAATTCCTATCTGCTGTAGAAATCAAGAAGCTGGTGTTAATAAAGTTCTGTTAGGATACAAAAATATGGACAATCAGCTTTTAAAGTACAAACTGAACTGAACTGAACCAACGAACAAAGGTGGTCCGTTTCTTCAATAATAGTTAGTGAGTCCTGTTACGTAACACAAAATCCTCAGCTGTGATTTATTACGAGGAAAAAAAGCTTCTGTGAATTTGTCTTCTGAAGTTATGGAATGTAGGAAAACAACAATTTTTTGAGCTGACTCCATGTTTACATACTTACTAGACTATTCTTCTTTATTATTAACGCTATAATTAGTAAGCTCGTCTTACATTTATGAATCCAGTTTTGTAATGAAATGATGAGTTCACTAAATGTTCAACTGATGAGTTTATAAGCATGTATTTCCCAGCATGCATTGTATTTGGGTTACATTTTTCCTACCTGTTAGATGGTGGAGATGTGTATTTTTGTTTCTTTGCTCATATCTCAGAAGAGTCACATGGTCTTCTTTAAGATGATCAAAATGACAACAATGCAAACCATGATGAGGATGGGTATGCACTTCAAACCAGTCCCCATTCGCTAACAACAATTTTCAGTGTGGTATGCATACAATGTAAGTGAGCTAACCTTAGTTTGCTGGGAGACAGCCATACAACAAAACTGCAGAGCCTTCATCTCACAATTATGCATTGCTATAACTTAGAGTAAATTATCAGAAACCAAATTCAGTTGTGATGATGAAAATGAAAATGGGACAAATTCAAAGCCAAAATTTATGAAATTTGAACATTTTGAACATACATAAAATCACATTGTGACATAGAATCAACCATAATACAATCCAGTGAGTCAAATATAGACACATATCAATATAATTTTCGTTAATTTCATATAAAAAAAAACTTTAAAGGTATACTATGCAGGATTTTCCTAAAAAACGATGTATAGATGCATACAAAAGTAATACCTCTCCATTGTCACTTATGACCAACTAGAAGTGTGTGGTGGTGTATTTATCTGTTTATCTTTTTTGCATTTTGCTGTGTTTGGGTGTCAACCTTTGGACAGTGGGTGTGCAGCCCGCAGCCAATAATAGCGTACAGGGTGTGAGGTCAGGACTTGTAGCATAGCGACCAGGTTACATGTTACTGTCTCCGTCTCTCTCCTCTGCTCCGCTCTGCTCTCTGCTCTCTGTGTCATGGACGTATAAAGAGCAGAAGGTCTGTGTATCTGCTTGACCGAGGGCAGGGCTGAGCTACACACACACACACACACAGAGCAGAGAGGCCACAGCGGACAGGATGAAGCTGCATTCACACCAAAATCCGGCAATGCGGCACCGTCCTGCAGGGTTGTGCAGAGGTGTGGGCGTGTTTATTTGTGCTAAACAATCAGAAAATAATATTTTATTTATCTGATTCACAGCTTTGTTGTCGCCAGCATCGCTTGCTCTCTTTATTCACTCAATAGCTCGCTCGACCACCACTGCTCTCACTCTGGTGTCAAACCAGGGAGGAGGGGCCAACAAATCCTGCATAGTATACCTTTAAATTAATGCTCAAATATTCTTAAGCTTCATCTCTTACCTTGAACGGATAAATCTGGTGGTATGTTTCTGCATATGTGTGTGTGTGTGTGTGTGTGTGTGTGTGTGTGTGTGTGTGAGGCTAATGTGTGCAATGTGTCTCTATCACATTATTGTCATGCTGGGGAAAGTCCGATGGAACACGCAGGATGTACAGCATGTGATACTGTGACAGTAGTACAGTCGAATACTGTTTGACAACCACAGCACACTTAACTGTGCTGTAATGACTCTAAAGGCCAAAATACTGCAGTTGCCATATGTGTTGCTGTGCAGAACATATTTTTTTACTGTTAGAAAGCTTAAAGAAATAGGTCATCTTTTTAGGAATGCATATTTTAGATGATTCATGGTTTTTAAATTTTACAGAAATGTAAAAAAGACGTTGACATGAGTTTGATACTGATCTTTTCACCTCACAATCGAAAAGCAAATAAGTAAATTCCAAGATATTGAACTATTCCAAGGACTGTCCTCCCACGAAAAATGGGAACATCAGTTGTAAAAAATGATCCCTCTTGTCCATTGAGAGAAAACTGAGAAGTCGTGTGATGTTGTTATAGAGCCACAAAGTTTGCAGATGAAGGAGGTTGGGGGTGGACGGATGGGTCAACAAAATTCTGTACTTTAAGATAAAGATTGCTGCTCAGTTCCTGCTTCCTACGACAATCAATGTTGGTTTCTAACCTCAACCAAACAGTTATTATTACTGTAACCACGATAATGAAGATTTCATTTCATTTTAACCCAAACAGTGATCTTTCCCAACCCTAACCAAGTCATTTACATGCCTAAACCTAACCAAACCTTAACCTTAACCATCAGGACAAGGTTTCATTTTGGATTCAGTGATTTGTAACCGTTTTGGAAGACAATGACAAACAATGTTGTCCTGCCAATAGGGCTGTCAGATCAGAAAGCTGATATGGCCGATGACAAATTATGTGTTTTGTCATTTAGTTCGGTGGACGTGTTGTTCTTTGAATACATAATCAATTCTGTATTACAATAAATAATTCACAAAAACAGCTGCAAACTAAAACAGGAGTGAAGAAGAAAATGGGAGGTTAGTATACTTCCACACGTCAGCTGAACAATGCTTCAAAAATCCAGTAACCTCTGCTTTGCATTAAAAAGGCATCTTGGCACAAAGTGCTGCAAGGTGATTAATGAATAATGTTGGCAAGCTGTGGTGAGGCTTTCTGGGAAATCAGTGACACAGATCGAGACCTGATCTGTCATCTAACATGAATGTTTGGATCACTTTGGCCTTCTTATTCTGTCTTTCTTTCTTTTAAAAAACTTCTCCCCCAGCGTAACACATTGTTTAGAGGTGTTGGTTAATGTTGCTAATCACTTTACAGTCCTTTTAAAGATAGAGCATTTTTACAGTATCCTTAGTAAGTACTTTCCTTCCTATTTCTCCATATAAAGACAACTTTGCAATTGTTTTTTTTTTTACATTTAAAACCATTATACAGTACTTCCTATTGCAGTTCAACTAAACTTCCCCTTTTAATCTTGCCATCTCCTTACACATGTATGCACACTTCCTCTCTTTCTCTTTTACTCTCTCTTTCTTTTTTGTCTCTCCAACTGATCCTTCCTCTCCCCTGTTAACCCTTGCCTGTCTGGAATGCTTAGACCACATCCCACCCCCGCCCTCCCCCCCTCCCATCCCCGTCTTTACTGCATGCTGTGGGAGCAAGAGGCGATGACATGTCACATAAACAAAGGGGAAAAAATGGGCCACATCATGCGGAGGTGCAGTGCAGAGAGTCGCAGAGAGTTAGCCATTGCTGCACTGGAGGCCTCCGTTTGATGTGCATGCACGGAGAACGGTGACCTAGTTCGGCAGTGACATGTTTATGGCTGATGAGCACAGGCCAGTGATTTCGCTCGCAGAGATTGCACCCTTGCTTCAGGGCCCTCTCATTTGGAGCACTTGGGCTTGAAACCCTTCCAAGAGACGAGACATGATTCTTGTTGGGTGGAACCTGAATACTCCTCCTTCATGCCGGCCCCCATGTCTCCTCTTGCTTTCTCCGTCTTTATGTCTCTATCTTAACCTCTCTT
This sequence comes from Thunnus thynnus, assembly GCF_963924715.1. Taxonomy (NCBI): domain Eukaryota; kingdom Metazoa; phylum Chordata; class Actinopteri; order Scombriformes; family Scombridae; genus Thunnus; species Thunnus thynnus. The sequence goes on from NC_089535.1 coordinate 7,196,101, forward strand.
ACATTTTTGAAGCAGTATCAATCTCCATATCCACCATATTAATCATTTTGTTAGGTCCTCACCAATTGTTTTATCTTACAAGTGAATTAAATTGTATAAATTAAACATTTTCTCAGATGTTCTTCTGTATATTAGGCTCACTTCTCCCTGTTCATCCCCATGTAGTTCCTTTCCTAAGTGCCTGTGCAGGCAAGACCTCTCCTGACTTGAATTATTAATTTCCCCCTCAACGTGAGACAAATGCATCAGGCTGCTTTTCTTAGTTGACATACTTGAACGGTAAACCCAGTAACCCTTCCGTTGCTGTTTTTCTTTTTGTTATCAAAATATATGTTTTCTTTTTGCATTACACTACAGGAAATAGCGATACCAATTGCCCTATTCCCCCGTTATTTCAAAATTATGAATAATGCTCACTTCACGAGTTCATGGGTTCAAGAGCAATAATAAGTCCTAATTCCTATGGCCGCCATTTCATGGTGTCCAAGGCCATGTGTGAGCAGCCACAGGGCCTACATGACAGCCTGAGTGTATTCATTTTTCAGAATTAAAGCCTCTGATGAAGAGGCCTGCTCTGTAATTACAGGCAACTCCACAGCCACTCTTTGTGAGATTCATGTTACCAGGGCAACAAGCAAATTAAATATGTCTCCAAGGAGAGTAAATATACCCTTGCTCTATAAGTGTAATCTTGTTTGATGTGACTGCCACGACGCTCTCCCTGTGAGGGAGGTAATAATTCACATAGATTGGATGGGTTGAGGGCCGAGGAGAGCGAGCCCACTGTGTTACTCTGTCAAGCAATCAGTCAGAAAACGGGAAAGACATTTTGTCCCAGTATGAGCTTTTCCTTTTGACATTACACAGTTACAAAGCCAAAATGAATGATAATTCCATGTGGTTGACTTGGACTCAGGATCAATTTCCACTGCTGTTCCCTTGTATGCAGCAGGGATTTATTTGACCAGCAGTGGCAGGGTTGAAATCTTTACACCGTCATGAGAAAACTAGCCAACACAATGAAACCTCATTGTCAAGACTATTTGATATTTACTGATATGTTTCAGGCTCTAGGGATGGCAATGTTGGTCTGTCCAGACTGCAAATATCTCAACAGCTACTGGATGGATTGCTATGAAATATGGTAGACATCCATGGTGCCCAGAGGATGAATCCTAATGACTTTGGTGATCCTGTGAGCTTTCCTTCAGCTTTTTTTCCTTCCACTTTTATGGATTTGAGTGAAATGTCTCATCAACTATGTGATGGATTGCCATGACATTTGGTTCAGACTAAGCAGCAACTACTGTGAGACCGAAGCCAACGCAGAAGTACCTTAAAGTGCAGTCGTCAGCCACTAGATGCTGGCTCCAACTGACTCCCATTCAAAAAGCGTCAATTTCTCTCTAGAAATACTGAGTTTTTATGGTTTCAATCACTAAGTTTGGGCCCTCTAATTGCATTTTGTAATTTATTGCTCTGTTAATAAGATTTGAAGACTTACAGTAGCTTTGATGTCTGCCTGTGGGTGTTGATTGACAGCTGTGACAATCGGCTCACCTGCTGCTCTCCCCAGCTCAGGAACTCACACCAAGTTGGACTATTGTTGCAATATTTCAGTTAGTTTCATGTTACTTGATTACGATAACTGCCCTGTTAGCACAATTTAGCTAAAGTAGCTATTGTTAGCCATCTACGTCCTTCTTTATATACAGTTAACGGTTCAGACATTCATGCCCCCCTCAAGATGATGTAGTGATCCTGTAACTTTTGATCTAGCACCAAAATGTGTCCCAATACTTCGATGTACGACCAAATATCTGCAAACTATGAAACATTTTAGCTTCAGCTGTACTCTTTGTTTAGTGCTAATTAGCAAATGTTAGCATGCTAACATGCTATAAGATGATGAACATGGTAAACATTATACCTGATAAAAACCAGCATGTTTACATTGTCATTGTGTTTTTTTTTATTCTATTCTACATTTTATTCATTTTCTTTTGATCCTCATAATTACAGTATGTCTGTTGTTTTATTTGATTGTAATTGTCAACTCTCTGTAAAGCACTTAAGTCAATATTTGTTGTTTTTAAATGTGCTCTATACATCAACTTGACTTGTTTTCTTAACTTAACTGTAGCTATATTCATGTGTAACTGCCTCGGGACATTACAAGCATTAGAAGCGTGACGCTGCTTGAAACACATCGCATGAATTTAACCCTTTAGCTTTGCTTTAGCAGATGACTTTGCAGTTAAGAATATGAAATTGTCATCAACAACACTGGGTTAAAGTACTTGTGGATGATGTATAGTCCACGTAATATTTCATAGGAAGTGTAAGAACATTAGTCTGAATAAACTCTGCTGTGGATAATCCCAGGATGTCCGCAGCGCTCAGCACAGAACACACACTGTTCTGTTCCTCTCTCTCCCTCTACGCTGACAGCGAGGATCTGTCCAGCTATTTCTCACCTGCATTTCAAATTCGTCATCGACACACAGCACAGGTTTCAAAGTGTCGATTTGAATTACATGAGGGGGCTATAAGATCTGGCTGCAAATTGAATTTCCTGGCTGAGACTCATTCATCTCCCTGTCACTGGCTCTGCAGGTCCGCTGTTACATTTTCAGGAAGATTATAAGAAACATTGTCTTACCGACTTAGTCTGCAGCTTTCTGTCTGCAGTGAATGCATATGTTACTGTTTAAAATAAACTCAAGATATAATCATGTACAATGAAATGCATGCTAGTTCATATCTTCTGTAAAATTGGACAAACAAGCGTCCAAACGTCCAAACATTTATTGAAGGTGATAGATTATCTCGTGTTTGTACATCCCTCTGCTATGATGTTTATCACCACAGCCCATTGTCACTGATGTTTCATTGCATAACAAGGACTGACGTGCTTAATTTCAGTTTATTTCAAAGATGATTTAAAGGGAATATCTAATTAGCCAGAGGAATGTAGAGGTTTTAAAGAACAGAAATAACAACAGAACAGCTTTTATGAAAAGTAGTTTCTCATAAAAGACCCTGTAATAATAGTCATTATCTCTTTTTTCCACATTCAATCTCATGAGAATAAAATTCAGAAACATATGCTGACAAGAGGGTTAGTCGTATCAAAGGCATTCTTGTGTGCAATATTGGATATATTCAATATGGAAATAATAAAGTGGTCTTAATATGATCTTAACATATGTGGTTGTTAGGATCTCATGTTGCTACTTGAGGTGAGAAAATGTCGTTTCAGGAAATAAGAAAAAGACAGAATCTGCTCTGGGTAGGCTTACTGTGAGATATTGGTTTCTTGCATGTGGGAACATGTCTAGTGTTATGGCTCGAGTCCAAGGTCAGAGATAATGTGAGTATCTATCAACCCAAAATATCCCCGGTTTTTATTTTCATTCTAGGAATATAACCTCTATTACTATACGACCCTTAAATTTATGACACAAGAAGGCAAACTTGGCACTTACTATGCTGCGCTTATACACGTTTGGGCCAACTCTGACAGCAGATGGCAAGGGAATCAAAACACCTCAAGAGGAAGACAGCAGGAAGAACAAAACACAAGAGAAGAAGAGAAGTGAGGCCTTGGACGCCGCACTGAAAGAGAGGGTCCGGGCTCTAGAGACCAGTTAAAGCAACACTGTGAGCAATGACCTGCTACTTTCATCTGGGCTACACATCTCGTTCCCACCACAAGGTATCAGTGTGCAGGACATGATGGAGAGGGCGCTGCATTGTGTATAAGGCCGACCATCTGGCATCATAAAAAAAAAAGCTGGGAACGGAGAGGCCCCACAGAGTTGTCCATCACACGAGACAAACACAAGCTACATTGAATAGTAGTTGTCAAGTTTGACTTGTGGGTTTGTTTCTGCACCGATTTCTGTCAAATGTATATAAATGTATGACATATTAGCTTTCAAAGACTTGTTGATATGAGCAGGTGATTTGAAGTTGAAGTAGAAGTTGTTTCCTAACAAACACTATGAAATCCATCCCCTATCACCATTTGTATCCTCATTATCCTCCAAACCTTAAAGGAATAGTTTGTTATTTTAGGCGATACACTCATTGCTTTCTTCCTGAGAGTTAAAGACTTTCCTCTTCCTGTTTTCATGAATTATCTTGAACTCAGGGGTGTATACAAAAAAATGTATCCAATCAAATGTGACTTTGGGCGACTCATCATCATATAAAACCATAATTGATGCTTGTGTGGGTTGTTGTAGCTAGCAGAGCAGCATCATAGAGGGGAATATGTTATATCAGTGAGCCAAAACTTTCTCATTCTATGAAAATAATGTAGTTGAGGTCTAATGAATTCATCTATCCTTCGTCGCTCTCCTCCTGTCCTGTCAACATGGCTGAGGGAAGTGTGTGTGAAAGCCAAACAGTCCTCTGCAGTTCCTGTATTCGCTATGCCAAGACCATTTTTTTTTGAGGTCCAATAAAATATGAAGGATTTGATTTGACTTGTTATTGTATACCGCTCGCATATTTAGTTTCATTGGGAAATATGTCACAGCACAGAAGCTAAAGACACTCTGTTTCACTGTGATGTTGGTATAATATGTAAGAATTATGTAAGAATTTTAGTGAAAAACATTCAAAAAATAACTAAAACTATCAACAGAATGTGAAGATATAATAACATGAGACCTTCCCCAACTTTCTCGTTTTCCTATAACAGCCTGTGGACTCATTTCTATGTGAAGGACTCGGGATGGTTTGGCTGGGAAAATCCAAAGGATGTGACATTTATGCAAACTCCAGAGTACCTTGCATCCCATCCCCCTACATCACCAACAGGGTGCGACACTAGCTAACATTAGCTTAGTAATGGAGTCGGCTAACATCTGACCCCGAGCTAGCTTTCTTCCTATCGGACAGGTAAGCTAACATTACTACAAAGCACGTGAAATATTGTGATATTGTGGTTTTAGCTGGCTAATGTTAGCGTCACTGCTTGCTCGTGCTGACAGAGTGCGAGCATGAGCAACAGGATGATGACTGCAGCTCACTTAACGGCCACCGGTGTCATTAATGAGAAGGAATTTCTGATTCTTACATAGTTCACCTTTAAATGATAAGATCATTACCCTTCACAAAATCCACCTACCAGCAACTCTAAAGCTCACCAATTAATGTGTTATATGTTGTTTGTTTAATCTGTACAGAAACTGAAATGTAAAAACCACAATTTGAGATTTTATGTGGTGGTGCTGGATTATTTCTTAGCCAGGAGTCATGACTTCTTGAAGACGACGACACCCAGACCTTCATACCTGCCAATTTAGCCCGTTCACTAGTGCTGAAATAAGACAGACAAATTAATCACCAGCAATTTTAATATTGAATTAAGCAATTTAAGTTATAAAAATGCCACCCTTCTCTAGATTCAGCTTCTTAAATGTCAGGATATGTTGCTTGACTCTGTTTTATATCATATATATAAATGGAACATCTTCGGGGTGAAGACTGTTGGTTGAACAAAACAAACAATGTGAAGACGTCACCTCGGGATCTGAGGGATTGTAATAGGCCTTTTCCCCCCTTTTTTCTGACATTTTATAGACTAAACAAGTAACTAATTCATGGAAAAAATTAATTATTTGCATATTAATCAATAATAAAAATAATCCTTAGATGCAGATGCAGCTCTTATATATCTATATATCTTATATAGAACATGATCCTCAAAAATGTAACACTGTGTTAACTTGACATTAACACAGCTGCAAAGACGTTGGTTTGTTAAGGCTGAGGTTGGATTTTATTGACATGTAAAGGTCCCTGCTTTGAATATTTTATGAGGAAGAACTGAGGTACAGATTGTTTGCAGAGATATTTTTCTGATTTGCAGACACATTGTGTGCTCTGGACAAAATTGCACGCCAATGCAGGATTGAATTTGAAATGTCAATTGTTAATTCCCAGAGGGGCCGATCCATTAAATTAAACATTCTGTGAGCTAAAAGAAATTGACTTCATATCTAGCACTAGCCAGTTCACTTAGTGTCTAGTCTGGCTTCATCATGCATGCCAGGACAGGTCTATATGACTGGAGGCTCAGTCTGTGTATGCATCCGGAATAGACTCATAAAATTGGATAGAGCATTGTTTGACATGTAATATTAATTTAGCGGTGCAGTTCTCTGCCAGGGCGTGACTGACATTTATGAACATCGCTCTGAGGCATTTTATCATTCTAGGAAGTGATATAAAAAATATTGCAGCTCATTGTCCCTGTCCGATCATGACACCAATCTCATACCTCCCCAGGTGAGTTTAAGTCTGTGAGACTTCTGCAGGGCAGGAAATAATCTCTTAATATCTATAAAATAATGAGAAAGATGTCCAGATTTGTGTCCAGTGGGCAATGTAGTTATGTTTAAGAAAAAAAAGAACAATTTTTGAAAGTTATCCCATGGTCCTCTGTCTACTGCTGTCACCATGTTTATGGTCTTACTCAGTTTATACCTGAAAATGTTTCATCTTCTCTCTAGAATTAAATATCCTGTCTGTCACCCTTCTCCCGTCCAAACTCATTAAGAAACTCCTCTCTCATATTAGGACCCCCTAACAGCACAGCAATATCATATACACATGCTCCTCAGTAAATGATGATGTATCATCATATTACAGCTGAATTTTAAAAATCTTTTCTGCAAAAGATTGTAGTTTTCATTAGATGTTAAAGATACCCTCCATACATGTTTTCAGACATATGAAAATATTCTGCTTTGAAGAATAATTTTTGTCTGATCTGTTTTTTTTCCCATAAAAAGGTTCAATCACCTGGTTAGAAATTCTTAAAATGGCATCCGCTCCTTCTGCCTCATTAAAATTGCAGAATCTATGAAAAAGCGAATATTTTTAATTTCAAAAGTTAAGTGAAAAGTCCATTCTCAGTGTTTTTCTAGGATACGGGTTACAATGGGTTTGTTAGTCAGTTGGTGTTATTGATAATAAATCAACTTTATCTGTCTCTGGTGAGTCTTTTTTGAGAATTTCTTGTGATAAAGGGTTACAAAAATAATAAGATAAATAAACATATGTGACCCTGGATGGGGCTCAATCAATAGCATAAATGCTAGACAGACACTTTACTGTTACAGGTTGAAACTGCTTCTTTTTGTCCTTACAGCTTACTAATAGATCATTGGAATGCAGATCAATATAATCAGTTAATTGTTACTGACTTCATGCATTCATCTGTGTAATATAGTTGAGACAGTGTTGCGGGGGTTTTTTTGGGTTTTTTTGCAGCCTTGTGTTTTCTTCACATGAATCCCCCCGTGCGCCACAGGAAATGTTATTAGCGATAAAAATCAGTGCAACGTTGAGTGATGCCTCCATGTAAAATCTAATTATCATAGTTCTGAATGGCTTTGGTCCGAAGCCCGAATCAATCTTTATATATTTTTACTGTGCTGTTTCTCAGATAACACAAGGCTGTGCAGTGTTTGTGTCCATGTCTTGCCAAAATATACATATTGGAAACAGATAAGAAAAAAAGACATGCACAGGAAGGTAAGTTTGGCATTTACCTCATCTGATAACCTGCTTCTTGATTAAATCCTAAAACAGATAATGTGAGTGGGAGGCTTTTCAATACAAACTCCTCTGGGAACATTGGACCATGTTCTTGTCAACAAGCAGCATGAGTCATCCATTAAAGAGAAACGCTTTCCTGCAATCTGTCGAGTTCAAAATAGACTGTGTTATTACAGATGTGAGATTTATTTATAAAGGCTTTTAATGCAAGCTTGTTCAATAAATGCAAGTTCAGATGGTAAAACATCTGCCATACATTAGGTTTCTTCTCTCTAAAAAAAGAACCAACAGCTATTGTGTCCTCGCTTGCAGGTTGTTGTATTTCGACGATGTCACTGTCCTCTCCGTCCAGATGCTACACACATCAGGCCAAGAACAAAAGGTCTGAAATCTGTTTCAAAAGATGTCATGCTAACCTCTGGTTTCTATCCCTGCAGTCTATTCATCCCATGTAAAATCACCAACTTTCTGCTTTTTCCCTGCACTCCAGTGATAGTTCAGGAAAGGGACCTTGCATGAAATATTTAGATAGGCTTCCAGCATATTTGGGTTATGCAGTGCTGTGTTCACAGTATGGGTTTCACATGCAAATTTCATAATACTTAGTCATGAATTTACCATTTTCTTAGATTATTGATGAGGTTAGTGCTGTTAAAGGATAGATATGATGACAGAGTGATGGAGGACAAAATCCACAGTCCTCAGTCTGAGCAAAAATGTATCTAAAAGTTAATCTGAGTTAGTCAAATAAAGTGGATATCTTCCACAGTTACAGAGTTTTTGGTAAAAAAAAACAAAAAAAACCTATTTGTGTCTCAACAGACAATGTTTTTCTGTTCAGCAACAAATTGAAATGGAATTTGGCACTAAAGTTACAGAAACTTTGAAATATATTGAATTGATTTGGCTAATTTTGGACGGTTGAAGCCTCATTTTAGCTTCAAATAAACTTTTAAATGCATTTTTGCTCAAAACAAGGACTGTGGATTTTGTCTAGAATCACCTACATTGAAAGTGCATTAACAGGAGGAATGATTACAGCAAGAAAACAAACTAACTGACTGACCTAACTGTTGTTTTAGGACAGACTAGAAAACAACAAAAACTGTGTTAGTGAAGCTCATAGTTCATTGCTCAGTTTTTTAGTTGGTGGTAGTTTTCAGAGGCATGGTTGTGTTGTGCTGGATGGCTTACAGTAAGTCTGTCTCGTTCCTTTTGCCTTGCAAGTTTTGAGCCCAAACCTCACGGTCCAGCAGGCTGTGCCCAGCTGAATTACTGAGCTATTGCTTCCCTGGCAACCAAACACCATACATGTCCCTGGGAGCACTAGGCACCAGAGGTGGCCTTTAGTGTCTGTATCCAGGGAATGTTCTCCTTAATCTTTTCAAATGAATCCTAAGGGTCCTTGTGATTCACTATTTGGCTTTCACTCGACATCAGCTTGCCTCGGGTGACCTTACAAGTGTGAATTAGTATAAGTAATCCTTTGGAAATGGCAACAGTATGTTTGCTTTTATCTCTGTGTGTACAAGTAATCATTTGGAAATGGCTACATGTTTGCTTTTATCTTTGTGGTAATAAAACTTTACTGATGATACTGATGCACACATTCTTCTAATTCGTTTACTTTGTCACATCTCAGTCAGAGACATTTACGTCAAAGAAGTGACTATTTATTGTAAGTGGTTTCACAGACTTGGTGAAAACAGCTCTGCTCTTTGTTGGAGCTCTTAAAGAATCAGGGCAGCAAGGAGTATTCTGCTGGAGAACTTAACACCCGCAACACTTATATACATGAACATAGAGCTTAGAACCAGATAACAATACCAAAACTTCAACAACGTAAGGAGGACATTGGGTTGGTGGAGCAAATTGTGGGAGCAATCAGTATTGGAATTAGAGAATCAGCAGAGTCAGTGTTGGGTTATGCTTGATCAGAATCTTATGATGTGTAGTCAAAAGGGTTTATAGGGTTTATAAGTTCCTGGAAGGCATTCGTAGTGTTGCACTTTGGTTTTTCACATGAAAAGTGACAGTGAGATAGTTTGTGTCAAGAATGGAAAAAGAGCACCAGAGAAGGAAACTCAAAGAGCACTAGAGAGGAGAGAGAAGGTCAAATCCTGGCTCCTTCCTCACCTCCACACAGGTGGCAAATCATGGCCTGAGGTTGGTGTGAATGTCAGATCGTCGGCTGTGAAAAGTTACAGAAATAGCCGTAGAAAGCACTTAGGATACAGTATCAGCTATACAGATATATACATCAACATATAGCTTAGCGAGGTAGCAACACCAAAGCTTCAATGACTTAAGGAGGAGGTTTGGGTGTTTGAGGGAATAAAAATGATCTAACAATTTATAAAGACTACTTGTATGAATATGATTGGCTTATACTAGTCAGCTGGTAGCCAAACAGATGATGCATCAGTAAGCCAGTATAGTTATTGTGACATCTGACACTGATCAGTTGACATGAGAGTGACTTCAGTGCCTGAACTCTTTGCCTCAAATTATCCAGCATGCACACAGTTTCCAAAGAATAAGGACACAGCTCTTTGCATCTTTGTCCGCCACACAGGGCCACTTGTAATGAGAGAGTGAACACGTCTCCACCAAGCTGATTATTGCACAAGCCTATAATCTGTGAACATCTGCAGCTTGACAAGTCGGTCGCCACTGGTCTCCACAGTGTGAGAAATCTGACAACTGCAGATTTGTATACTTTTGCTTATAAGAATGACTTCAAATTGAACTGTAGATATAGATATAGAAGTATGATGCATTATCAGTGGACTACATTATGTGTATGGCAAGCTCAGTGCATCGTTAAGAAGATGAACAGGCAGGATGCAACAGCCCGTGCAAGTGTTGGTGGGAGAATGAGTTGCATCTGGAGAGCTGAACCTTGCATGACAAAACACTGTAGCTTAACTAGCTGAAATTTACTATGAAAATACATCCAAATGAATCGCTCCCAGTGCTGAGCGAGGTAAATATGACTTAATGAAACAAACCATTAGAAGCAGACATGTCTTCCAGTCCATATCTCCATATCTAAATAGCATCTGTGCTCCTAGAAGATTGAAATCTACAAACGTAATCGAACATAATGAGATCTCCACCGAACCTGACAGCTGATGCAATATATAATATATGCAAGCATCTGCTCAACACAAATGTGAGGGGTAAAGCGTGTTAAGGTGTTTTATCTGCTGTATTTTTCTCTTCAACAGTAGTTCATTGTTGAGTTGGTTCTACATCCTGAGCTGATGAAGTGAGCAGCTGTAAGCTACGTGTTCCTGTGACAGTTAAGACTGTGCCATGCTGGCAGCCCAAGTGAGGCAAATCCAGTCTATTCCAATTATACAGTGGAGCGCTTTACTCCACTTACTGAAGTAAGTGCATTACCCACTAATCAGTGCCTGGCTGTACTTGTTAGTGCATGACCTTCCCTCATATTCATGCCAAAGTAAGTGCTTCTGGAAAATTAGCTTGCATTTCCCAATCACAGTGATTTCTCTTATTCATATGCAGAGGAGTATGTATTTTTAGAATTTGTTGCTTTGAGAGAAAAAGATTGCCATGGAAAAATCTGCATGTTTTTCTGTTTTCTGCCTGTAGCACACATAAGAGCACACATTAGCATATGCACAGACCTGCATTAGTAAAAAGGAGCCCGGTGGAGTTTTCACTCTTTTCTCACCGAAAACACATTTTATGCTTCTCTAAGGTCTAACAAACATGATGAATGCATTTCATACCTCATTAAACATTTGCAAAGACTTTTCTTGAATGTTTTAGGTGCAAATTGTTTAGGTTCCAACGATTCCTCCGAATGAAATGAGCAAATACGTTGCTTGGCCGTGCTTTCCAAAAAAAAAAAAACTGTTTTATGATGTGACAATGCTGTGGTTGAGGTCTGGTTAGGTTTAGGCACAAAAACAACTTGGTTGGGTTTAGGGAAAGCTCATGGTTTGGGTTAAAATGATTATTTTGTAAACACGTGGTGTGGTTAAAGTTAGGTGACCTTCATCGTCATGGCTACAATAATAACCATGGGGTTATGGTTAGGGGATGATTGTAGATGTGGTTTTTAAAAAACTGTCCTGACTGGTGGTTGGAAATGGGAAACGAACAGCGGTCTCCTGTTACAAAATCCGCTGTTGGGTTAATACCTCCAACCATCCCGACCTCCTCTGAATGTGGAAAATTGGAAAACTTTTATATACGTCATCTGAACTACAGCACTGCTCGGTGTCATCATTACTAGATGGTGTCTGTGACTCAAATGTAACAACTATATGTCACTTTTAGGCGACTTACATTACAACCTATTGTGTTATTTTTCTTGTGAGGACAGTCTCTTATGTTCTGTATTCAGTTTGCAGTCTTACTTAACATACGGCCATTATTTGTGACAGCTAGCATTACCAAAATATGCCATCAGAATACAGTCAAATTAACTATTATAGCTAACTGTGCTACAAGCAAAGAATCTTGACTTCCTGACACAATCAGCCACCTTTATGTTGGTACAAAATCCTGTCTGCAACTTATAGAATAGTTTGACATTTTGGGAAACAGACGTATTTCCATTCTTGCTGAAATTGATGTTTCTGTTTATTCTCTTTACTTTTATATTAATTCCTTGCATTAACCTACTGCTACTGTTTCCTCTATTGCTGTCACACAATGACTAAACTAAGATTTCACCACATTTCATTATGAAAGAGTGACAATTTAATTGCTGCGAGACACCACAAAATTTACCAGAAGATGACTCTCACAGGTCATACATGAGGTGTGGTTGTCTGCACTCCGAGGAAATGTACATCAAGTCACTTCCATGTTCACACTTGCACTAGTACAAACACGATGACTCGCTCACCAACACATCACTCTACAGCTCTTCCAGTGGTAACAAAACACCGTAGGGTACCATTAAACCAAATTTAGTAACTTTTATTCTCCTGTTCTATCTGTCTTATTCTTTTTTAGCTTCTTTTTATTTCCAAATTTAACACTTTTTAAATTGTATTTAAATGTCTTTTTACTTGTGTTGCTTTTATATTCTGTCTTGATGCCTTTTATGCTCTGCTATGCTATGTAAAGCACTTTGAATCGCCTTGTTGTTGAAATGTGCTATACAGATAAACTTGCCTTGCCTTTAACATGCAATACATGTTATCCTTGATGTGTCCTGTAATTGTAGTAAGTAAAATTAAAAAATCATTTGTTTTTTTAATGTTTTTTTTAAATTATAAAAGTATAATAAACCATCTATTGACAAAAACAGTAGCTGCCATTCTTTTGTGTACCTTAAAGGGGACATATCATGCACATTTACAGGTCATAATTTTTAATCTGGGTCTCTACTGGAACATCATTGTATTATCTATATATCTAAAAATGTATCTGACCCTTTATGCAGCTCCGAACAACTCATGGAGCAACATTAGCAATGAAGGCTTGTGGTTTGTGGTAATTCACGAATGATCTGACGTCAGTTTGATGAGGAAGTAGAGCTAACTTTCCAAACGGAGCGCTCATAGCAGGCTGAAGCCCTGGCTTTGGACTTGAAGGCAGCATTTTATACATTCATTCACCTCAAATTTTGGAACTTAGACTATGTTTAACATAGACATCCAACATAACAGTATATAAATGACATAAATGACAGATGACAATAAGCATGTCATGTCCCCTTTAACTGAAATGTACGTATCCTTTGTTAGACTGTTTTAAATGAGATACTCCTCGTCCAGTAGACGCCTCTAATGACTAAGTGTATCCGCTTTGTGGCATCAGGTGTGCCAGCTGTGTGCTCAAGTTTCTTCTCAAAGTCCAAAGACATCCATGTCAAGAAAATGTATTGATGTTACAAGGTTAATCAGAATACACATCTAAAAAAGCAGCACAATCCTATGTACTTTTAGAACTTATACTGCAAAAAATTGCTCAGTGTGGATCATATTACAGCACATAACCCTCAGACAAACCCGGAAAGGTTTCATGAATGCTTTTGGAAATCACTGGGGGCAAAAGTCTCTCATGATTCTCTAGTTATCTAGGACAACCTCAATCCTGCACTTATGTTAATCCATCCGTTGCAGTGCCATGCAGTCCGTGCCTGTGACACAGCACTGAACTAAAGCAGATTTCCAGTGATCTACAAACCCGGCTGGCATATACTGAATCTGAGCCAGGGCCTCTTACGCAAGTTCAGCCAGCTGTGGCTCTCTGGGCTGTGCGTGCAGGGAATGTGTTTACATAACGCTCATTTGGGCTTTTTTCACCTCACACAGCAAGTCCTATAGAAAGTTAAAAGCATGCAGTTATGATTCTCTTTGTTGAGATTTACTTTTTTTTAAAAATGTCTTTAGGGCAGTAAAAACTACCATCAGGTTTTATTTATCTTGACATCAGTATTTGTTGTACTCTCCTTTTTTCACTGAAATACAGAAATCATGCAGAGTGGATGATTAATGTACTATAGTGAATGTAAAAATTTTTTTTCTGACTGATATTTCTGTCCTTTGATAGGCTACACATGAATTGTGGACTGTCTAAGAGTGCAGATTTTGAAGATAGCATCAAATGCAGTAGGAAACTTTTTTTTTCTGTCCCTCTGCTAATTTTATATCATAACAGTTCCATTACGATGTGTCAACTGCGTCAGTGCTGTCTTTTTAGACGCTCACATCAGCGTGTAGATACAGTAGAAAAGCTCAGTGTGGAGTACAAAGTCTAGTTTCAGTAACTATATGAGCAGGATGCTTGCAGTGATGCGTGACAACTCAAAACATTTCAACACACAAACATTAAACCCGCTAACCAAAAACCAAGTTCCATGAAACAGTGACAGTGTTTACTTTTGCAAATATAATTTGATAAAAAAGGGGAAAAACAATAATCTAAACAATGCTAAATTCCTCTCTTAAAGTAATTATTATCATCATTTTAAAATAGGAGAAACCTTTCCACCCAAAGATTTATTCACCTATTTGACTACTGTAACTAAAATTCTTATAGCTAGAAAAGATCAGATCAAATGCACACAGAAGGGAAAATCCATAATCTATAACTATAAGGTCACACTTATATAAATAAATGTAAAGACTGTATGTCACAATTAGTCTGTTTTCAGCAGTAGAGGAAGAAGTTTTCAAAGTTGCAATACCACGATGTCAAAATCTGACTGAAGTAGAAGTACAAAAGGTATTATCAGCAAAATGTAATCAATTGCCTTCGATGAATACAGCTGTTGAAAATACCCGTAAAAGGAGTAAACTACATTGAAGGCACAATGGCAATGCTTTCTGGTTCTTGTAGGATTTTCCCCTTTAGAACAATAGATAATATTACAGGCTTTTTTTTCAGTTTACTCCAGTTATAAGATTTTCTACTACAAAGCCAGCCTGCTTTTGAGAACGTTAATTTGTAAGCAGCATTTTACTGTTATAGCATTTGATCTATAACATTACTTTCACAATCACAAAAAGCTCCTTTAATGTGCAAAGTAACTAGTAACTACTAGGGGTGTGCCCGAATACAAATACGTTAATAGGCAAAGCACAAATAGTGGGTTTTATACAAATATTTGTTTCATACAAATATTTTAAAAATTATTTGGTTTTAGGAAGAAAAAAAAAACCTCATGTCAAATACCAGTTCGCAGGTCGGTTACATCGTTATCTCAGTCTCTCGCCTCTGCTCCATTGTTACATCTATCAGGGGTAAGTCCCAAGGGACTCTCCATAACCTGTTGTTCCCCTTCTCCTGTCCAAAAAGTTAGGTTGTAAAAAATAGGCAATAAATGAGAAATGCAAAGCAAGAATCACCCTTGAAGTTCTTCTACACGTTACATGATGTGCTGTCCCTGTGTTACTGTTGTATAAATAGGTAGAGGTCTGTCTGCGATGAGTCGATGAGTAAAGTTTTAGCTCATTGTATTGTAACACTTTAATTTTCTAAAATTAAAAGCGTAATAAATACAAAAACAGAATTTTTAAGCCTCTTTCCACTTTTATTCAAATACAAATAATTTTGCTGCCTCAACAAATGCAGATACAAATACAAATACTGGGCCCTCTGCACATCTTACGTACTTACAGTATGTAGCCAATTTTGTCAATGATGATGTAAAGTGTAACCAACAGCAACATGGAAGCATTTTACATCTATACATGGGAGGGAATGACATATGGATAGACAGCATAAGCCAACCAAGTCTCAACCTCTGTGATGTGGTTGATTATATAAAATATGTCCCGAAATCAGTCTCTCATTGTTTCAGGTGCTGCTTTCATTTGAGACGACCTTAATGCGTCTCTCCCAGCATGTGCCACTGCCTGCATAATGGTGGCTCAGACTCCCGTCCCGTTTTCCTGAGGCAGAGAATCAGCGCCTGATCTGTGTTAAGCCCTGAATTTCAAATCCCTCTCAGACGCTCATTAATGCGCTTGGTGTGAGACCACACCGGGGTCGTGTCACTCTCCTGAGCCCAGACCCCTACCACCTGTGTCTGACAGAGGGATCTTCTCCTCCCCAATCCCCCTCCTGCTCTTCATCCTCTTTCATTTCAGCTTTAACTGCTGTCTCTCAGCCTTTGACACCTTTGTGACCTCCGTCACCTTTTACTCCTCATCCCCTCCACAGGTACGTCTAAACATGACAGCAAAAGGCCAGATTCAAGATAAGAGGGATAATCATTCAGAGCGGCCTTCTTCACTCACACAGTTTGATGTTCACCTTGTACATTTCTCCTAAAGTTACTCTGGATTGACAAAGCTCCAGAGAGATTATGTATATTGAATCTGGACATGTGTATTTATATCAGTTTGTAGCCTCGCTTCATTTGTCATTCATGTTGTCCTGTTTTGATACAGTTCTTGATACATTTGAACGATTTTCATTGCAAATACGTGAATGCGTATTCACATCTACACAATTACCGCTTTGATAACACATCTTAGTACAAATATGATATGATACAAATACAATTATCATACAGAAAGACCACTCCCAAGCCTTATTGATGAAGACATTTAAAGTTCATCTGCTAAAAAAAACATATAGTATGTAAAATGATGCAAAGTGCTCTCCTCTGGTCCTTTCTTCCATTTTCAACAATGATGATCTGACACTATATTGTTCAGCAGGCAAAGTTCACTTCTTATGATGAGTGACTAACAGAAATAGAGCAGCAAGTGATGATTGGCAGAGTCCAAGCACCACTTGACCTCTAGATCATCTGACAGCCGTAATGTTGGCCGAGTCGTATTGCGTTGCTGTGTGACTGATTTGCTTATGAGGTTGGATTAAGAAAACGACAGTAGAGTTCAGTGATTGAGTAACATAATGCCATTCATGAGTAGAATTCACTTAACAGTTCTTTTGTCAAGTATCATGAACTTGGAGAACTTAAATGAACTTGAACTAAAAGTTATGTTTATGCTGCTCTCCTATCAGGACTGCTAAACCTGACATCATTGTTGACCAACGGAAGAGTAATTTAACATGATTATCTTAAAGCTGCACTAGTCAGTATTTTTATATTAACAGTAGATTAGATTACTATGTGTTATATTAGCTTGTTGGGCTGCATATCACAACCTCTTGACTTTGTACTTTGTAAATTTCTCAAAGTACAAAGTCAAAAGGTTGTGATATGTAGCACAACAACATGTGCAGTGGTGGCGTTTGCTTTACATGGAAGTTTTCTCCAGAGACTGAAAAAATGTTATCGCTGTTGTAGAGAGGCGAAGTCCCTCCCCCTTCCTTTCCCGACACGATGGTAAAATATGGTTCCTACATCTGTGTTTATACATCTCTTCCCACATGACGTCTTTCCAGCCAATCAGATTACCCCGTTTTAAACAATGCAGCTAGATTTGTTTTCTGAAAATTACACATTTACACCTCTTCGTTCTCTTGGTGATGACTCTCACACGATAATTTTCCTCAAAATACGATAATTTTAAGCCTCTAGTACAATACTTTAATATTTCCCATTTGGCAACGCTGGCACCAAAAGGCAAACAGGCACAGTTAGCTAAATATTGGAGCATTTAGCAGCTACAGAGCCAGATATTTCCCTCAGGAGTTGGTGGAGGCCAAAAACAGAGCTAAAAGTGACTTGCTCTGTAACTGCTAGATATGGAAATAAGCAACTGCTTGCTAACAAGTTCAACGTATCAACAAAAAGTGATGCTATGTTGGTGTTGTGTTCACAACTTAATCCGCTACCCCCAAAGTAACCAGAAAATCAGTTAGTACAGGTTTAAGGTCTAATGCAGTTGGTCCTTATCAGTGAATTGAAGTTAGTTGACGACAAGATTGTGAGATGTGGTTGAATGCTCTCAAAAAAAATTGTGAACATTGAGTTAAGACTTTCAGTTGTGAAAAAAAAGTTTTGAGACTGACTAGATTAACAATAACAAGTGGAGTAAAGTAATGTGTTTTAATGGATTTCACAGAGGTTTTGCTGATTATCCGTTCAAACCACAACTATGCAGGTTGCATTTATATGTTGCTTATTTTATGCAGCACCTCGAGTCCACACCTTAAAAGCAAACAGCAGTATCACCCGGCTGTTTATAGACTAAACTGAGATCATGATATAATAACATAAATATAATATGACATAATAATATAGTGACACAAGCATATAAAACAACATAAATACTGTATAATTCTTACGTTTGAAAAGGAGCATTTGATGACCCAGCACCTTTCTGTATCTGAGCTCACAGTATACACGGTTTGTTAGTACACCCAACATTTAGCAGCCTTACACAGAAACCACATCATCATCCAGTCATACATCATCCTATCATTTCACTGTAACTATACAGGCCTTGAAGAGGGTTTTAATCAACATGCTCTTTGTTTTTTGCCACACAAGGAGTCTTGCTCATTTGTGTTCTCAAGGAGCAGGATCTATTTCTAAAGTCCCAGGATCTATTTCAAACTGAGCATGAGATTCAGTTAAATGAGTTTTTATGTATTTTATTTTTGCAACACAAGCATTTCCATGAATTCTGAAAATAATATTCTTTTGTTTGTATTCCTGACTGTTCTCAAACTTCATTTTGTGTACTTAAGCGCTCACTCAACCCACCCTTAACCGTCCGCCACCCACACACACACACAAAACACAAACACACACTTTTCCTTGTGTCTACATTGCATCATTCATATGACTTTGCAGACTTTATCAACACAGAGAAATATGTTACAGCAGTAAATATGTCACATGATAGACTGGTTGGCCACAGCGCATATACAGTGTGACAGTTTGAACTGTTGCACAATCACCAAGGATGTTTTCACTGCTGGTTCGTTTCTTCGACTTAACGATCAAAAGCAGCAGAAACACTTTTAAGTAGGCTATAGCTACAGGATTACATGTGTGGGAAGGGCAGTTTTAAATGATCAAAGCCAGGAAAGTGGAATTCATGTCAGGAGAACATGAGCACATTTGCAGAAAAGAAAAATGAACAATACAGAAAATGAAAAACATAACTCAATGATGCAACAAGAGCCTGTTTAGCACAATAGAAACCATAAAGAATGTTGTTATTTTCTAACATAGAAACAGTAGTTTTCAGTACTTCTAACCATGGGCGTAGATTTGGGTATGAACAGTATATCAAGGTGTTGCTGGATTGTCCCTACCAATATTTTTTTACCAATCTCAAACAATCTAGCCACTTTAGCTCCACATAATGTTAAAGGTAAGACATCTGCAAAGTTGCCAGGTTTGTGTGTTTTCTGCAAAAAAAAAAAAAAAAAAAGAAGAAAGAGTGTACTATTATGATAAAGAGTGAAGGAACAGGATACAGGAGTAAGGTGACCAGATGAGAATGGGTGAAAGTCAGGACAGGGTGGGTTAGGGGTGGTCACGTGTCCAGAATAATACATTCAGTGTCAACAAAACTCTGTCACAGGTAGCGGAGCCAGTGGACCCAAATGCAGAGACTGAAGCAGAATTACTGATTAAAGATCTTACTTGCAGTTCAGAAGTTAAGTAACAGGTTGGCATGAAACAAGGAACCTAGATAAGATGAAACAGATGAAACTCTTGACAAACAACAAAGAGAACAGAGAGTAATATATACATAGGGGACTAATCAGAAAACAAGGCACAGCTGGGATGAGCAGGGACCAGAATAAGGATTATTGGGTAATAAGGTGATTAGGAGGGTGTGGCAGGTAAAACACAGGGCAAGGCTGTCAAGTCTAACACAGGGCAGGTAAGCAGGGGAAAGCAGGCTGAGAAGGACTACAGGAACACATGAGGGGTTTGAACCCTGGAAAAACCAGTACCGAGCTCAAACACTACACAAAGACACACAAATGGCAAATGCAGTTATGACAAACAATTTGTAAGCCAAAGCACATTCAAAAACACACACCACAATCCTCTCTTCATCACTGAGAAGAGAGTATATGCTGTGTGAGTTCAGACCGAAGTGAAAACAAAGACAGATCCAACCAATATAGGCAACCCAAATAATCATCATGCAAGATAAGTCTTTTAAAGACATAACTGAAATCAGCTTTCTCTCTCTTTCTCAGTCCAATCCAAACAAAAAAGGGAGAAAAGTCTGAGTCTGAGGGCCTCTGGAGGAGCAGTGGAGAATGGCAGCTAGTGACTCAGAGTCAGACTGTGAACAGAACCATAACAAACTCAACGTTAAAATGTATTATTTTTGTTCATGAAGTCAACTGTCTGTCATTAGGAGAAAGAAACGCAATGACCGTGTTGAATGTAACAGTGTGTAAATCATTATCCGTTTATTCAGTTCATCTGTGTGCGAGACGTGCATGTCAGATCACTCCTTCTCCATGGCTGCCTGCAGCTCTACTTCCCCTGTCCTCACAATACTGTACACGGCTAAAAAAAAGGCTACCACAGCCATAATTAATGTAGGCTACGTACAGAACAGTGCACGTCTGTGGGCAACAGCAAAATAATGTTTCACAACTATCAGTATTTAATGTTTTGTTGGGCTATAACTAATCAAAACTCGGGTTTAGTCTAATTTTCAGGACAAACAGGACAGGATTCAAGATTTGGGACAACTGTTCCTGAATTTTTTTGGGACGTCTGGTCACCCTATGTGGGGAGATACTCAACCTGATGATCTGGCAACCCTCAACTTCAAGTTGTGCACATTGTTGACTAGCAGCAGCCTGGCAGCAGTAGTGGAGTCGATGAGGTGGAGAATCTGAAGCGGTCAGTATTTATAGTTTAAACATTCCAAACATAGCAAATCCCCAAGACAACTTCATTAGACAAAACTAAGATCATTTGATATTACATTTCATTTCAGGCGCTAGGTGATGGTAGCTAATTTGTTATAGCTGCTCAGACATGCTGTTTAAGTAAATAACTTCATCACTGTTGGTGAAAATTCCTCCCAAAAGCAAATAAGACATCAGGTCCTTTATAAAGAAGAACCAAAGTGTCAGCAACAGTTGAGCTTAGTTAAAGCAGGACTTTTGTCTCCCTAATTATAAAAATACTATCAACACGTGCTTACGTCATAGGCTCCGCCATAGTCTACTCTGTTGCTACTGTTGCGGCTGTAAAAGCGAGGATAAATTGTTTTGAGCATCACACAACCCCCGCGAAATGACTCATTTCACTATTAGAATTTGATCTAGTCGAACCGATAACATCTGGAAAGTCTAGAAGAGCTGCACAATTTAAGTATTTTATCCCCATTCAAGTTAGCAGAAGGCTAACCGGAAGTTAGCCACTCGGCCGGCAGTAATCTCTGGTGCACAGCATGCATTCATCCGGCCAGTGTGGGAATGTCAAACCCAACACACGATTTAAAAACTCTGTATACTGTGAAGTACAGACAGATTTACCTGGCAGTGGCTTAATCAGCATTGTGTGAATTCGTTTGGCAAGGGCTCGAATGTAACGGATGCTCATTTATATGTAAAGGTTCCTAGTACTGCAGGATAAATAAGAATGTTCTGGAATAAATCCAAACATTTGATATTAGTGGGAGAAAAAATTACTATTTAATGCCATCACTCCCCTTTTCCATGAGTGGATCAAGAGCAGAGTTATTATTGCATTAAGACATGAACATTATTTATAAGCTAAATCCTGTTAGCAGCAGCCTGAGCAGCACAGAGACACACAGAGAGGTGAGCTGCAGCTCTGATATCATAATGAATGATCTACCCATATGGTCAGGAGTTGAATGAAGAATAATACATATAGAAGTTTTTGAGATGGTTTAAAGATAGATTTGAGCATCACTGTGGCTCTGTCATGAAACTCTTGAGTTGTGTCACCCAAACCCACAAACTGAAAGAAGGACATTAGTCTCAGATGAGGTTTGAAAACCTTACGGAGCATCACATTACCTACAGGTTTCTATACATTTATTGTGACAGTCTATGATATGTTCATTTTAAATATTAATTTTGGTCTCAGATGTATAGTTAAGCAGTCTATCATTAAAAAATCAGAGAAAAAATCCTGATACAAGTCTGGTTTCAGCCAAGTCAGCAGATGCATATTCAGTAAAGTAAACATTTTGCAGAGTCAGGCTCTTTACGTGTGTGTGCGCACATGTGCCTATGAAAGAGAAAAAAGTGAGAGAGAGAGAGAGAGAGAGAGAGAGCAAGAAGTATACACAATTTTGGCCGTCCAACAAAAAAATGTCTCTACCAAAGTTAAAACCAAACCTACGCCCTTGCCTCTAACATGCGAGTGAACCCTCTCCTACACAATAAGCTCGCTCCTCCCTGTGTGCGTGATGGCCCAGTGGCTGAGGACTAAAGCTCGGCCAGCAGCCATTAGTTGCAACATGAGATATGAGAGCTGGGCTGGAGCTTGGCTTTCCCCCAAGTAACAGAATGTACTACTTGAACAAATTCCAGCGGCAAAAGTTAATACGGGCCAGAGTGGATTTATCTATCTGTGTCTCAGATTGCATGGGTCCACAGGAACGAGCAATCTTCCCACCACTGTTTGAAACGTCTCTACTTCTTTATTTATAAGAATCACCTTTCTCGTTGGTCTTCTAAATGACTACAAACTCTTTAAAGATACATATAAAAAGGAGAATCAGATCTTTTATGTAAGCATCATTCTAGGCATAGCAATATCAGCAATGAAATACAATATCTCTCTGTATTAGTAACTACTGGATGGATTGCCATGAAATTTAGGACAGATATTCATGGTGCTCAAAGAATGAATCTTGATGACTTTGGTGATCACTTGACTTTCCATCTAGCGCCACCGGCAGGTCAAATTTTTCTCTTATCCAGTAAGATATCTAGACATCTACTCGATTTGATCGGCACAAAATTTTGTACAAACCTTAATGGTTTCCAGACGATGCACCCTAATGACTTTGTTGATCTCCTGATTTTTCCTCTATTACCACTGAAGATAACTCAAGACTCCTTAACACAACCCAAAAGCTGTCTGGATCCCAAAATAAGCAGAATAAAACAAATACCACCAATCTAACAATCGATGAGACTAACACATGTAGACTCTATAACACCCCAGCACATCGGCAGCCAGATGAGAGAGCAGACAGATTGTGCAGCAATGATTTAAATTCAAGAGGAGAAACAAAAATTTTGCAGTTTTAGATCAAGTTGCAGAAGAGCGTAGCTGTTCACACACTTCTATTGAGTGAACTTGCAACTTGCAACCCAATAATGGCTTCACAGATAGGCTAAATATGCGGTTCAGCTAAAGAGGACTAGCCGACCCGGATGTACAAAGAGCAGTGATGTATGAGAATCTTATTATTTGTAATAAATCTCAGAACTCCATGATATGCAGTACATCCCTACATTCCCATCAGCCTCAGCTATACTTTTTGTTTTTTTTAAAGCAAATATAAGCATGCTAACATGCTAACAAACTATGGTGAACATACAAAAGTACTACACCTGAATATCAGCATGCTAGCATTGTTATTGAGAGCATGTTAATGTAAAATGCTGATGTTAGCAACATAAAGCCGATGCCTAAGTAAAGCCTCGCAGAACTGCTATAAGTCTTGTTGCTCACTTCCTGTTTCTCTTTACAATATACATGTGTGTCTATATGCACACATATGCACTTTTTCCACCCTTTTAACCCCATGCCATATTGAAAACGGTTGATGACATCATTAGTATTGTTCCTAAAATGGATTACAGACCAGCCAGATGGACATTTTATTAACCTCACAATCTATTGCTTAACACAATATTTGTTTTTATTTGTAACTGACACTAAGGGGGCTGGATGCTGAGGGGGAGTGATGGACAAGCAGAGTGCCAAATCTTCCACATGGGACCTTGATCACACTAATGAAAGGTGACACAAAAAAAAAGGGAACAGGGATGGGGGGATGGTTGGTTGTGAGAGGATTTTGTTTTACTTCCTTGCAACACAAAACAAACACAGATTTTCTTTTCAGGCGTATGGAAAAGTGATATTGTTTACCTCTCATCACGAAATATGTTTTAATCTCATCACTTAAGGCATGTCGGTCTATAAAATAGGCCTTAAAGAGTGCTTAAAATTATAATTACTATTTTGAAGGGCTGCTTGTTGATAACAGGAAGAGGGTTCGTTTTTTTTCATTGCAGCTATGAAGATATACAGCTACAATGAAAATAATAATCAGAGAGAACATTTCTTGTAGGGAAGAAATTGTTCCCTGTTGGAAAACAACTTAAACATGAAGCACACAGCCAATTAATGTCAATAAAGTTACCGCAATGTTCTTTCGTTGCACTGTATGAGCCCCTGGTGGCTGCAACCCCCCCCCCCCCCCCCCCCCCCCCCCTCCCCGATCTGTCCCAACGGTCAACCCCCATTCCTAAACCCTAAGAGGATTTTTTTCCATTGATTCCTCTATTTAATATTTCTGCTTAGTAATCACTCTGTGTATACACTAATCCATCTGTACCATTAACACTATAATCACATGTGAAAAGACAGTTACTGACGAGGAACATGGAGCTCATTTCTGTGTCATTAAGAGGGGCCTAATGTGCTCTGGGTATTTCTAGGTATTTCTGTGAGGCTCTCTGAAAATACCCTTTTCTCAACAAAGAAGCATTTGCAATTTAATCATAAATGTCCCATCACTGGAACAAATAGTCCTCCTATGGATAATATCAGGTCAAGACGGGTAGGATGCAAATCTTGTTTAGAGTCATTTTCTCTCTGTTTCTGTTTGGAATAAGTTACAGATCAAGCAGATTAAATATGGAGCTTCATCAGATTCATTCTAATCTTGGGAGGATTTCCGTACACTACGCTACATTAGTCTTCTGTATCTCCACTGAATAGAAGTTGCATAACAGAGGACACTTCTATTTGAGCAGTATTCACCCAAAAGCACAGATGGAAGGATACTGCCCCCTGTTGGGTATAACTCTGAACACAGTGGTTTAGAGCATGAACTGAATATATGAAAATACCTTCAAGAAACAGATTTACGTGGGAAGTCTCATTCTTTGATAGGACCTCTTGACCTTGAAGGCATGTCAGACTTCAATGGATGACTTCAGCTTCATACCTTACAACAATCTCATGTCTGTTAGATAGATAGATAGTTTGGAGTTTGGGGACAATAAAATGACTCCAAATAATTTGCAAAAAATTAAAACTGACAAAAATTAGAGCTGTCGATCTATGTGGACCATATTCGCTTACAACAAACATAACGGCGGCCAAAGCATCAACTTTCTATGAATCAGAGGAATCAGACCAAAGGCTTCTAAGTCTTAAGGTATTTCTAGGATCTTATCTGAGTTAAAGGATAGGTTCACAGTTTTTCAAGTTAATCCTAAAACAATAGTCAGGTGCCAAAATAGATATTGACACATGTTTTTCTTGCTGCAATAATTCCTCCCGTTCATACTGACCATTACGAGATCCCTTCATAATGCGCTTTCAATGTAAGCGATGGGAGCCAAAATCCACAAGCCTCCTTCCATGCAAAAGTGCACTTAAGTTTATTTGAAGCTAATATGAGACTTCAGTTGTCCAAAGTAGTCAAATCACGTCGATATCTTTCAAAGTTACTGTCTTTTTAGTGCCAAATTCCCTCTTTTTGTTATAATCCTTCCAATGCAGCTGGACAGGAAAACACTGTCCGTTGAGACACAAAGAGGGAATTTTTTAATAAAAAGACTGTAACACTGGAAGATATCCACTTCATTTGACTATCTCAGATGGCTGAAGTCTCACATTATCCTCAGATAAACTTTCAAATACCTCAATCCGCAGTCCTTATTTTTGAGGACTGAGGATTGAGGTGGATTTTGTCCTCCATCACTTGCATTGAAAAGCACATTAGGAAGGATCTTCTAATGGCCGGTATGACCAGGAGAAATGATCAAATCAAGCAAAACCTGTTTCGAGGTTTATATGGGCATCTGACTGTTGTTTTAAGACAGACTTGAAAAAACTTTGAACCTGTCCTTTAAGTCTTTAGATTTTTCTAGCATCTTATCTTGGTGGGTTCAAATTAAGACCAATATTCTGTCACTGAGAAAATGTGAGAAAAGGCAAAGTCCAGTCAGCGTACAGTATCATTACTTTTTTGATACTTCCACCAAAATCACCAATTTCAAAATGTACATAGTGGCTTAAAGCGAGGCTGTAACTTTTGATAGAAGAAATAATAGCAATAAAACACAATAAACACATCCTTGTTCTGTTTAGGGGTCAAGCTTTACTTGATTTGTTATGACTAGTAGCTTATGGTCGCTAATGTTATCAACTTTACATAAATATACCATATTGCTGTGTGACTGACATTACAATATGTTTATATTGTTGTACTATGCATCTTTCTGCTCCCTCTATACACAGCACTTTATAAAGCCTGTATGCCATATCTAATAGGCACATTGTTGGATGAACCCAAGTACCATCCTCTAGTTGCACCTCTCTAGTTAAGGGACCAAATATGGTGTCACCCATGTCCCTTCTTGGACAACGATTGGCCTGAAACCACATGACCATATATCCAACCCATCCCATTGGCTGATATGTGTCTATTTGTATATGATTGGTTGTCTTTTATATTTTTTAAAAACTTTTTTTTAACCTTTTTTCATACCCAACTTACTTTATTTAAATGGTGTTTGTAATGTGTTTTATGATGACTCTGATGATACAAGTGTTGCGGGAGTTCTCATCTTCTCATCATGACGCTTCTCTACTTGTGTGTATATATTTTTGGCAAAATATATATATGCCATAAAACAAATGAAGACTAAAAGAATAATTTATAATTCCATTTTATTTTCAGTATTACGCAACATTAGAAGTATAAATATCTGTTTTAATTTACAACATCTATGACATCCATAGAGCTTTCCTTGGGCAAAATACAAAACTCAAAACACTTTTATTGCACATATTCTAAAAGACAAACCATCATAAGCAAGTTCATCTAATACTAGTTTTGCACAGAGGAGGGAAAAAAAAAAAAAGGAAACTGAAAAAAGACAAGCAGACAAAGAAGAACCTGACATGAAAAGACGTTGATTACTGCACAAACAAATGTTCTTACATCCTGGTGGCAAAGGAGCAAAGTCTCACACTATACTATAAACAACATTATCTGTGACACAGAACATAGATTTGGCAAATCAACAATATACAAAATATACATCCATGAAGCTTTGTAAACAAACATTGAATGTGCTTTGAGGATTTAAATGTCGCCACAGGGAAAAAAAAAAAAAAAAAGTGTGTGTGTAAGGGGGGAAATTACATGTTTATTTATTGAAATAAAATTTGGTGATTCATTTCAGTCTCAAAGTCAGGACACATGGGGGATTCATAAACAATTTCAGTTCCAATTTTCTTCTTTTGCTCACCCATTGAACTGAATAAATGGCAAACATTAAGGTGCATTTGTTCTCTCACAATACATTAGCGATACATTTACAATATCTAATGCGAGTAAACATTAGATTCTTTTAACGTTAAAAATCTCTGCGATCAATCTCACGTGTTTCGGTTTCATTCTCGGATACACAACGGTGTGCCGTTTAGATAAGCTATATTCTGTGTCAAGTTTAAATGAAGGATTTTCCTATTTGACTTCAACATACTGTAGAGTATATGTAGTATTCAAGATTATTATTTTTATATAGCCAGCACGACAGAGCAAATACTGCATTACATACGTAGTGTCCTAGGCTACTTTCTGGTTGTCGTTTAGGGTTTGCAATTTAAAGGCATCTACAGTTTAGAAACATTGTGTGTGTGTGTATGTGTAAATAGCAGAATGAGAAAAGCTGATATATGGCAGCCTATAGTACCAAGTATTTGCACGTTAACATCAAATGTATGATGCGGACATGAACTATGCAAATAATCAGGATTCCTCACATAAAAATCTTAAACCCAGGCTCTGCGTTGAGATCGAAACACTAACACATGACTTATACAACACTGAGAGACTGAAGCCTGACATCCTTTGAAACCCTGACAGTGTCTGCGGTCTTGGACTTGAAACTCTTTCAGATCTTATCTTTTTTCACACACACGAGTGATCTTACATCATTCTGGGCAGACATGGACACAACCGGAGATGATGATGTCCACATCCTTTAGAAATCTACTGCAGTAATTATTGGCAAACATACGCAGAATTGCTGGTTCATCTCACCAATCAAACGACAATACTTCATATTTTACACAGTCATCATTCTTCAAACCATAGTCAGCCTGCAAATACATTATCAACAATAAAGACATTCTTGGGAAACGCTGGCAGCCCTCACAGTTTTGTTATATAATGCTACATTTTTAGAAATAGCCCAGTTACCCTCTCCCCTCCCCCTCCCCAAATGCCTTTTTTTTGTCTCTTTCTCTCTTCAAGTTAATTTTGGAACATGTGAAAACATGTTAAAAGTCACAAAACGATAGGATGCCTTTTTGACGAGATACATCACGTTAGCTTACTTTTGACCACAGAGTTTATCAAGCGGAACATGATTCTCTAATATCGAGCATACAAACATGACACTGCAAAATCTATACATATAATACAAATGACAATCATGTAAGCCCATGTATCCCAGTTTTACAGTGTTATCATATTTACACCATATTGCATAAAAATCAAAAAATATATGTACAGATGTCAGAGGAATGTGAATGAACACCACGCCTTGCTAAGAACAGCAAGTTTTATTTCCCATTATTCTAAGGCCCCGTCACTAATTATATGATTCCTAGAACCGTTAAGATGATTCCATATTTTCAAAGTTTTAGGTGAAAAGCACAGAACAGAGTGCATTCCCTCTGTGTACCAATGCACAAAACCCAACGTAAAAAATAATTTGATTATAATGAACAGAAACAATTGTGATACAACATTGCTATATTGCTAAGCAACATTGCATGGTCTACTGCATTAAAAGACTATCGCCTTCGACATCAGGTCCTCCAAGTCTAGAAGTAAGAGTGCAATTCAAAATCATTTATGGCACTGACTCTACAGTACATCGCGACCTTTGTAAGGCTCCTCCCTATTGCCCCCTGACATACTGATTGCACGAAGCATTCTGCGATGAACAGAAAAAAAAAAAACAACTTCCAAACATTCAACTTGATGCAAAAGTAAAACACAACATACCAGAAATTATCAGCAAAATGATTGCCTACATTCACACCTCGAAACATTTACATGTGTTGTCAGAAGTAATCTTATTAAATGCACACACACACACGCACGCACACACACACACACACCCTACCTCTCTATCAGCTTGTAACAGATTGCCCGGTCCTCAAACAAAAAAAAAGAAGGCATGATGATGCTTGCACAAACCATTTCTAACATTTGTTTTTATTAAATCTGGATTCTGTGGAGCAGTAATGTTTTCCCTTCTCTCTTTACTTTTTGTTACTTGAACTGCGTGGTGACTCCTTCTGCTGCTTGCACCTGCCAGTGTCTTTGTCTGAACTTTCTTTTACAGCAGACGGAGTAGCTCTGGATGTGTCTCTCTTTGTGTTTTTCTGTGCAGACGTGACGTCTTGAACAGTTTCTTTTTTCTTCCTCTCAGCCTGCTCCTTCCGGCTGGAGGACACCTGTTTGTCCGGGGTGGTGACTCTGGTATCCGGGCTTTTGCAACTGTCCGGTTTAGACGCCTCAGACTTGGGGCTTTCCTTGGATACCTTGACTACAGCCTCCTGGGGTGCGCAGGTGGAGACCCTGCCTGAGGCGGCTGCACTGCTGGGTGAATGTGTTTCTTTTTTCGCTGCGGGTTTCAGCGGCACCGGTGACGGATCAGGCTGAGAGGGAACGTCTGACGGTGGCGGAGGCTCCTTCCTGAGCTGCTGCAGCTGATTTTGAGGTGCAGTAAGAGGTGAAGCGACGACTTTTGGTTTTGAGTCATGATGGTCTTTAACAGCTGGGGTTTTGGGTGAGGGGTCTTTATGTTTGGCATCAAGACTTTGCTTAATAACTTGCGGTGGAGCTACAGAGGGCTTTAGAGTTGCCGATGAGGGGGCCGTTTTAGGAGGGAGAGATTTTGGCTTCGAGTCTGTGTTTTCTTTTATTTCTTTTACTACATGAGTTGATGTTGCTACAGAACTTTTGGGCTGTGTTTCCTTTTGTTTCACATCTGCAAAAGTTGGAGAAGGATGTGTCGGCTGGGCCGATTCTTCCCGCTTTACATGAACTCCAGTGGATGGCAACGTGGCTTCTTTCCGTTTGGAGTCATGTGTTACTTGAACGGTTGAAGTTGAGAGCACGGATTCTTTAGACGCATCTCTCTGTTTTGAATTTGGACTTCCCTTGACTACTTGGACAGGAGGAGGTGTTTTGGTTTCCTTCTCTGTCTTCACAGCGGTCTGTTGCACAGGTTGTGGGTCAGGCCTCGACTTACTTTTGAGACTCGAAACGTTTTCATTTGTAATTGCTGGAGCTGAACATTTCTGCTTTGCTGTAGCTACTACGGTGTTTTCTTTTACATTGATGACAGTTTCTTGTTTTTTAGAGGTGCAAGACGCTGAATCGGGTGATTTGTGCTGTGCTTTTTCAGCTGGATGGTGATTGGATAGCTGCTCTGAATCTTTCACATTGCCTTTATTCTTTGTCTTTGGTGATATGGGGTCCTCTTTCTTCTGCGCCGTTATGCTACTACTCTCTGTTGCACCAGCAGACACAGTGTTAACTTTCTTTTTGTTTACAGTCAGTGTGATTTCTGTGATGTTGTTTGATGAGGTGGTCGTCTTGACAGTAGAAACCTCCTTTTTCTGCTCCACTTTTTCAACTGTGGTACATGTGTTAACTTCCTTCTTAGACCCTGGGCTGCCTGTATCACCAACCACCTTCACAGCTGACCTGTTAGACTGAACACTGTCCCTGCTAGTGGGTCTTTCGGAGCAATCCCGGCCTTTCGAGTTTGGACTGCAGGTTTTATCTTTATGCACAGAACCAGATGCTGAAGTTGTGATATTATTAGAAGAGCAGATGTTCAACAGTTGCTGTCTTGAAAGCACATTCTCTGGAACGTGTACAGATGCAGAGTTGTTCTGTACATTCACCTTAGAAGCAGAGGTCATGTTTGAGATCTGTGCCGTAGCTGGTTTATCACAGCTCTGAGGCTGACCTTTGTCCAAACCAGAGTTTATACTCTGCTTCATTGACACAGGTAATGATGCATTTGCAGCTGTAGCTACAGTCTCCACTTGTGTCAATGCAGGGGATGTTTTTATGTCCAACTCCAGCTTTGCTGAAGTCAAAGAGACCACTGTCTTGCAGCTGTCAACATTTTGTGATGTAGTGTGTTGTGTGATTTCCTGCTGTTCCACTTCATCTTCCTGATCTTCATTGCTGACTTCCCGTATGGAGGGTGTTTTTCCACAGGAGGAGAAGTGGGAGCTATGTCGAGGGGCTCTATGTTCATGAGCCAGAGATGAACTGGCCTTCATACCAGTCCTGCTTTCTTGTTTAACAGTAAAAGTTGAGGTTTCCCCTTTGCTGGTAGGGGGCTTTAATGAATCACTATGTCTGTCCTGTATTTTCTCACCACTTGTACTGCTCTTTACCTCCGTGGCTAAATGATTTGACTGCTCTTTGGAGACAACTATGCTATTTAGAGAGGAAACGGCTTCAGGACCTGGGGAACAAGCGAGGGGGCTCTTCAGCTTGTCTGCAGTTTTCAGTTGGGGGATGGTTATTTGTTTCTCAGTAGGGCTCTGGAGCCAAATTGGAGGACTCACAGAAACAGTGTTGTTTGTGTTCTCCACCATTTTGGATAAACAGGTCTCTGTTTTGGAGACTCTGGGCCCTGAGAGCAGGCCAATATCCAGAGTGCCCTCCAGAGGTTTGAGAGAGGAGACATGGCGTCCCTCTAGTTTATATTCAGATGAAGTCTTTCGAAGAGGAGACTCCGCGGAGGAGATGAGCTGGAGCTTTTCCACAGCGCTCTCTCCTCTGCCGGAGAAAAGCTTAGGGGCCAGACCTTCAGGGCTTGAGTGAATACTTCCCAGTCCTGCCTTCATGTGGTCATGAGACATGGCTGTGTCCAGCTGGAGGCTCTTAGACCTGGTGGAGCCAAAGTGGAGGTTCTCATGGAGGCCGGAAGACAACCGACAGATGCAGTCCTCTCGTTCTTCAAATGACAGCCTCTTCCTGGTGAACTCGATGTTGGGAGCTTTGAAGTCCAGTCTGTCAGGCTTCATGTTGTCTTTACCCTGTCTGGAGTGCTGCCGATCTGAGTGAATAGAGCAGAGGCTCGATCGGAGTCCGCCTTCACTTTCACTGCTGCTACCAGACGATTCAGTGATGCCCTCAGAGACACGTGTGTTAAGTTTTTTATACAGCACATCTTTAAGGGTGGCGCTGGCAGCTTTGGCCTCCAAAGGGCCAGAATCTGGGCTACTCTGAGTTTTGCTTTGACCCCGGACCAGAAAACTTTCCTCCCTGTCATCACTGCACAAGGCAGATGAGTCAGATTCACGCAGCGCATCTTGCTTCTGCAGAGACTCCCTCCTCTCTGACCAGTCTTGTCGCTTCACAACCATCTTGGATTTCAGCTTTTCCTTGTCCAGATCTTCAACAGATTCCTGTCGGCCCATCTTGCGACTGTTGGGCCTCTTTAAGCAACCCTGCTCAACAGGTCGCACACGGGTGATCGCCACTGGCTCGCAGGCTGTTTCGTCCACACTCTGCAAAACGGTGTAATCGCGGTCCCCAGCTCTCAGTTCCTCATCCTGCACCTCCTCTTGGGTCACTTCCAGGCTGTGTTTTCTAGGACACAGGTGCTTCTTGTCTCCTGTGTAAGAGGGGGACAGCTTCTCCTCGGACTGGACTCGTTTCAGGAGGGGTGAGCGAGGTGGCTCAGCACTTTTGGGGCGTACGATATGGCGTACAATTGTAGGTGGGGAATGTATCTTGGCTGGGAAAGCTTGGGTTGTCTTGGAAATGGCAACAGAATGTCCACTAAGAAGAGGAGACGGTGAACGCTGAGGAGATGTTGGCTGAGGGGTAGGTGAAGGTGTGCGAGCCAAAGGAGAGAGAGGAATGCTACCGGCAGACTTGCGACGCCCCTGACGAAGCCTTTGACCTGGCAGTTTGGGGCCGAGACCATGGAGAGTACTGGGACGAATGTGGCCTGAGCCTGCAGGGGAGTTTGGAGCGCTGGAGCTGGGAGAGCTACTCTGGGAAGAGTTGCCACCTGAAAGTCATAAATGACAAAAAAAAAGGATGTAAGTAACATATAATATATGAAAAGCAAACAGTAAAATCTCTGAATATTCAAGCTATCATCAAAATAAATTAAAATCTGTACCTGACTGGGTGAAATCAGGTGTGGGGCGAAAGGCGGCAGTAGGGGAACGAGGGGAGAGACTGTGGGTAGGGGAGCCAGGGAGACTCTCGCCAGATGAAAGAGAGTGGTTGAGAGAGGAGAAACTTCGGCTTGTATGCAGGAGAGGGGAGGGCTGCATCGCAAAACGCCTGAAGAGGGAGCGTCTCCTGAAAAAAACAAAGTGAGACAAAGAATATAGAAATCAGTCCCTATTTTGTAATTCCTTTATTAAATAATAACTCAAAAAAGGAATTAAATAGTGATGTTGAGTTCATATAAAACCAGCTTCTATTACTCAAAACTAGAAAATATGTTGATGTAAATTCTGATGTTACTGAATGTGTCTTATGTGCAAGTTTATTACATTTCTATATTATGTATTTTCTATTCTTACAGTAAACCCATTTTGCACATTTCCACATTCTCCTTTTACTGTTTTAGAAGCAAAATGACATATTGATCCAATAAACTCACTCCCATCTTGAAATATTCCCTTAGTGCCATCTGTCAGCCCCCTGGTGGCCAATAGGAGGCATAGTAACGTCTACTCACTGCAGATTATTAACTCATGACTTTTCTGCAGAACTAATAAACTGTAAACAGTGCTCTACTTTATTATGCACAGCTACATTTCAAACAAAAATTCTTCACTGTATCTTTCAGCAATGTACTGGTGCTTACAGAAAAATGTATGAGCAAAGGAATTCTTATCTATGGTCCTCGTTAACCTTTTAAGCTATTTTAGTATGGAGCCTGACTCCAGACTGTGGGCATGATGAGTGTCTGACTGACTGAAGTGGTGCAAAGCTGTGCCATTTTTAAGAGGCACACCTTGTGGTTACATTCAGAAAAAAAAAAATGGGAGAGAAAAAGCTTTGTAAAGAATAAAATTCTGTGGAGTGTCTATTGAAGATTTGTACCTTTCTGGTGTTTTTTCTTTCTTGGGCTTCTTGGCACATCTAACCATCTTGCTCCTGTAGCTGTTCCTCCTGGCAGGACCGGTTTTTATTGAAGTATTTTCAAAGGGGGTTGTGGAGATGGCCACTTTGCTACCACTCTGAAGAGGAAGAACAAAACTTTTGACATTCATGACACGACATACGGCCAAGACGATTTTTTCCTGAGGGAGAAAAATGACCTTGATTAAGACAATTTCTTTTTTTAAATAATAAGTGTCTACATTACTGCGGTTATGCATCATTAAAATATTAAAACTGAAGTCAGACTACTAGACATGTCAATTTAGAGATTTTTTAATTACTTTGTGATTGCAGTCAGTGTTAGAGTAACATTGTATATGGTAGACAAGCCTTTAATGTCCCACTTCAAATATTAATAGTATTAAGTCAAAGATGTTTATGGAGGAAATTTTAAATTCTTTGTGATTGAGCAGTTAAACAGTAGTATAGGATAACTGCATCACAGCTGAAATGTTTACTTTCTCCCCTTTCCAAAGAGCTACTGGTCAGCTCAGCCTGCAGCGTTTGAGATGGAAACCTTCACTCAGCAGGTTTTTACCTCATATGAATTTCAGTAGCTGTTATTTTGCAGCCTGTTTGGTCAGTATTGTGACTTCACACGAGCTCTTGGTCCTCAAGTTAATTAAAGTTGGGCCATTCAATTAATTTATACTAAATTACATTTTCTAAACACCATGAAGAATATCAAAATGAACCTGAACCGCAGCAGTAATGACTATGAAAAAAAAAGTCTGTGCTGCATAACTGTCACTCTAAAGGGCTCCTGAAGTATTTGCAATTTATTTGTCAAGTCAAATTTATTAATTTATGTATTTTTTATTGGGTTTTTTTGGGGGGAGATTTTCCTTATTCAAATTGAGGGTCTAAGGACAGAGGATGTTC
Source organism: Thunnus thynnus (assembly GCF_963924715.1). Taxonomy (NCBI): domain Eukaryota; kingdom Metazoa; phylum Chordata; class Actinopteri; order Scombriformes; family Scombridae; genus Thunnus; species Thunnus thynnus. The sequence goes on from NC_089535.1 coordinate 7,231,377, forward strand.
TATACTGTACAAATTGTAAAGCCCCCGCAGGCAAATTTGTGATATTAAGCTATATAAATAAAACTGACTTGACTTCAAGTTATTATTCTTGTCTTTTACCTAAAGTTTGTCAAGATGTCTAGAGATATAGAGCACACATGTAGTATATTTGACAACAAAATAAAAACCCCCAGAAGATATGCAGTTTAAAGATGGATACACATTCATTTACCTTGAGCAGGAGCTCCACCACTTCAGTGTGGACGAGACCGTGAACTGGTTCTCCGTTCACATGAGTGATGAGGTCTCCGGCTTTGAGTCCGGCTTTATGTGCGGGCCCGCCGTCTTCTACGTTCTGTTTGACAGATAGATTATGAGCATTATTAGTTGAGACATCGTACATCATAAATAGTGATAAACAGACAAAAAAGGCATTTAATATTACATTTTACACACTTACTGGGGAACTGCTGCTTTTAATTTCTGATTGATCAGGGGAATATCCCTACGCTCATGAGGTGATGTGCGTATTTGTTACCATGGTTACAAAATGATTTTGGCTCATATATCACTTGTACAGATGAGGAGATCACTTTCTTCACAGTTGATGATCAGCAGATGGTTTTAATAGTTGTTTAGATGTTTAAAATCACACATCTACTCTCACACAATCCTGTTGTTGGTCTGCTTTGCTTTAACACCACAAACTAGGTGGTCTCAGAGTTCGATTGGCAGCCAAATGAATGATTATTAGAGGCGGATATAGTCCTTACCCAGACCATGTGGTATACAGTGTAGATGTCACCGTCACAGGCGTACACCCGGATTGCCCTCAGCGTGAAGCCAAACTTCTTCCCAGAGCTGTGGATGACGACAGGCTGCCGCGGGTTGGTTGTACACAGTGAGGAGTCTCGGCTTGGAGAGGAATCTCTCGAGGAAGGATCTGAGGAGAGGGAGTAGGGAGATAGAGGGCTGGCCAGCGGAGACACCCCGAAGATATCTGGAAAAACAGGAGATGATCACCACCTGCGCAGATTCTCTTATTTAATCAATCAGACTTTGACTTTCCGAGCCAGCACTGAGGTGTTGCTATAAAGCTCATGAGCGCGGTTCATCCTGCTCCCGCTGTGGGTGAAACTAATGGGATTTTCTCTCTCCCAGCAGTGAAGACTTCATGCTTTCGCCCTGCCTGCTTACTTTCCTTGTTAGCAGCTGGTACTTGGCTACTTGCTTGCAGCTACTCTGTAAAATTGAACTCACAGCAGGAGTCATGCTGGGCCAATTTCACACAGATCCATAGTGTGCTTTCATCTCTTTCACATTACCTCTTTTTGTTATTCTTGAAACGTAATTGCTCTGATGTACGTCAACCTTCACGGTTGAGATCATATTTCTGAGTCAGCGTATCCATATCTTTGTGTATGTGTTCTCCGACTTACCCCCGGGGATCATGAGCGAAAGGGCGCCAGTTGACACAGACTTTGGGACTTTAGCCACAGCTCCGGTCTTCTCCGCAGCGCTCTCAGGTCGCAGAGAGGCGGTCTGCACCCCCTGGTCTCCAGAGATATGACTGCTACTGTCGGGGCTCTGCACCCCTTCACCTCTGGGCGTCAGTTGGTCCAAATGTTCAGAGAAACTTCCTAATTATCAGAAAAGATGTGTATGGAATGAGGAACACAACTATACTGAACTTATCAGGACTTTTCTTTGTCATAATCATTTGGCAGTGGTTGCTGCTGGGGAAGCATCCTGATGAATGAATGAAGAAACACACAGGTTTCTCACAACTTCCTGATTTTTCTCAATTTAAAACGAAGCACATGTATCATCAAGCTGTGTACGATGTAATATAGACAGTGTAATTTTGTACCAGAGAGAGTTGCTCCACTGTGGGTGCTGCCGGGAGTGGTCGCGTCAGGCTCATCCTGCGGGAGCTCTCCGATGGAGAAGGACGCCTTGCTGGGGTCACCGAGGCCCGAGGACTCGTCTCCTTCGCTCTCAGCTGAGATGGCGAACTTTGGTAGCAAGCTGGGGCGAGCGGCCTGATTCATGCTCTCGGTGTCTGTCGAGTGGGACAGGGAGGGCCTGGTTGAAGGAGAAAACAGACTCTCATGAGACTCGCGCTTAACTTGAAAGAGTTATTTATAATAAATATAAATGCAAAGACTAAAATTGTCAATACAAGACACACAGATTCTCTATAATGATGTATGTTTTCCTGCTTGTTAACAGTTTAGACTTTTAAATTGCTTATCTAATATAAATAAATATAAATCCCTAGAAAATAACATATTTTGATTAATACTGTATTCATAGTATCTTAAAGGATCAGTTCACATTTTTTCACTTGCTTATACGTACAGTATATTGAAATTATTGACTTATTGGTCACTGTAATTTTTCCTTCTCTTCATACTGGCCTAGAAATAGATCATTTATGAACACTATTCCAATGTAAGTGATCAAGGACAAAATCTACAGTCCTCTTTCTGTCCAAAATTGCATTCTGAAGTTAGACTGAAGTTAATATAAGGCCTCAGTAGTCTAAGTAAGTCGAATCAAGCGAGGACCTCCCAAAGCTTCAGTCTTTTTAGCATAAAATTCTCTCCTTTGAATACTTATTCCAGTATGGAGGTTGTAGGAGAATGGCTGGCCAAATACCAAAAAGAATTAGATTTCTGTTACTGTAAGTTCAGGCATTGTGCACTAAACTGTGGATTCAATCTCTACAACATACTGTATAGAGGCTTAATGAGCTGTAATCTTGATTCTAAAGAAGCGAGCATACATCTCAGCAAAGTCTGGCGTCCAGCTGAGAGAGTCCACAGTCAGTGGGCTCTCACTCTTCTTCTCCTCCGTCTCTCCCTTCTCCTCCAGGTGACCGCGGGACAGATCCAGGCTGCTGTAAACCTGACAATCACACAGAGACGAATGATTCATGTTAGTAGATGCACGCTACAAATGCAAAATTCTGTTCTTTATGGAGATGTTTGGAAACATTTAGAATAAGATACACTTGGGTTTGAGACCAGAAACACCAGTATGTCTGCGTTAATGCAGACTTCGTCATGTCTTACAAGCATGGAGTTTAGGTGCAGCTGAGGAAAGGTTCAGTATAGCTCGACACTTCCTCTGAGACGCCCCGCTGCTTTCTGAGACACGCTGTAATGCTTTTGTTTTGATGTGAGAGGGAAGCGTACTGCAATGCAGCACAACAATGACTCCCAGCTTGTATGACTGTTGTGTGTATTGTGCTCCACATTATCACACACACACACACAAAAACAGATCTGATTTGCAAGCGGAAAATATATGCAAAGCTGAAATCTATGTTTAATACTGTAGGGTTAAAAGGAGACGTAGAGGGGGGTTATGTTTTCTAGACACACATTTCCATATGAAATACCAATTGCTCATGTGTTCTTTCCCATGAGAGAGGGATCAGGACAGATGAGGGCATTGACTCATTTGCATGACTAACATCTTTGGCGGTAATGATAATGCTAAAGTGTTAATCTGACACTAGAGATATTTGAGAGTGAAGATTAAGGGCACACCTTGGAGAATCGGTGAGAACAAGAGGAGAATTGCCGCAGCTCCACGTTGAAGTCTTCATCATTTGTATCCTCCTCCTCTGTCTCCAGGTGATGGTATCTCTCAGAGCGAGCTGGGAATGATGAGAGGTTTAGATTTCCCATTTTTATTGCATTCAGTTATTACTGTAAGTGCCACGAGGCACCTTAAATGTAAGAAAGTGAATGATAATCATATTAGAGTCACTAAATGTCATTGTTATTTTCAAAATTATCCACTTAGCATCTTAGAAATGCCATCAAATTGCATGTGAGTTGTAACAGAAACGTGGTAGGACAGTTGTAATGAGAAATAGGTTCATGCAGCTAAAAATAGTTTGAGTTTTTGGTTTTCAGCACAAATAAAATATCTGTATAAGAGTGGATAAAGGAGACTGTCAGTGTTCTAGGAATATAAGAACCACGCTGACAGGGATTCCTGAGCCTTAATAATGTCAAACAAATCTATCAAGCTAATAATGGATTTTGCCTATTGTTGACTTGTCTGTTGACATTTTCTTACTTCTATTTGGGACAATCACAGTCTAAGTTTTGGAACAACAGTTCCCATAATGCTTTGTAAGCAAGCAAGGGGATTAATGTTGTCATGGAGTAAGCGAGTTAGCAACGTGGTACATCTTGAACCCTGCTAGTTTTTGCCTATATTTGTTTACCTTTTGGCAAATTTGCACCATAAAAAGTCACGCCAAATTAGGTATCAGCAGCTCCTATTTGAACTGTAATCATAGATGTACAAACAACTATCACTGGAATTCTTTTGATACTGAAGAAAACTTAAAAATATAATGATTATGAGGCAAGATCTGAAGTTATGAGGGCCATCTATGATTTTTTCTATGATTTTGTAAGTGGATTTATGGAGGTTTATCATTGGTCTGCCAACGCCTCAACACTGAGATCTCAATAACAGACCCATCACTCATATGGCACTCACCATAGCACATTTGCCCCCTCTGCTAAAGCGGTTTGTTTTTCAATGTATGAGTGTTTTTGTCTGCATGTATGTAACGAAACTGTTGTATGCATATGTGTTTCTGTTCAGTTAACTCACTGTCGAAGTAGCTGGTGTCATCTTCAGACTCCAGCTGAGGAATAAACTCAGCCTTCTGCCTCAGCAGGCCGTTCCAGTCCAGGTTGTGAAAAAACTGATGTTGCTTCACTTCGGCCGCCCCGCCTGTAGATGATATAAAAATGATGAGTAATCAGTATGAATAACATTTTCAAGAAAAACTGCTGGTGAAAACAACATACACAAAACACAGGGCATTGACAATGAACGGTTCAGTTTAAGACACCGGAGGTGAAGAAACGCTTACGCTATGTTTTCCTTTTCCCTGGTGGCTGCAGGCCAAACTGATATCATGACCATAAATTATGCAGTACAATTTCCTGCCTGTGACCTTTCATGGACTAGTGGGAGCCTTTGTGAATGGCAGCCTGGTGAGAGGAGATCTAGATGAACACTGAGGTCCAACTGTCCCCAGACTGAACTGGCAGCGTGCGTCGCTCTGATTAAAAGCTTTTGTCCCAGGTCATGGCCACTTTTACAGTCCGCAGATCTACCCACTCTTAGTGCCTGATCATGCATGGAACTAGATTCATGGACTGGCAAGGAAATAATTGCAATTGATCAAAGGGAAAGGGTGAGTAGGCCACAGGATAAACTGCTCTGCTGCTGGATGACCTCAATTTCTTCCCCGGTGACTTGGAATAATGAGCGTTGCTGAGGTGGCACTAACGGTCACATGAGAATTTATGGCGTCCTGCTGTGCCTGTCTGGTCCTAACCGAATTACTGACTGAGCCACACTTTCTTTCCCTTATTTGTGTGCGTACCTGCACCCATCCTTTCCAGAGGATTCTGTCTGAGCAGCAAGGTGATGAGCTCCTGAGCATCGAGAGGTGGGGCATCATCTCCGTCAGGCCAGTTGATCTCGTCTGCAAACACACAATGCATATGATCAGTTTAAATCTAAAATGCTCAAAATATAAGCAGCGTATGAATCTCGGTTGTCAATATATTTGTAAGATGTGGTTTTGGAATTGGAAGACGACATGCTTTGATCAGAAAAAGACAATGTCATTGTGAGATGCACACAGAGTTGTAGAAAACAAACCAGAATGGCTGAAAGCTTATGTAGAGGAGTTGTTTTGTGCCTTAAACTGAAACATCCCTGTTTGTTAAATTCATATGATGAATGATATTATATTAATTATTTTCTTAAAAATGCTGACATTACATGTGTAACAGGTCCTTTTCATCTGCGCTGCTCACTTAGTCATTAGTGTTATCACTGCTATCAGTGTGTTAGCTAGCCAGAGCCAATAGATGTCAATATCAAAATGTGTCATGTATTAAAAAGAATTGGAAATGCTACATACAGATTTACCTCTAAACTTTCATTCAAGTTATTTCTAAATGCTGAAAATATGAATATATAAGCTATCATGACATGTTTTCTGCAGCCCTACACCCAGTTGTGTGCGCCTCCTTGATGGTTTGAAAATGGGAAACTTGTGTATAAGAACAATAATATCAACATTATAAGCATGAAGAATAAGAAATGACAATGTTTTTTTTTAATTCAATTATTGTATTTGAACCCACTATGGTTGACTCTTTTTGCTCCACTCCTAAGTACTTGTATAAAAAGCTTTACCAGTAAAAGACAGACAAAAAGTTATTTCTAAGGCGTAAGCATAACACTGCTGAATGAGACAATTTACATGTGCTCTAGCTTTTCATGAAAAGCCTCATGGATAAGCAATGAAAAGGGGAGCAAAGCCCGTCTGTGCCATGCTGATTGCCTCCTCTGTGCACCGTTTGTCCCCCGTTTTAATCAAATTTGGGAGGGAGCTATGAATATGTATGTGTGGCCTGAGGCCACGGTGGCATGCATTCAGTGTGTTCAGGCCTCTTTAATTAACAGTCACTCTCAGAGGCTTGGTACAGTTTGATTGAGAGCATACCAAATCAGTTGTGGCATGCCATTCATTTGCCATGACACAGATAGAGGCTGTTATCCAACAACTCGACGTAACAAAATTCATCGGAGCCACACCGGCGACAAGATAAAAGCTCTAGTTTTTCAAGATTAAGATTTTGTCTGCGCCGTCACCATGAGAATAAAGAGAATGAAGCGATATCATCGTAATATTAAAATTTCACTTGTGGTCTAAAGTCAAGCTAAATCCACTTAACGGCCATCTGTTTTGCTACTGGCCTTCAGGGAAATGTCAGTCTTCAATAAATTGAGAAATATGCATACCAAGTAATTCCATGTGGTCACTATGCAAATGTTTAATCCATATCTGAATGAGGTTTGGGAATTTCTCCTGATGTACTCGACAGAATATACAGACCAGATGCTGTGCAAACTTTGCCTGAATCACCTTAGCAGCGGAAAATGTGTCTATTAAAAAACTGACATAAATAAATAAAAATAGCTTATTTTCATACTTGAATCCAAACATCAGAGAGAACACAAGGAAATAAATAAGGTCTTTATTGATCTCTAAGTGAATTTTTTTGCTGAGCAGTGTAATTAAAACACTTTGTATGTGAGCATGTGGTGATGGTGATGGTTGAGGAAGATGAAAAGCTCAATTTACTGGCTTAAACTGGCAATTTATGTTTGCATCCAAGGCTAGCTGATGGTGTGGGACTGAGAATCACATATCTGTCAGCGAGGTTTGAGCAGCGTTCATTGTTGAGCCGAAACATCACAATAAATACAATGAAATAGAGATGACACTGACCACTGATGACCTGTCCGAACAGCTCCTCTGGCGTGTCTCCGAAAAACGGCACACAGCCCACAAGGAACTCGTAGAGGATGATGCCCATGGCCCACCAGTCCACTGGCTTGCCATAGCCTTGTCTCAGGATCACCTCTGGAGCAATATACTCTGGGGTCCCACATACCTACACAGACAGAAAAAAAAAACATAAGAAATGGTCTGAACATGATGAGGCTTGTGGGAAAAAAGGTAGTGTCTAATAGGGATGTGCAGAGGGCCCAGTATTTGTATCTGTATTTGTTGAGGCAGCAAAATTATTTGTATTTGTATTCTAATAAAAGTGTTAAGAGGTTTAAAAATCCTATTTTTGTTTTTATTACGCTTTTAATTTTAGAAAATCAAAGTGTTACAATAAGTGTTCATGAAGTGTTCCCTTGGGAGCACACCCCCAACTCCAGGAGTGATGTCCAAATAAGGAAATGTGCGTCATGTAGCGGGTGGATGTGACTCCCCTTGTTGAGACTGCTGATAAACGTAACAGCGGAGCAGAGGAGAGACACTGATATAGTGATGTAACCAATCTGTGCGCTGGTATTTAACATGTTTTTTTTTTCTTCCTGAAAACAAATAATTTTTAAAATATTTGTATGAAACAAATATTCGTAAAAAAACAAACAAACAAACAAAAAAAACCCCACTATTTGTGCTTTTCCGAATAGCGTATTTGTATTCGGGCACACCCCTAGTGTCTAACATTTCATTTCTATAGTTACATAAGATTTACCTGCTTATCAGAGAACTCCCTGGCATCTTTCTCTATGTGTCCCTCATACAGGTTGGTGGTCATGTTCATCAGCCCGACTTTGGACAGCCCAAAATCTGTCAGCTTTATGTGTCCCATTGATGTGACAAGCAAACTGTGAGGAAGGAGGAAAAGAAGAAGAAGAGGACTTAATAATTAAACCAGACTCTTTATAACAGCCAGTAAACCTTTAGTCAGTTAGAATAAGCAGTTAAACTTCCTGACAATATCATTACTAAAGCCTGCACAGATTATTTAAAAAATGTTCAAGTATCAAAAGTAAAAGTAGTTCTGTTCTGATTATTATCATTGATGCATCTAAATACAAGCAACATTTTAATGTTAATGTTGGTCAATGTGAAGTATAGTAGTATAAGTATAATATTGACTAGTTTAATTTATAACATACATTCATACTTTATAAACTACCCATATGTTTTGTGTGTAAGATCTTACTTTAAAGGCGCTAGCTAAATTATAGCTGTCAATTAAATGTAGTGGAGTAGATGTATAAATAAGCATAAAATTAAATAATCAAGTAAAGTACCTCAAAATTGTACTTTCTGAGTGAAAACTGGAAATTGTTTTGCTCTGTGAAAGACTGCGAAGATAATGTCCACTAACAAGATGTCCTGTCAGTTCTCCTAAGCTATGCTGCTACTTGCTTCATGGCGGCCATGTTTGTTTTATACTGCACGTGCATCAAAGTCTGTGCAAAACCATAGAGCAAAAGTTTTTGGAGATGGAACTAACTGTGAGAAAAAAAAAAAGAAAAACTGTCAAAATGAAAATGAAGAACAGACTGTGGGAAATAAAATTCTAGGACTAGTGCCATTTTTTCACCTTTGGGATGGGGAAGAACTGTTTTTGCCAAATGTAATTGCTTTAATATTAGGGATTTAAAGAACCATCATAAACAGACCCCGATGCACGTGAAGCTGTTGGATTGTCTTAGTTCTGTTGTTATTATTTTGCCCAAAACTTCACTGAATGTCAAGCCTGACACTGCATCTTCCTCCCTGGAGTGAAAGCTGCACAGTGAATGTCACCATTCAATTCTCCTGCCAAAAAAATACATCTGAAAATTGTACTTTTTTTCTGTAAATCATATTCAAAATTGATTTCCCAAGTGATGTTTTATTGTAAAAATGAAAATGCATCTGCTAATTATTTTGCAAGAGTTTTAAAAGAATTAGAAATTATAATTGAAATTCTCCAAACTGGCAGTGAAGGCTGTTTCACAAGTGTTAAAATTTCACGAGGTCTCACTTGTCTGGTTTTAGGTCCCTGTGGACGATGCCATAGTTGTGGAGGTACTCCAGAGCCAGGACTGTCTCTGCAAAGTACATCCTGGCCATATCCACAGGCAGGGGACCCATGTTCTTCAAAAGGGTGGCGCAGTCTCCTCCTGTAAAGATCAATGGAGTGATATTACAGATGTGCCTCTGATAACACACAGGAGACATTGTGCAAAGTTTACTGCTTTCAGCTGCAGAATTACGCTCTAAAACGCCAGCTGCTGACCTTCGACGTACTCCATGACCATGCACAGGTGCCGCCGTGTCTCAAAGGAGCAGTACATGGACACCACAAAAGGGTTCTCAGCAAAGGTGAGGATGTCTCTCTCCACAAAGGCCTGTTGTATCTGGTTCCTCAACATCAGGTTCTGCTTGTTGATCTTTTTCATGGCAAACCGCTGCTTAGTTTCCTTGTGTCGAACCAAATAAACAGCTCTGCGGAATATACAGTATACCAGTCAGCTGAGGAATAACAGACCTTAAAACATCCTAAAACTGCTTATAAGGATAATTTAGGGTTCATCAAATCTGTTTTATTGTCAGTTGTTATTAATGTCTAGTGGAAACAGAAAAAAGCTTTCTTATTGGGGCAGTAACACACCATCTATCCTTAGATTAGATAATCCTGTATGAAATAAGATGTTCTTACCCGTAGGCGCCATTGCTGATGAGTTTTGTCATCTCAAAGTCCAGTTCGCAGGGTTTACGCCGGGACCGCAAGGCTGCGCTCAGGCTCTGAGACTGAGGGCAAGAAGAGAGACAAATACTAAAAAAACAAATCAAAAAGATAAAATCTGTACTTCACTGGTACGCCCGCGGTAAAGATGGAGAGGATCAATACGATAATCAATGTCTGAGTGCTTACAGAGTCATCTGTTTCTGGAGTTTCTGCAATCCCGCTGTCGCAGCTGGTCAGCTGGGCAATTTCTAAAGAGAGAACAGAAAAAGATGAATAAAAAAGAAAAAGAAAAGCTGAAATTTTAATAAAATAAATTGTTGTGAGTGTATTATAGACTGATAACTTCATGTGAAGCCTATGAACATGTTCTGCAGCAGTTTTTTTAAAGCAAGGAGAAATGATGTCATACAAGCTAAACAAAAACAGCCGACTTAAGCCTTTATCCACTTATTAGGGTTTTTAGGTGCTGACTCTAAAACAATCTGAATTGAAAAGAAATGGGGCGGAAATCAGATGTAGCAACACAAACACATGTCTAACACCCATTTACAAAATCACCACTCCAGCACAAGTGCTCATTATAAACCACCTTGCATCTTTTTTTTTCTGCGTATATGCCAAAGTCTATGTGTGTAATTTCACAAGGGGGGGTGTTTGTCTTGTCCCTCGAGAGCCTGTAAACACATTTCCACTGCTATTTAACATCTGTCCTTCCTTGTAGGTTCGCTTCAGGCACACAAGGCACCGGGCAAACGAAACACTGGAGACACTCAGGGGAAATGAATGGAGAGATTGGCTGATGAGCCAGCCTGTGTGGATCTGTATAAGGTCTGTAGGGAGGCCATTCCTTTCTAATTAGTCATAATGAATGTTGCTGGTTACTGAATCTGGAGAGGCAGAGGGTCATTAGAAAGACAGTCTGTTCAGTACAGGACATTAGTCAATAGTATCTTTGTCTTTTAGTTCCCTCTACAGCTTGATTCTTTCATTCCTTTACAGCCTCACCACAGCAGTTACCGTGTATTCAATTTGGTCATATTTACCGCATCACTGACTGATATTACTGAAGCGGCAGTAACTGGAATACTCAGCACTTCAGTGGAATTATATGAGAGTAGGATCAATGCATGAATACTTATAGAAAAACTCTGATCAATTTTACAAACCCTACGGAAGATGAAACTGATTATCTGCTCCAGTGATGCTGAAAAATAACTTGAAATATTAAAGGAATAATAGAGGAAGAACCAAACATTTCCCCATATTTTATAATAATGTTATGCCATTATATTATAGCTTTTCTAGCTACATGTATGAAGACATTTTTATTTTCACTGATTAAGTCCTTCTTGTACCTTCCAGAGGATCTCGTGTGAGTCCCAGCTGGCTGATGATGTAACGTGGGATGTCTGTTTTGATGCCCTGGCCCTCTTTCGCATGTCCTTCAGCGGCCTCCAAAAGGTGGTAAAATTCCTCAGGGTCAAACTCCTGGAGACATAACACACTTTAGTATACGCTAGTATGAACGATGTTTAAAAAGGACAGTTTGATTTTTTGGTTGGTTTCACTTTTCCTACTTAGCCTGGATCAGACATTTTGATTAGTCTAGTTTATGTGCACTATACAATGTCTATGGGATCATTTAGGAGCTCTTCTCAAGATAGTGAAATACACCGTTACACCACTATAAAAAATGACAGGCTTGTCTAACTTTATTTAAATTACAAATGACAAAAAGTGGCTAATTTAGAAAGGAAAGTTGGCAAGTTAGAAAGAGTAATTAGGACCTGTAATGGCTTTATCCCAGGTTTGAGTTTAAGTAAACTCAAACAATCCTGCACACTGTCGATCACCTGCACTCACCCTATTCACAATATTTCTGTCCTGAGACCTTCACCAGGCAAAAGTTCATATGATGGATATGAATTTTGCATGATGAAGGTGTGGGAGTGAGTGCAGGTGATTGACAGTGTTCGGCATTTTTTGGTTCTTTCACAGTCAGTCAGAGTTTATAATCTGATGCACCTCTCAAGAAAACTTTCTAGAGTGCAAGAGCTTTGTAGTTAAGTGTTACCATCTGGGTACAGAGATAAAATAGTTAAATTACCTCAAAATATATTATGCTAAGTACCCTGACTCAGACTGTGCCAGGCTGTGACCTATTTTTGGTGATATAAAACGTACCAGACATTCCAGGAGTCGAGCGGGTCGAGCTATGACGATGAGGATCTTCTTCACCACCTCTCTGATGAAGTTTACCTCCTCGCTTTCTGACCTCTCTGTGGACTACACAGAAGAGACAAGACCTCAGCATTTCACATGTAGTCGTGTACTGGTGAAAGTCAGATATAGTAGAGTGGCAGCATGGTTCACCTCAGCCCCAGTTTGTGCCTCTCATTTACTGCATTTACATTCAAGTCACTACACTAAGCACCTGATTTTCTGAAAAATAATTACTTGGCGATCTATGAAAAACCTGGGAGGTAGTTTAACAACCCTAGAGGAATCCTAAAAGACTCTTCTAGTTATCTAAAGGAAAAAATATTCTGCCTGCAGGACAAAAAAGATTTTTAATCCTTTCCCAAATTGCACCTCTTTCTACTAATCCAAACAAAGATGGTAGCTGCAAATAATATTTCTCCTTGCTCAATTTGTGCAACTTTATCAACACTTAAATGTATGATCAGTAATACTAGTATATATTGATGTTTCTTTCCAATGTTTTATATTTTTATACAAAAAACATTCATATTTTGCTTGTCTTTTACAAAAAGAGCCAGGGCATGTGTGTAATTTCTGGCATCCTGGATCGAGAAATACAGTCACAATTTGAGAAATAAGTTAAAAAAATCTTTTTTATTTTGCAAAAGATAGAATATTTTTTTCATCCAGATGGTTAGAGGGCTCTTAAAGGATTCTGGAAATACAACATCAGCAGTAAGTGTCACTAACTACCTTCTGGGTATGTATTTTTTTGGAAAATGCTTTGCACCGTGGTTTGATTGTAATGGTGATACATGAGAAGCACAAACTGGGGGCTCAGTCTAAAATGACACGTCATTAACACTGTTCCCATGTTTTCACACAATTTCCTTTTAGAAAAACTGACACTTATTGGTATTTCGGTGAACTGTTTACAAAAACATCACTGATTTCTCAAGACGCCCTCACCTCCTGGACGAGCCTCTCCAGCTTGTCAGTGAGTTCACAGAAGTAGCTGGAGGTGATGAGTCCTAGCCGACTCTTCTCCAGACAGTCACGGGCCAGTTCAATTATCTGGTGATGTGCGAAGCCGAGCACACCATCTGCTAAAGGGAGGACGTTCTCTGGAGAGTTGCTGCGGATGATCTCCTGAATCCTTTCCTCCATCTGAGCTGTGGCCTGCAGTGAAAAAAGGGGAGGTCCAAGTTTGGTTAATGCAGAAAATAATGAACAACCACACATGGCTGTAGCTAACTTATTGTGAGGCCTTACCTTAGGAAACCGCTCCTTGTAGACGTGATTCATCATAATAATCTCATGGTCGTAACATGAGGGAGATCGCCCAGGGCTGAAAAACAAAATTGGATTGAAACCAGTTGCTGAGTAGCTTGAAGGGTATGCATTACCATATGATGATAATGGTCCGTTTGTAGAGGTAAAACAATACCTGAGACTGCGAGAGCGGGGTCGCATGGCCGTCGCTCTGCGGCATTCGTCCCCGGAGATACTCTCAGTACAGAAGTGCTTGGAGAGGAAGTGCAGTTCATCAGGCGTAGGCTGGAAGGGCAGCTGGTGCAGCTTCTCCTGTGATGAACAGGATGACTGGAAATGAAACAAATATATATTCAACATGAAAAGAAAAAAAAAGAGATGGCAAATTTTTATGTGGGTAAAAAAAAACAAAAAAAAAAACAAAAAAAACATGCCAGCAGCTGGTAATTCTGTGATTTGGTAGTTTCCCACTGGGTAAGTAACCCACAAGAAATGACCAAATTTATAGGAATAGTTCATCATTTTAGGGAAATACGCTCTTTCACTTCCTTGCTGAGAGTAGGATTGATACCCTGTTAGCTTAGCTTGGCATAAAGACTGGAAGCAGGGGGAAACAGCTAGCCTGGCACTGTCTATATTTAAAACACACACATGTTGAGAGTTAGTTGAGAAGATCGATACTACTTCTCTCATATGTGTCTGTTAAATAAGAATCTACAGCTAGGAGATGGTTAGCTTAGCTAGATTAAAGCCTGGAATCAGAGGGAATAGCTAGCTTGGCTCAATCTGAAGATTAAAAATTACTGAAAAATGTTTTTTCAAAAACAAAGGCAAAGCCACAACATTTGTTCACTTCAGTTTTGTACTAGTTAAACAAACAACATTGTGTAAGTTAATCAGCTATAAACTTAAGTGTAAAAATGTAAAAATGTTGTGGTTTTACCTTTTTTTTTACCTTTAGACAAAGCCAGGCGAGCACATGTGAACACAGCCAGCCTGAATAATGACTTCCACATGAAAGTCATTTTAAATTTGTTCATGGTGATTACAAGAGATTTTTATTTGACCAACTTTCCATCATGTTTCAACATCCTGAATTTGGGTTTACTGCAACTAAACTGGAAGCAGGAGGAAACAGCTAGCCTAGCTCTGTCTGAAGATTTAAAAAAAGGTAAAACCACAACTTTTTTACCCTTAAGTTTACAGCTGACTAACTAACTAACTAACTAACTAACTAACTAACTAACTAACTAATATCTCATTTGTTTAATTTGCACAAAAACTGAAGTGAACAAATTACAGGTTGTGCTGGTAGATTCATATTTAACAGACCAACAAAGCAAGGAAGCGAATGAGCAGATTTCCCAAAACTATTCCTTTAAAGTATCGTAAATAACCATGTGTACTGTGGACTCTCAGTAACACATGAAACAGCGATATATCTCTAACAAATTACTCAGAAAAATGATCATTTAAAATAATTTCACTACACCCATAGGTTCATGTTCAACCTATGAGAATGTATGACTGCTGATGTGTGTTGACTTTATCGGTTTGGATGTTTATAGCTGGTTTTTCAATTCAGAAGTTGCATGACCTTCCTTGAGTATCTATTGTATATGCAGGTATTGTGGGTATGTATAAATATATGTTGTTTCTTTACCACTGCATTGCATATGCTTAAAGCTTTTTTAAATGTAAGGCACATTGAGTTTCCATGTAATGAAATTTGCTCTATAAATAAAGCTGCCTTGTTGAGCACCAGAAAAAAAAAGATTATAGATTATAGATTATAGACTAATGTTTGCATTACATTTACAGTTTATTAAATGAAATCTGTACTGAATAAGTCAACTGTGAGCTTCACGCTTACAAACAATAGCGACTGTTTCTAGTGACTCATGAATGATGTTTAATCGGCAAAACAAGAACATGCTTCCTTCAATAGATGGTGTGAATAGCAGGAAATTTACTGGATGACCAAATACTGCACGAAACAAAAAACACAACATCAATACAGGCAATTCTTAATCCCCATGACACTTGTAATTCCTGTAAATGTATTAGTGTATGTGTGTGTGTGGGTGTATATGCTCTGTGGCTCTGTTTGTTTCCAATAAACAATCATGCTGATATTTAAATATAATAGTTTTCCGTCAGAGTGAAAGTAACAGAGACAGACAGAGTGTTTGTGTATATATGGTCTGATGCATAGTACTCTTTAAAGTGTATTTGTTATCTTGTGATCCATTTAGTTTCCTTGTGTAAAATAAAAAAAAGAAACTTTAACATTCATGCCATTAAAGCTTTTATCAATTTGAGATGTAAACAGAGGAAGTAGGTACAATAAGAGAGAGAAAGAGAGCTGAGGTAATGTGTGTGTTTGTGTGTGTGTGTGTGTGTGTGTGTGTGTGTGTGTGTGTGTGTGTGTGTGTGTGTGTGCGTTTTGCTGGTGTGTCCACTTGTCAAAACCGTGTTTACTGCAGAACAAATCTCTGCCTTTGTGTGCTTATTCGCTCTTCAGCCTCGGAGAATTGCAGTCACTGCCGCGAGCAAGTTACACGTGTGAACACAGCTGACATGACGAATACTAACGTCCACATGAAAGTCATTTTAAATTTGTTCTTCATGGAGACTTAAAGAGACTTTTATTTTACCAACTTTCTATGAATTTAAGTTTAACTACTGTAGGGCTGAACGGTGAAAAGTTTTTTCTTAATTTGAAAGAGATCGATTTTCAAATCACAAGAGCTGCGATTTTAATTGTAACTTACATAATTAACCGTGTCTTAACAACCTGTAGCAGCCGGAGACCATCAATTTCACCAGCTACAGCGAGTGAGTTGGTGAAACAACAAAAACAGTCTGGTTAATATGTTTACTCTTACGCATACCAGCGTCTGTTCATTTATTTTGGTTTTGTGGAAGAAGGAACATGACTCTTCAACATTTTTCATGCTTGAGAAAACTAAGGATTGGTCTATGTCCTTTTAGTTGTTCATACTTTGTCTCATACATGTCTTTTTCTACATAAATCATCAGGTTACGACCCAAAGCCAATTTCAAGGTAGCCAGTGGCTTGTGGAATATAAATGATTGACAACAAAGTTTTAAGCATATCACCTTAAATGTTCTAAATTGAGACCTCCATGATTCAGGGTTATTAAGCTGTTTGTCCTCTGAGTCTATTGATACAGTAAAGTATACAACTATAATATATCTGTGAGCTAAATTGGTCAAATGTTCTATAGAAACTATGAAAGTTGATTTTCTCTGGCTGGTTTAAAAAAACCAACCATGGTAGGACATCAAGTAACAGCAATATTTTATCCAACTCTTTTATATAAACATGATATGTTTGTGATTATGCCTGGGACAATCACATCTCATTTAATGCTATGTAGAACACACACGATTTAATCTATAGATGATCATTGCATTTATTGGTCAAAAAAATCACAATTACATATTTTCCTCAAATTGTTCCGAGCCTTTGGTTTAACTACTCTATGGTGCTGATAGCTTTCCTTCTGTTTAGCTGAGATGGATTAGTTGTATTTCCTGATGCCAGATGCGTAGGATTGAGTGAGTGTGCGATGCTTACAGAGACGGTGGAGCTGGGTGTGTTGGTTCCATAGCCAGAGGAGGGAAGGGAGGCCAACGACCAGCGGCGACCATCAGTCCTATCACACAACAGCAAAGACAAAACACACATGAATCATGAGTGAACAATGGATCAAAACAAACTTTTAAGTTCTTTACAATGCCAGTCAGTGAGAAGAGTCTGTCTACGAACAAAGACAAGTTCTTAATGCAAAACTGTCTTTAGAAACATGAAATATGCTCTCAATTTCCATGTTTGTACTGACAACATGTGAAATATCTCCTACAATCCTAATGATTGCACGGTTATAGATGAATGGTGACCTTTCTCTGGTGTTGTTCCAAATGAATGTTACACTACACAAGAAAGCAGAAACTGGGAGAAATGATGAACGCAACTGAATGTGGAACTGAAACTAGATGTCAGAATGACGTGAAACAAAACTTTTTAAAAAGGGGGTTTTAAGGGTTAAGGCAAGACAAACTAATGAAGGGGGCTATAAACTCTACAGTGTACTTGACAAATGTGAGGTTATGAAAATTCAAGAGCAAATGGAAACCTAACATGAAGTTACCTGTCTGCTCTGTGGCAATGACTGTGGATTATAATAAAAATACACAATTACATGATATCATGTTGTCACATGATACAATACATTTCTGGAAACAAAAAAAAGGGCCTCTGAGATAGAGGCTATTTCAAAAGCATGTTTTTACTGGCTACAACTGAGAGCACAGCGGCTTCAAATATTTAAAAAAACATCTGTATCTGTCTCCATCTGGTCTTTTTCAGATGGTCCAACAGGAACAGGATTGTTCTATTTTGGCTGATTTGTTCAGCTGTAAATCACGTAAATATCCATGCTTGTATTACCTTCGTGCAAAGGAGAAATGAGCAGAGGCACTAGGAGAGAAATTTCTAGGACTGTCTTGAGGACTCGTTCCTGTAAGGAAAAACACAAAGAGACAAAAGTTTAAAAAAAATAATCTATAAGAGGAAAAGGACCTGAAAGCTGAAAACTTCAATAAGACTGGATTCAAACTTCAATTTGAAGCCAAATCAAACAATAACAAACTGCAACAAAGCACTGATGGCTGCATTATTACGGATCAGAGTCAACATAACAAAGATGTTTGAAAGACTTCAGTTTAAATATTTGTGTTCCCATATAAACAAAACACTATTTATCTATTTGTATTTTTTGAAACATTCCTTTGAATGAAATCTTCCTTAAATGATGAAAACTGTATTGAAAATTTGTGAGTAAAATCGATGGAAACGTATTTATTCACACTTATTGTGGTTCAGGTGACGGGGGGAGCTACAGTATAGCTATCACAGCTTGACTGAAATAATTAGACGTACAGAGAGTTAAATGAAAACCTGCGAGGGCAACTAATGATTGTTTTAATTATTTATTAATGTGAAGATTGATTGTTTAGAAAATGTCATTAAGTTTACTGTCACATAGGACTAAGAAAACTCACAATGAGGAAACTGAAACTAGGTCATTTGTGGCATTTTTGCTTGATTTTTAAAGATTAAGCGATTCTCAAAATGGTTGCTGATCATTTTCCTTTCGATTGACTTAGCGATTAATCAACTAAATGTACCATAAAGGACATTGTATTTATATAGATTTGTTTACCACACATTCATAGTTTGATAGCACCAGCTTTAAAAGGATTAATACATCTCATGTGGACTTAAAACTGTCTCTAGAAGACCGTGTGGTGCTGCAGTAAGCATCAGTATCCTGAAGCAGGTTTAGTGTATAATTTCTCACAGTAATCCATTCTACAGTACAGTAGGTTCATAAGAATAAGAAGGTTAGCAAACAGGCAAACTAAATACACCCACAGCTCATTCCAGCGTATTGTTCTCATCAGCAGCTTGTTCACTGAACGCAGTTTTGTGGGCAGCTGACCAGACATCTCTTACTCAACCTTCCACTTGCCAGTAAAAATACAACAGTATTCTTTGACTAATGTGTTTTTAAAAGCCTCTTGGTTTTCACTCAGCGTGCGTAGATGTGTCTGACTCTGAACGTCAAATATTTAGAGCATGATGGCAGCGCACGGTGCGGTTTCATACTCCCATATCACTGTTTTCAAATGGTTGAACTCGTGAGAGACAGTGATTTGTTTTGCAAATGTTGATAGTTGTAAAACTACTAGAAAAGCCTGACAGGCACAACTCATCAAAACTGCCTTTATGTTACCATACGAATGCAAGTGCTGGAGAAAAAGGTATGACTTTTATGTGGATTTTACTAAAATACAGATCAAACTGTGATCTAAAAATGGAAAATAGAAGAGCAAACAGATGATAATCTATTATAAAGTAATGCAGTGTATTATTTCTAATAGCTGTAACGCACTTTATGGCTTAAAGAAGATCATTTGCATGTAAAGAGAGAAATATCTACACTACATTTCCTCAAGTAACCATGCAGGACTCCCTCTCTTTACCTACATTGGTAACATCTACACACTGTATTACCTTGTTGGTTATAGAAGCTTTGGGCCACTGAACACATTATACTGTGGGGACTTTTTTAAAAAGGCACCAATTAGCTGTTGTATTTCCACACCCGTAACGCTAAACCAAACCTATAGTCCAGCATTAATCAGACATAATTACATCCCTCACTAAGGGAGGAGGGACCCAACAGCTAATTAACCAGAAGCCACCACTTCCAGTGATGATAAAGAAAAAAAAGTCTTTTCGATGCTGGGAAAGAACGTTAGAGCCACTGGACCTTGTTAATGATGAATGTCACCTATTTAATTGCACTGTAATCTTAATCACGACCAATTAAAGATGATAACCTCCTTCCTTTGGGAGTTAAAACCAGAGGAGACAATACAGATGATCTAGTTTATGACGACAATATAATGGGGAAGTTTGTTTTTCAATGTTATATTTGTAGACTGGGTCAGTAGTGCTGATTATACTATGAACTAGTATTGTACCTTGTTTTACTTCATTTTATTGCCTGTTTTATGTGTAAGTACATGTACATGTATTTATGTCTGTGCATATATATGTGAATATGTATGTAAAATTACCTTTATTTACTTTTGATTTTCATAATCAATTATTGTTGTATTTATTTTCTAATGTCTAAGGACTACAGGAAGACCAGCTGTTGGCACCAGTAACAGCTAATGGGGATTCATATAAACTAACAGGGCTGCAATTACTGGTTATTTTCATTATTGATTAATCGCTTGATTCTTTTCTTGATTAATCGATTAGTTGTTTGGTCTGTAAAATGTCTGTTTCCCAAAGCCCAAGATGCAAACTAAAATGTCTTGTTTTGACCCGACCAGCAGTCCAAAACCCAAAGATATTCAGTTTACTGTCATAGAGGACTAAAGAAACCAGAAAATATTCACATTTAAGAGGTTGAAACTAGTTGGAATCATAAGAAATGACACAAAATTGTTAATCGATTATCAAAATACACAGACTTTAATTTCCTGTCAATCAACTAATTGATTAATCGACTAACTGTTGCAGAGAGGAATGACAAAATTAAGCCTCTACACACCTGACGCACTGAAGAAGACCAGAATTCAGAACAAAAACATTAAATCCATGCAGCAACATGCCTAATTATTGTGCATCACTGTGTAAACATGACTGTTCCCATGTATATGACTGCTGTTAAAGGATGTTTTTCTTACCTTTGGCACCAACATTACGTCTGAGCCACAGAGTTAGGTCATCCCAGAGCTGAACACACTCATTTACAGGAACATTATGACTTTCTGAGTCCGAGTCCATCTTAAAGACTGGGCCCCTTCGTTGTGTTGGAATACAGACTAAACACTGTGTGTTGCGGTTCTGCTTTTGCTGACCAATGCCAGGAAATAAAACGCCCTGTGGTAAATGAGGCCTCCCCTCCCTCTGCTCCTGTGCATTTCCTCTCTACAGGCCACCACTTCCTCACCCAGGACAATCACTGACCCTCGACTTGCCACTGTACAGTTTAAACTCTCACCCTAAAACTGCAGAATTATCCTGATAAATATTACCACTAAATGACACAATTAGTTTTTTAGAGCTTTGCTACGCCCTGTCTTAACACAACTCACTACTTCCTATGCTGTAACAGTCAGCCAACAATATATATTATATATACATTAACTGTATTATTCTGCATTTGATTAAATCAATATTGTATGAGGGTGCCAAATAAGAGTTGTCATTTGGTTAAAAGCTATCAAGGGAGAAACAGGAGGTTTTCACAGACATCTACTGTGTTGTTTTTCAAACTACTTTTTTTTTTTTTCTCTTTGCATCACACAATGGGCTGCATTCCTCTGAGAGAACATTGTGAATTAATGGCTCCCCACCCCTTGTGTACCAGTGCGTATGTTTCTAACTCTAGGGCACATCACACACATATACAAGCAAACATGCACACGTACGTGCGTACACTTACCTGTAAGAGATGAGAGGGGGGAATGAGGTCGTTGTAAACCTGACGACTGTCCGCTTCCTATCAGGCTTTTTCTGTTGCTCGTTCTGCAGCTGTAAAAGCACAGGAGGCAAATATTAGACAAGGATCACTGGACTGGAAATTATTGAAATCTGAACTCATATGCTCAAGATGACTGAAAAACACATTTACTGCAGACACCTAAACTTAAACAGAGAGTCAGGTTTAAGAAACCTTTCTGGTAACACAGTGAGCTGATGGGAACCAGCTGAACGCCAGTGGAATACCTATAAGCAAAGAAAGGCCGTAACTGAATACCTAAATGCGAAATTCAACCACCACTGAATGCTTAACGTTGAAATGTAAATATCACTGAATATAGAGCACTGACATACTTTACTTTACTTAAAATCATCTATGCGAATTTATGTGGTTTGGATTCCCCAGATTCTTCCAGACGCTAATTTCAAGTTGTGAAATGTCAAAAACTTGATATTAAGTAATGTTTATTCAGGGTCCATATATTCAGATACAAAATGTATAAGGATCCAATATATGTAAACTGTTTTCAAGCTTCTCAATTTCATACGGCCAATCTCCAACCTAAAAATACAAGTCGAGTCAAAACTTGAACATCTGTGCTGCTAAAGATAATCAATCAAGCCTGAATGGAGTCAATCAGACTTCTGTCTTATATCAGGTGACGTTCTGTCAGTCATACGATCCAAGACAGAGACGTTCAGATGAGCTCTGCACACTTACAATTCTTTATCTGAATTTGTGAACCTGAAAAAATTATTCAAATAGTTTTTTAAACCTTCTGGAAATTCAAACCATACACACTCAGATAAATGGTTCTCAAAGTAAAATGTTTCAATGCAATAAATTCTGGGGTATTTAAATTTTAAAGCTGGAGCGCGACTTTGTCTCCCCCTTCTGGCAGTGAGAGTGATTACACTATAAACACTGTTGATGTGTTTACGTCACTCAGGCTCTGCTGTAGCCTGCTCCGTCACTACTGTTGCAGCTGTAAAACCGTGAATACATTGTCACACAACCCCAGCAAAATGACTCATTTAACTAAGAAAATTTGATCCATTAGGCCTGATAACATTTGGAAAGTCTAGAAGAGCTGCATGATTAAATTATTTTATCCCCATTTGAGTCAGCGGAGAGCTAACTGGAAGTTAGCCGGCGGAAGTCATTAGCGTGCATGCTCCACCCATAGAGCATGTGCAGTACGCATTCATCCGACCAGCTCGGGAATGTCAAACCTGACACCAGATTTAAAACTCTGTATACTGTGAAATACAGAGAGATTTATCTGGCGGTGATTGGCTTAATCAGCATTGTGTGAACTGGAGGGCGAAGGCTGGAATATAACGGACGTTCATTTATATGTAAAAGTTCTGCACTGCAGGTTTAACATAAAGTACTTATGTGTATAAATATGTATGTGTGAATACATGCACATTTACTGTATACTAAACCTGTTTTCTGTGGGTTTTTTTCTTTTAGATTATGTTTTGTATGTTTGACCTCAATTCAAAACAGAATAAATACAAGGGTAAAAATATGTATATCATGGCCTTATCTTCGCTTCCATAAATATATTCTCACAACAATTTGTGTCAAGAATAACTAAATCAAACCTGTAATGATCCACATTACAGTACGCATCAATTCAGTTTGGCATATTGGTTTCTTTTTGGATTGTTTAAAAAATATTAGAGATAATATCATATAAATGTGGGCTTAATGTAAAAAATACATTAAAAAAAAATCATTCCTGGTCTAAAGGTTGATTATTGTGGATGTTATATATATGTTGAATGTTACACTGGTTGAGAAAAATGTCATTTATCTGCTGACAGTTAAGAATCCCCATCACCACCACTTTAAACATATAATTACGTTTATTGCACCTATCTCCGACCAAACACTGTAGTATATTGCCAAAATATGCCCTCGAGATAACATACTTGCCCAGACATATCATCACAGCAGTCATTACGCCTACAGTAAACATTTGCACATATACAGCATCATAAAAAGAAGAGACACAGCATCTCAGTTCAATCACCCAAAAACCAGGATCCAGGATGCTTTTAATGTTTGTTGGTCATATTAAAACGGAACTGTGACTCACAAAGAGCCGCTGTAATCGACAATGTGTGACTCATAATTGTAGCCCAGCTTTTAACCTTGAGAGAAAAAAATGAAGTATTTCGATGGTAAAAGTGGTCTCAGTGTTCGATGATTAGACATGGGTTTAAAATTTCAAATTAGAGGCTGACAGTAAGAAAACACAAAATGCTTGAAGAACACGAATTCACTTCAAGGTCAGAGACTCAATGACATCCTGTTACATAACCTCTTCAGAGAACTGAACCATTTCCAGCTGAATTTTTAAGATGTTATTCAATAATTCCAATCCTGTGCATAATACAAAAGCCACAAAAACAAATTCTCCAGTTTTCCCTGCAGTCTTTGAATAGCGAAGCTTACAGCTAAAAAGGATGCTTTATGAAGAGCAAAAACATCACAGGATAGAGCTCTTTACTACTATGATACAGATGCGGAACAACCGTCGGTGTGGGACAGAGAGAAAGGGAGAAAGAGTGTCAGGCAGTCACAGGTGCAGCTCGCCTGTCTGTCTGTGTGTTGCAGCATTGATCTCACAGAACAATCAAATGCACACGGGCTTCTGCAATGATGCAGAAATGCATGAGCTGGCAGTCTTCATCTCTTTGTCAACACAGAGCAGCCCTGAGAGCTTCAATGTCAGATCGACAATAGTGAGGAGATTGGCATTTTTTAAAATAAGCGTTGATAATGATGTGCAAAAAGTTATTGATGCTCCACGCTGATCTACACTAGAATTATTAAAGATGGATAAAAAAGTATTACGATATCTAAAGTCAGTATTAAGACTTCTAATAGTTGTAAGACATTGGGAACAGCAATCAGGTGTTATCTAGTTTATCACATGACAGAAGTTGTTGCATTTAAAGCCTTTAGCACCAGAAAATCACGACCAAAGTGTTTCTAAAACTGCTTAAAAAGCCAAAACCATCAATGTGCCTCCAGCAGATTATATATTCTTCTTTAGTAAACAACACATTAATGTTCTATGCAAAAACTTAATGATACTGCATTAAATTGCAATATCAAATTAATCAGATTTAGCTCCTCGTAATTAAAATCTGCAAGTAATTTATTCATTAAATTGAATAAATAACAGTGTATCTGCCTCAATAAAGCCATGTTAGCATTTTTTAAATACATTTTTAGTTTGCAGCAACCCTTTATGTACTGTATTATCTGTGCAGTGAGCTTTAACTGTATCACTTGCTGTAACCTGGTTCCTAACAGGATTTATAAGTCATATATTGTGTGTATATTTACTGGTCAAATACACAAATCAGACCTGGCTAGACAGTGTTGTTATTCTTTTAAGATATACTTTTGGAGCATTTCTGTGCCTTTCTTATAGCGTTGACATTAGAGAGATGACAGGAAGTCAGGAGGAGAGCGAGATGGGGGTGACACGCGACAAAGGTCCCTGGCCGGACTCGGTCGAACTGATGCTGTTAACTCCTGGACTATCAGAGGCTTTGAAGACAATGCTGTGAACAATGCTCACTCAACATAGTGTTAATGACTTTACTGTTAGTAGCATAGTGTGTGATTCCACTTGCCATTTATCCAGTAGCACAGGTTTGTTAGCTCAAGTGCGCCCTCTCTCTGTAGGTAAATAGTGCTAGTAGCTATGCAACGTTGCCAGTTCATGAGATACGTCCCCTGTGGGAACATGTTAGTGTTGTGACTTGTTGAAATGCTACTTTCAACCTTAACAAGCAGTTGTAATGCATTTTTTAACAGTGCTAATTAGTCATAACATGAAACAGTGCACTAGACACTAGCTAGTAAACCTTTGTGCTAATAGCTTGATGATGTTTCTTAGTGTGCAAGATTTGAGCCGACCATAGTGAGCCAACTGCATGACTGACCAGTATATATATTCTGTTCCTGTCCAAGACAATAAATGGCAGCACAGGCCTCACATCCATCATTCCTCCACCTAACAACAACACAACGCAGAGCCAAGAGGTTGCTCAACCAGCCGGGTTCAGTAACCAGCTGAGTTTAGTCGCATCAAGTTACATTAGCGAGGATCAGCACAGAAGAGTGATACACAAAGGGTACGATCAGTTGATTATTGTGTCTGTGTTGATTAGAGCTGCAAGTATTAGTTGATTAATCGATTAGTTGCAAAAATTGGGCTCTAACAAACTATAACGGGCATGTTCCACTGTGTTAAACTATTGTCTGACAATTTATAGACAAAACAATTAATCCATTAATCAAGACAATAATCGTCAGATTAGTTGCAGCCATACTCAGAGTTTAGTCATGTCTGCATTGCAAATTCAATGTGACCTGCACAAAGTATAAGGTGATTGGACCAGCACTATATTGAGAATTTTGAATTTAACTGAATAAAAAATTGTGTATTATGTAATGTCACCATGTGTTTGAGCCATGTGTTTGGCCTTTATATCAAAAGATATAGAGTCAACCCTCACTGTCACCTGTTTAAGCACATGGCACATGACACCTACGACAACGTACCAGTGAAGTATCCCAAGCTGCTTGTAGTCCCCCTGTAGTCGTGCTGCTGCCCCATTGTCACGACAAAAAACCAAATTAATCTCCCTAAATCAAAAGGGAATCCCTGTTTTGACTGAAAACCCATTCAATCCTTGCTTACTCAAGTGGTTTCTAGGGCTAACCCCTGCAATCAGGAGTGTGGACACATGCCATGAATCATTTATCACAATGGCGAGGGAGTGAATAATATGTGGTACACAGGTGCTCAGTCAAAGAGGATCAGATTTAACGAGATCTATTTATACCCTCTCACTGTGGATTAGGCCAAGAGAATGCCACACTGCTGCCCAATCAAACCTCTTGTTGCTTCACCCTCTGACTACCCATCACCAGTGTTTGCACCAGTGTATCCCCTATTAGAGAGCTGAGTGCCACTCAAAAAGACATTAAAATGACTGCTGCGGGATTATTTTACATTAAAAAAAAAAAAAAAAAGTCATAAGTAATTATGCCAAGCAGGCCAACTTCGTCACATCCGATGCTAAAGCTTTGGTGGAGGCACCTCTGTGGTCGGAAAAGGCTGAGTGCAAAGGGGGCGCAGGGGGGGGGCGGAAATCATGTTGGTGTAGTGAAGCTTTACAGGGGGATAAAGAAGCTCTAGGCGAAGATGATAGGAAGAAAGTAGGCCAGTGTTGTATGCTGTACTGCAGATGTGTGAGATTCCTGGAACGGATCCATGAGGTTATATGCAAAACCCTCAATCTCATCAAACCATTGTTGTTAAACACATGAAAGCTACACAAGCGTTGCTATACATCTTTTAACTAAAATACTATAAAAAAGGTGTTTTTCATAGTTAAAGATGCTTAACACATCAGAGCTAAATGATTAAAATAATACCAAACCTTATATTTTACATAAATCTACATAACTATACAGTAACTCGTAATTATTACAAGTAATCTCAATCTGTCAAAGACTATTTCTTAGATTTTAGTTCTTATTATCGGGTAAACGAAAGGAAAAGGCAAAAATAGATGAAACCCTTTTGATTTACAGCACTCCAGATAAATCAAAAAAAACAAAAAAACAACAAAGTCTGACTCTGACCCATGTCAACAAAAAGCCACGATTAATCTTTTTTACTTCTGCCAGTTCTGCTTCCTTGTCACAGCTGTCAGGTGAGCTGACAAAGTGCAATGCCACATAAATTGCCGCTCGTCTCTGACAAACCCCAAATTCAAAGTCACACATATGACACACACTGCTCTATTAATAGTGTTTAAAAAAGCAGACCGCTTGGCTAAAAAACACTGCGGCTTGCTTTTGTAGTTGCTGAAGACAGCTGTTTCCTTTAAGCCTCTGTCATTTTCTCCATCTGAAGATGTACAGTACGGTACTACATAGCTTTAAACAGACTCAGCTTTGACAAGTCTCTGTTTTTTTTTAAGTTAGATGGGAGCTTATTATTATTATTACATATTTTACTTGGTATTTTATGGTAATATGATCAATAGTTGCGGTGAAGTTGCGTAAATTTTCACAAATCATTTCTATTTTGACTACTAGGATACAACTGTGTCAGCTGCCTTATTATTGACAGTGTCATTTATAGATTAACAGTCAAATATAGTAAACTTATATCAAAATATTGTGATCATAACATAACTCACACGTGGGAGAAAGGACATTATAATGACATGTTCTACATTGATAGTGTTTTGAGGGGTGACAGCCGTTCCAGCTGTTTTCTTTGTCGTTTAGGGAATCAATAGTCGTCTGTAATGAAACTTTCAATCTATTCTCAATAGCTGTATGTATTAAATAAATCATTACATCATCCTTACAATCATTCAGCATTTTATTTTAACACCCAGCAGAAAAAAACATGGCAGTCATCTCTGAGACTTTTCATTTGTAATATCCTGCAAAATCTGACAGTGGTTTTCAAAATGAAAGAAATATCTATGTACTGAGGCAAGATGTCCAAAACCAGCCAGTATTTCATGTTAAGCTGTTCTGCACTATAAAATAGGTCAGGACAGGGATTAAAAATAAATATCAGTTATATGGGCTTCACCAATACTGTAGCCCCACCATATACAAAGGACTGGGATAAAGTGGCTTAGCTATAAACCAGTTTCTACACACTCAAAATACACCAAAGACAGATTAGTAATTCGGATATGTTAGGAATGTTGCTATAAACTCAAATGAAATAGAAAGAATTATATAAAACGTTTTCATTTTACAAGAGAAACAACCTCGTTGAACCGAAGTATCAGTTACAGAAACGGAAATGACAACAATCTGACAGAAATAAAAACAACAATCAGCACTTCCACTTTCAAACTGGTAATTAATGGGGATGACATGTAGGAAAGTGCACATCCTGTGTAAGGAACATGAGACTGCCGCGACGACAAACACTCAATTACAATATGACTTACAAAGCAAACAATACACAATAGGCAAGCAGGGAACACCCAGCTTCTTATTCATGTTGGCCTCATAAAGCACTTGAGCTGACCTACTGTAAATACAAAACATCCCAGCTGCCACTCAACGCTCCAGAGAGCATGTCCATGTCAAATTACCTGTTTGGTAGGAAAAGGAGCGTTTTACTCTGGACTGACTCATTTCTGTATCTGAGTGCTTCACAGGAGCCTGTCTGTAGAGCATCACAATGCAGAGAAGAAAATACAGCAAACTGTTTTAACTATTACCTTTTGGACCGGCGCAGGCGGGCTCCACTGAAGAAATGTGGCATGTTAAAGTTGGACAGCACTGTCCATAGACTAGAGTCAGACATTGTGTCCAAGTCATGCCAAAGAGGGAGATGTAAAGGGGGCTTTTGATGACCTGATGAGGAGAAGCGATGGCTTTCGAGGTTCAGGAGGATGCGACCTCCAGAGAAGTCCTGACAAGTATTCCTACAACAGCTCTTCTTAGGTCCAAACTTCCTTTGCACAGGCACATCTGCAGCCAGCTGCGGCATAAACACACTAGCAGAGAGGACACGTTGTCCTCCTCTGTCCTCAAATAAAAAGTAATCCAGGGAGGATCCTGAAAGGCACACACAGTGTGTGATCCAGGTCAGGCGTTGACAGCCTCCACTGTGGCAGGGATATGAAACCTAATACCAGCTGACTTTTTGTTTTCTCATCTCACTGCGACTGTGTTCTGTATCCCAAACACTCACCCTGCTCCCTTCGCTCAACATGCTTCATATCATGTAACAGGCATCTACCACTTCACATCCTGTGAAGGGGGGGGTTGTGAGACAGAGGGGTGCTGCATCATCAGCAGATGCTGCTGTGCACTCGCAGCTTTCACAAACTGGCACCCCTCCAAATGTCCGGTGGGTCAGTGTATTAGGCAGGACCTATTTGAAATGGAAATGCTGCGCTTTTGCGTGGATTTCGTCTGCTACTGCATAAATTCTTCCCTCTACTGTGCCCTGCATAGACATAGTCCTTCCTCATTCATTTGATGGGAGCCTCACCTTAACTTCATCACCTTTGATCCTTGACTCATGTTATCTGGCCGGCTCTCGAGGCAGATAAGCCGCCAAACTGCCAGTGACTACTGAAAACAAGTAAATCTTCAGTTTGGAGTAATCAAATTTATCAAAATATTAATTCAAAAATGCATTTCCCTTTAATTATAATAGGACAGACCTTTCATAAACATGTCAGACAAGGAAAACTGGTTAGGAAAGCTGTACTCAAGCATGCACACGCACACATAAAATCTGGTGTTTTGTCAGTTCTGTGATGAATTTGACTTTCGAGTCCTGCGTCTATGTGAGAGTTCAGGGTCAGCTCATGATACCAGCTTGTGAGGAGCGAAATATGCAGACAAATTCTCAGAAGTAGCTGTCAGACAAAAAAATATTCCACCTACACGAACCAATGCATTTCATTGCAACCTTAGGACCAAAGCATTGATTACTTATATCCAATGATTATCTCCCCCGTGAGAGAATGCAAGGTTCAGCCCTGCAAACAGACACTTGGCCGAGCTGCAACAATAGCTGTGATAAGAGCCCCTCTGTTAGTGTGTGTGTGCAGAGTTGCTGTAATCACATGAGTGATGAAGTAATGTATATATGCTACTTTCGCAATCCAGGTTCAAAACATTGGACTTGTCTTACCGCTTCAAGTCGTAACAGAAACAGAATAAGTCATGCATATAAACATCTCTCTTTTTTTTCTGCCACAACTCCAACAGATTTGACATCTGTTGAATCAACAATGTCGATAATCAAATAATGTTTAAGTCATTTTTTATCATCAAAAATTCCAAAACTTCACTGGTTCCAGCTGCTCAATTGTAAATATTTGCTGGTGCTGCTTGTCTTCAACGAGAGTTAGACAAAACAAGCTTCATGAATATGTCAACTTGGGATTTAAAACAATGAATAAACAATTTTCACTATCTTCTAATATTTTATGGACCAAATAATAATAATCAGTTAATCAATCAAACAATCAAACAACTGTTTTCAGATTAATCAGTAATGAAAACACAGATAATACTGAACTAATATCATCTTTTGCTGTTTATATTCTTGTTTTGGGCCAATTTCTTGAAATATGTGTATTATTTTAAGTTATAATGTATTAAATCAAAATAAAGAAGATATCTCTTTATGACATGTTTCTTTTTTTATGACGGGAATAAAGACAAACAGACCACATGACCTGCCCATTTGTCTTATGAGATCATTAGGACGAAGTCCAACATCGGCTGTCTTGTCAGGACTCTGTTTGGCCGGTTATTCCCGCTCACAGTGAACACGAGAGCAAAAGAAGTGTTTCAAAGACAGGCTGAAAGCTTCACTAAGGAAGTGCACAGTCAGACCTGAGGACCATCAGGATGCTGCAGATGAGTCTAATCACTTGCCAAGTGCTCTGCCTGGAAGGGATTCAAAAGCTCAGGAAGAGAGTCGGAGAGCCAAATCAACAAAGGGAGGAACACTACCATGACTGACACATAACCGCTAGTTCTACTTACGTGTGCCTTTTTTTTTTTTTGTAATAAAGTGTTATCAGAAGCCATTTTTGTGTGTGTGTGTGTGTGTGTGTGTGTGTGTGTGTGTGTGTGTGTGTGCATTCCCTCAGAGTGGCTCAGTCCGTCTCCCTACAGGCCGGTGTGACAGCCTTCACTCTAATTATGGCTCTGTTCTGCTTCTGTGTTCCACATAAAACGACGGTTCAGACGGTTCAAAGTCAAACTTGCATAGAGCAGCATGAATAGGGAGGTCACCGGCAGCGCTGACATCACACTCGGAAAATTTGGGTTACTGTCCTCTTACTGACTTATGATTTGTTTCTGGTAGCTCTAGAAAATACACAAAGACCGATATTTTAACAATGACATTAGTTTTGGTTCAGTGAGATATGACAATATGAAAATTACTGTGAAATATCTGGTGAACTGTGAGCATTATCGTATAATTAGATGAACTTTTTTGCAGCAAAGCAATTAGCACAAGCACCGGTTTGTTATAATTCATAAATTTTGGTAAATGTCAGCATATTTTGTGAAATCACTGTCTACTCTGATGGCTTATATGAAATACAGAAGCTGAAAATAAACACTTTTACACTTAATAGATTTGTCTGGATATTTTCTTGCTATATGAGCAGCTGACCAGTTAAATCCTGAACTAGTTTCTCCACAAAAACCTCATTAAATTTATAATCCTTCAAATATTCATAGACTCAAACCCCATTTTTGATGCTAGTCATGGTCAGCGTTTGTTGAGCAATGGTGTCACGGTCAAACGTTGTTATTTGTTCTATTGATTAGTTGCTGAACATCAAGAAGGCAAGAAGTCTTATCCAGTATGAGCCGGTCCGAGGGTAAAATTAAGAGAGTGAGAGGGCGAAGGAGGACGAATAGAGGGGAGAGATTTTAAAGGATACGGATGGCGATTTTCTATATTTTTCTGGGTGTCGACAAATCTCATGTTTAGAGCAAAACCAACAATGAATTGACCTACTTGATCTGTTGTCCAATAACTATTAAAAACACGTCAATAAGCCACACCGTTGCAGTGGGCGACATGTTTGGGGCCGTTTCCAAACAAACTACTGGAACCGTATCAAGCTTTGGATACACAAACACTTGATCAAATTGTTGGTTTGGCTCTGCATATGAGATAAGATAATTGATGCACCAACTTTGCAACACAAGCAAATTCTTAATTGATCATCAATCAGTCACTAACAACCCTGATTCCTGTATTATTTAGATGAGATTGGTGCAAAGTGCTTTAGGTTACCGCATCTTTATTTGAACATATTGATCAACAAAAACAATTTGCCTCTTGATCCAAAGCACTGCAACACTAAACCCATCAAGTCCATGATGGAATAAAAAACTCAATTCACCAATAAATAAATAAATAAATAAAAAAAACACCCAGTAAAAAAACATCTTCACATTGTTGTATGGAGCTGACTCACTTAAATGCCTGCTCCACTTGATTCTCTATGAATGCAGAGAAGAACAAGGAGGTGGTCAGAGGTGACTTGGGTGGGTGTTTTGTGGTATTCATTGATACAGAAACGTCTCAAAATCGAGTCTTTTGAATGAAGAAAAACATTTCAAAGTTTCATTCCAACTATTTCTCAAGATTTGCGTCAGACACTGCCCAAATAAAGCAAACTAAACCCGACAGAAAACATGGTTGTTCCTTTCATCAGTAGAACATACAGACATAAGTTCTTGTGCTGTGAACTCTCCATTTTTTAAATGTCATGTTTGTTCTATAAGGTTTAAGCATTTTGGACACACAGCAGTTGAAGCTGCTGCAGAGGGGCTGCATTAAACAAACAGTCAACCAATCCTTTAGGGCATAAAATTCACCTTTAAATAAAACTACAGGTACTTCCTTTGATCTCATATAGTAGACTGTATCTGTGTATAATCAACATCTATCAAGGATAGAGACGAAGCTGACATGACACTGATCTGCCATGTCACTGGATAACAAGGCAAGCTTTTTCCATTTTGTCTGGACACATTGGACCTCGAGAGCCTGGGTGGCAAACCGGGAATAAACTGATCAATCAACCAATGTAGAACCACAAGACGGCATCAGACCATAGACTGCATGTAAAGATAGATGTAGCGAGGTGTGACGTCACCCACTGATGTACATTGGAGCCGTTTGAAGCCCAGAGTTGCTGTTTATGGTCGTGAAATCTTTTCAGTTTGGAACCAGGACCTTTCAAATAAGGAGTGCTGGGTGCAAAGATCATGCAGTAATCAGTAACTAGGATACTAGTATTTATCATGTATATGAGGATATGAATAACCAGATTTCTCTGTGCTCCATGTCATATCCCCAATATGATCAAAACGGGGATAAGCCTCATAACCGGGCTGCTCAAATCCATGTAAACGCAGACACTGAGACCATTCTTTACTTTGATGTATTGCGAATGCCACAAATCCTACTTAGCACATGAAAGAGGAGCATAAACCCAACCTCAGAACAGAGAGGGGCAAGATGGGGGAAGGGGTGAACCCATCAACATTATATAAGCACTCTTCTTACAATGTCATTTCAATGGCGGATGATTTTAGGAGGGCGAACTGAATACCCGGCTCTAGCCTTGTGGCACATGAACACAAGAATGACTCAAACATGCACTAATAGGCCTTTCAAAAACCAACCAAATAGCCATGGTTCAAGAGCTTTCGCTTACCTCCAAAAATGAAATGCGTGCAGAGGGCTGCACGGACTGCAAGGGCTAGTGGGAGTGGGGCTCAAGCTTCGGGGAGTGAGGCTGTAAGTTAAATGGAGTGTAGTGAATAGTTGTCTTTTATCTCACACACACACACACAGACAGGACAGAGACCCCTCCCTACCCCCCCCTACAGCTCTGACATATGCACAGATCAAGACAGCAGCATCATGTAGAGCAGTGGTTCTCAACCTTTTTGGTGTCAAGGAACCCCAAATTGATACACATCAGGCTGTGGATCCGTATTTGATAGTCTCAAGGATCCCCATCTGCCACTGTAGAGTGGCATCTTAACAGTGAAAAGTGTGAAACCTATCAACAGAATAGTCATTATCTATGAAATAACAGTGATTCCCCATTTTTCTGGGGACCCCCTGGAACCCCCTTGAAGAACTCCTAGGGGGTCCCCATATCCCAGGTTGAGAACCACTTATGTAGCAGCGTAAATCATCCCTGTCAGATGATCCAAAATCATGTTTGAAGAGCAGGTTCCCAAGGCATTTGTCTAGTTCTTAAAATGTGTGTTTGACATTGGGGATTATTTGAGCCCCAAAGCCTGTTTCAATTCAGACTAAAAAAAAAAAATCAAAGAAGACAAACAAGCAGTATTGCTACAGAGTTATAGAAGAGAGACAACCTAATCCACATTTCTTACTGAATGCTTGTGATAATGATGGAAACAGTGTGTTTCCTGTTATTCAAATCACACAGAGAGACTTTCACTTTACCTACGTGGTGTCAAGGATTGAGGCCTATGTAGACTTTCAGCAGTGGCACTGCAGAGCATTAGGTCATATAGAGGTGAATAAGTTTTACTGCAGTGGAAGTCCAGAATATTCTGACATATACAAATCCTTAGAATAACACAGGAATTAGCCACATGGTAAACCACTGTATATGGACAGTATACACCGTTTACAGGGTGATTTTTCTTTATTTTTCTTATTGACAACAAAGATCAAAACCAACAACGAACTGATTCTACTAACAAGTATTTACTGACTAGCCAGAGCCTGATAAATTGTATTCTTCTGTGCCACTGAGCTCCAAACTGTTAAAAACACATCAATGAGCCAAACCGTGACATGTTCCTTCATTATGATGAACATGGGCTCTGTAGTCACCGATCAATCCCAGCTATACTGATGTAAATACTCACTACCGCATCAAATCTTAACATTTTGTAATATTTGCAAAAAACTACAGTAGCCTTTTTGTAAAGAAAATCAAAGTACACATTAGTGACTGAAGATTTACATCTTCAGTGGGAAGAAATGAGCTTTTCATGAGATTTCTTGACATTAAATAAAACATATAGAATATCACCGACCTTACCCTTTAATGAGCACTAGTAGAAGTACAATGTAATGTGCCCAGACCTCACTGTGTGATTATATAAACTATGATCAGTGGGTAGTTCACTTAAGAAAAGGTCATTTTAAAATGCTGGTAGATAAAACACAGCACATTACTCATTTTCCATGAAAATAGAACACAGGTTAATTACAATGATCTCTGGTTTGTAAAGGAATACCAACACATACATTTTGTCCTGAAATCTGCACAGAAATAATGATTTTAAAGAAAATCTAACATACAGTAGTCACTCATCTGTCCAATTTGCCCCTCTCAGTTGCAGATTTTAAAGCCTCAATTGGAGGGAACCATAACAAATGCCTTGTTGACCTGAATAAAAAAAATGTCAAAATAACTGGCTGTGATAAAAGAGGAAACCTGCCATTAAACACACAGCCTTCAGTCATTTTTCATCTTATTGAGCAAATCCAACAAACGCTGCCACAAGATTCATGATTGGTGTGTTATGAGCGCATGTGTATGTGTGTGTGTGTGTGTGTGTCTGTGTTTCCTTCGTGTGCACTGTGTGTGTGTGTGTCACACCAGCAAAAAAAAGCATGTGCTGTTGCGGCACTCCTTAGTATGACATGTTATCTGTCTGTCTGTCTGTCTATCACTCACACATGTGCAAGAAAACATGAATGCATGAACATACGCACACACACGCACTCACAAACAAACACAAGGAAGTCACTGTTGGCTAGCTATGAATGATTTGACATCAGACTTCCCGCTGCAGATGCTGCTGCTGCTGCTGCTGCTGCTAATGCTAACGCTGCACAGAGCTTAAAGCAAGCACTGAAAGACAGCAACAAATATGACACAGAGACAGATGAAGCTACTGCAGAGGAGCTGCCTCCCCAGCCGGCTAGGATAACGGAGGAAAATACTCACTCTAGCGTCAGCCCTGGAATTCTCAGCCTCTCCCGCTGGGCTTTCATGGCTGAACTGTGCTCGTTTGCTCTATTGTGGTCATGATATGCATTCACACTGCCTGCCTGCCTGCTGCCCCCCCTGCACTGACAAAGAGCCAAACCCAGCCACCACAGTGCGATGAGATGGATTGGTTTTCTCTCCCCCCGCAAAAAGGGAGGGGGTAAAAAAGGGGGGCAACGGTTCTTGTTTTGGTCTTTCCACGTTCCACCTTGAAGCTGTCAAATGAGATCCTCAGTCGCCTGCGGAGGGCATGGAGGCAGGACAATACCCGCTCTCCCCTCCCCTAATACACGCCCCCCTGCTCCTTCACAGACGCACGCACATTTGTGTGTCCCCCCCCCCTCACCACCACCACCACCCCACCACCACCCCACCGTCTCCACCAGCTGGTGACTTGCTACGTAGCAGAAATTAATGCAATACATTCAATGTACATTTTATCTGCTCCTCTGTACGCAGTCACCTTGACAGATGCTAACACAAGGCACGCACCATATGATGCAATGTCACCACAGCCACAGGGATGATGTCATCCTCGAAAGAAAAACATAATGCACCACTACCTGCCAGTCCACATCAGTCAATGAACGGCAAGACGGAAAGCACACCTGGCTTAAAGTCCTTTCTACACAGTAAATCACACAAATAAAAACAAAGAGGAAGAGCTAAAAAGAAACGTAAAACATCTAATGAAAGTATGAATTGAGTATTTGTGCTTAAATTAAAGAGGCATATGAGAGTTGGGTGTGATAGTGGACCAGAGTGTCCCTGCTCCTGCAGGGATTTAAAACACCCCAGAGATTACTGCCTGTCATTAGTTAAATTATACCTATGATGTATTTTATCTACACATATTGCTGCAGACACACTATTGCTAAACCATCAAGATCCCAATAAGTCAAAACGGATCAATGACTCACTAACAGGAACTCTTCCGAGGATGAACTACTGCTGATGACAAAAGAGGGAATTTATTCAGATAATTTAACAACACACTGTAAAAATTACACTATCAAAATGTGTAGAGCTGCAGTGATTAGTCTATTAACTATTTTGATAATCAATTAATCTTTTTGTCATTTTTCAAGCAAATTGAAGAAATCACTGCATTTTTTTTTACATTTCATTAACAAAGCAATGAATCAAGACAATAATTGTCAGAATAACCAACAATGAAAGTAATTGTTAGTTGCAGGTCTAACAATGTGAAGTGTAATGAGTCATTCCGCCATACAGGTGAGTGGATGATGGCGCTTTTGTCAAAATGGGGACGATGGGAGACGAACAGAAAGCAGCTAGACATCACTTAGCTGTGGCCTCACTCACTCATCCGGTACACCAATGAATTCTTTATTGCCATGAGCATGTTTGAGGAGCAAAAAGCCACTGCAGAGGACGCCGAACGCTGCACTAACCACAAACCCAAGAGTTGAGGCGAGCAGGAATTGGAGCATAAGAAGATGTAGCGTTGTGTGTGGCATAGAGCGGGTCAAGAGAAGGCTACAAACTAGGAGTCAATAAGATTGCCTGATGTACTGTCCTGTAATTAGCAGGAATTCTGATGCTAATATTTATTTATATTTTTCATTTTTAAATTGTTTAATTTTCCAACTTACATTGTGGGTTCAATAAGCCGATTTCTTTCAAGCTTGGGGTTGATTCACGATCTATTTTTATTTGCCTGCAAAATGAAATAAAACATATTTTTAAAGACAGTTGGGCAAGAATAATAAAAGACCTGCACCACCTGCACAGCTGTCATCATTATGCATAAAATACAGGTTATCCCAGCTACTGACTGTCAGTACCAGATGTGTCAACTAAGTAGAGGACATCTAGTTTAATAATCAGGTAATAATTACAGACAAAGCAGAAAAGTCAGCTCACTAATTGATCTGCTGCTGATATGTGCAGACCGCTGCTTGCTAGCGTTAGCTACCCGGCAGGCAAACTGATCAATGTAGAATCTGGAAACTGTTCAGTCGACTCCCAGATCTTCAACTCTCTTAACCAGAGGCGATACCTCGCCAACGAACACAAACATGTCAGTGTGCAGACTCATTTTCAGTCTGTCCTTATCGTAGATGCGACTGTTAAATTCACAACGAGAATAGCCAGAGACAATGAGCCACCTGGAGTCACAGGACCAAACATTTTCAGGATGCTAGGCAATGCTCTCCGCCCTAAAATGTGTCGTGGAATATAACAGTGGAGTTAAGAGGATCCAAAAAGAGACAACGACAGTCTAGATAGGTTTTACACTCTGGAGAAATGTGTAGACAAAACAGACAAAACTTTCTTGGATCGTCATCCATCCAAGTAAAAGAACAGCCACCACACCCAGTCCCAACTATCACATCTGTTTCTGCAGTCAAGCAAGCTCATCACATCCCCTTAAACACTCATATATCAAGTGTTACCATCTGGTTGCCAAAATAATATCCCTCTGAAACACCTTCAAAAACGACCAGATCCAACTATCATTAACACTATAAACAAGTGATGACGGACTTTGCACTATACTGTACACGTGCTGTGTTTTTATCCGTATCATTTACTACGTCAGAGACAAATTTCCATTGATTTATGATGGACAAAGTCTTTCTGAATCTGTCACACTGTCTCAATATGTTTTGTGTACTTCTGAATAAATTCACACTGTTAGTCTAAACTTTTCAGTAAACAGATTCAGACTCATTCTTCTGTCTGTTCAACCAGGACATGATGGAAAAGAATAATTCCTTCAGTGACTACCTGAATACATATGTAAATGAAACTTATTATTTAATATAACAATGCCAGCTGTTAATCTTTGAAGGAAAAGATGAAGGAAAGGTGCAAAACAATCACAATAAAAAAGTGAAATAAAAGATTGCATTAATCCTGGACCATCAGTAATCATAACTAATCATTGGTTGTATGTAGCACAGTTGTTTAATTCACACCTTCCAAATCAATATGTAGACACTTTCAGGCATTTTTATGCTTTAGAGTCTGTTGGCCACCAGTTATAGAAGAATTAATATATATTTGAGATATGCATGTTTTTGTCATTTTCTACCTACATAGAAAATGTATCAGAACAATATAGGAAACTACAAAAAGAAAATTGTATGAAATGAATTAACAATATGTCACAATATTTAAAAAAATACAATAAAATAATTATTCAGCTGAGATAGTTTAGTTTAACTGAATACATTTTTTGGAAAAACATCATAGAGTGATTTCCTTTGTGCTGTTAATCTGTGGCTTTCTGTAAAGGTTCGTGACTCACCGAGGTTTTCATAATAATGTCTGACTGCTGCTGTATCTGGGGTGAGAAAAAACTCACAGCACAGTTTGTTCCGCTTGAATTCAGCTCTACTTCTATGCAGGTGAAGTCGACCCAACATCAGTCTCTGCTACAGTATGCTGACTGTTATTTAGCTCTACAGAAAGCAGTGATACTGTACGTAATGAGACGTTGGAGTGACACTCATTACCTACATCGTTTTGCAAAAACACGGAGCACGTGCATATCACCATTTGTCAATGAGATCACATATTTTGGGCATCTTAACTACAATGATCTCACAACCATTCATCATGCATCCTAAGCACAGCTGCACAACCATTCAATTATACACAACTCTCTTACTTGTCCTTTAGATTTGAATTAGTATAATACACAACTTATTTACACCTTTTAATTAATGACACAGCGCTTGTGTAAATCTGTCCATAGTGACAATTTCATACAACTTCTTGTGACCACATTTGCCGGCATTTCTTAGAACAAAGCGTTCCCATAATGTTTGTACATACGTACGAGATGATGATCAGTTATTTAATTGGGATTTCAGACTGAAAATGGAACCACTTTTCTGAGGAATACTTGAAATAATGCTGCACAAAGTAATCTGGAGTTTGATGGACATTTTCTGTTCATTTGTAGCGGCCATCCAGTATCTCCAGCAGTTTGGAATTCTGTTTGATTTCAATGCATAAAACACTATGAACATCAGTTTTTAGAAAGACGTCCAACTATTTTGTGAAACTAAAAACTAAATTAAAAAGATTCTCTCACAAGTTCTGCTTCCCTTCTATTCAGCATTACTGTAACAAATTAAGGTTTACATTTAACATTGTGTATTTACTGGACAAAACCGTCTGTCAAATGAATAAATGTTAATTTACACTTATTTATTTAGCATTTTGTCCAAAGTGCTGTAAAAATGAGGTGCTATCCAAGTCACAGCAGATGAAGGAGGTGACTGCAGGTGCATGAAGTAACACATAAGTGCATAGGAAATTAGATTCTTTTTTTTTTGAGAGAAAGAGCATGTTAGATGAGTAGGTACTCTCGAGAGACGCAGGTCTTCAACTGAT
Source organism: Thunnus thynnus (assembly GCF_963924715.1). Taxonomy (NCBI): domain Eukaryota; kingdom Metazoa; phylum Chordata; class Actinopteri; order Scombriformes; family Scombridae; genus Thunnus; species Thunnus thynnus. Next base: position 7,272,036 of record NC_089535.1, read on the forward strand.
TTTTCTGAAGGCGGAGAGGGATTCTGCTGACTGAACTGAGTCAAGTAACTGTTTCCACCTTCGAGGGAGCACACAGCAGAAGAGTCTGGATTCAGATTTCCTTCCTCACAGTGATGTGAAGACTAGTTGTTCTTGCATGGGCTGATCAAATTAGTATCAGCAGATGCTGCTCACAAAAAGTGCCAGACCTAGTAAATATTTGATGCTCCAGAGAAAAATACTGCATCTATATACACCTCAGGGACGACTGTAGCCGTAAAACTACTACTAGAACACTCTCAGTAAATGGCTAACCACTAACAACTTCATCTGCAGAGATCCAGTTCATGAAGTCTGGTCGACAGCATCTGTTCATATTACCATAAAAAAAACCATGTAACAGAATCTACAGTCAACAGTTCCTCTTCAGTATCTGGTTGCATGGAAAAGCCGTTGATGTAGTCGGGCAGCACAACACCTTCAGTTCCCTTTCAGCTGAAACTGCAACAGGTTGTGTTTCTGTGCTGATGATGAGAAATGGGGAATATGATCTATCATAACGGTCAAACAAATCCAATGAGTGTCTTGCCAAAATAAACAAATGATTGATTTTCAGTTATTTAATTGGACCCGGCAAAAGACTTCCAGTTATTAAGGTCAGCCTATAAATAGGTTCCTGTGATACCTCAACTAGAATAACATGTGTTTAAAACAACTCCACACATGACATACCATAAAAAGGTGCAATCTATCACTCCTGTGGCTGTGGAAAAGGAGCTACTATAACACTGTAAATCCCCCTCGGGATGTAAAGAGTTGGTGGAAAAGCTTGAAAAATAACTTGCATGCTGACACTAGAATATTAATGACATCAAATGTTCAGTAGATGGCTCTCTGTCACAATAAATACTCTGCTGTGTATTTGACAAATACTGAGCCAATACAGTTTCTGAAGTTTCTTTTTTCAGTAACGTTTACTTGTTGTGATTAGAGGATAAGTAGATGTAAAGTCTGTCAGTTCCAGGTTGCACATCATTATCACTAACATTATCATTTACATGCTCTGATGTTTGCTTATTCCCTACTCAGCTCCAACATCAACAATTTACACCATCATCCTGTCTAACAGTGTTTAAAAATGAAGCACACAAGTGGGACACAGCAGTTACAGAACGCAGCGATACTAACAATGAAGAGAAGTAAATATATCCTACTATATATATACATATTTGTATATCTTAATGTGTTACTTGATGTTCACTTTTCTCATTTTCAAAGTGACAAATCAGTCTTATGGTTACCAAGGTCACTGGAGAATTTAGTGCTCTAAATATAAACTGGTGCAGTTGGTGATCTCACAGCAGGCTGTTAGTAATGGCTCACCTCTATTACAGAAGGTGCCCCCTCTGGTGAGGTGGCAGCCAGAGCAGCAAAGTGTCATGGGTAAATCTTTCTGCACAGATAATATATGTCAAACTGAACCCAAACCAGTGTCCAGGAAGCCTGTTATACCTTCACATGGTTTAAAAGCTGCGTCTTATCTGTCATAGCAATCACAAAGTATAATCTTTAATAACCTAATGAACAGAAATCTGACAAACTACATTGGTAATTGATTCATTTTTTCATTTTTTAAGACACAGAATGCCAAAATTGTCTGATTTCAGACTCTTAAATGTGAATATTTCCTGGTTTCTTTAGTCTTTATGATAGTAAACTGAATATCTTACAGTATGTATACTTACTAAAGGCCATCAGAAAACTGCCTACTAACTCAAAATAAATATCATCCAAATCACTTATGTGGCAATTTGTGGGATTCATTGAAAACTGGTAGTCTTTAATGATAATAATTCATAAGTTGTCAAGCTGATTTGGAGATGAAGGGTTTGAATTGAAGGGTCCAATCTGGGGTTGGATACTGAACTTTATACTTTTAATGGTACCGACCTAATTACGTCTGTACTACCGAGTACCGATTCACGTTGGATCAATCGGAGCCAAATTTCAGTACCTTGCAGGTCTGAGAGTGAGCGCAGCCCCGAAAGAAGTTTTAAAAACACACATTTAATTACTATTAGGTCCTGACTGATCCTGTCGGCGTGTCTGGAGATTTCAATAATCAATGAAGTTCTCTCTCTCTCGCTCTCAATGGGGAGACGTAGCAGTGGGGGGATCGCTGCATATAACTCTATATTTGTTATATATAATTGTTCAGACCGAGTGCTAGAGCAAATCAATAGGACGGGCATTTGATTTTAGTGAGGGTCACACATTGCATTGTATATTTGTTTACACACACACGGACCCCCGTGCCGCCTGCTGGTTAAAAACAACAACGTATTTGGTCTTTGCAAACAGAAATGATATACGTGTTCATTGTATATTGTTCATTGCATATAGAGCAGGAAAGTGAGATCCGATCACAAGTGGTCACTCGAGACTCGTTTGGAGACACATTCTAATGCCAGATGTGAACAGATGTACTTAGAACTGTCCACTTGAGATCGGATCACCCAAGACGCATGTTAATACCAGGAGTAAACCAGCTTTGAGATGCAATCAGATGGAAAACATCCCCTCTCTAAACAGTATACTGTATGTCTATGTAACACATATATGGGTACTTACAAACTGCCTCTTCTAGGAAGACTCAGCTCCTTCTGTAAATGAAAAGAGAAGAGTTATAAGTACACAAATAAATTCACAACTTAAAATCAGTTACAGATATGTAGCGTTGAAAAGGTTACATGGTTATTTGTGCAAAGCTGGTAAATTTGCCAGATTCATGATAGCTGTCATTATAGATGTGATGATACCCATATGTATGTTTATTTCTCAGGAATGACAAGCGGAAATGTGTCTTGCAAAAAGTGATACAGCCTCAGAAACACCACAGTCAATAAAGAAAAACAAAATCACATCAAAATTAGAAGAACAAAATTAAGAAAGTGGATGTTAAACATGCATTAACTGATTTTTTGGCCACTTGTTTTCAGCAGAAACAAGTTCTGAGCACAACACTGACATCATCTTTTAAGTTGATACAGTGAACTTGATAGCAAACAGTTGCTTATTTCTACATACATCAGTCATGGAGTAACGTTATCATTCATGTGGAGTCGTGTTTCTGTCCACCTGGTAAATCTAAGTCCAATATTCACTCTGTTTTAGCTGTTTTGCTCTGTACCGACCCCTGAGGGAAATATCTGGCTCTTTAGCTGCCAAATGCTCCACTATGGTCACCAGCTAGTTGCCAACTATGTCTGTTTGCCGTTTGGTGCTGAGTTTTTAGAGCTTGTTCTCTGAAAACAGCTGCCTGCTGTGGCCAAAAGTGACACTATGAGATTGGTGAGAGTGAACCATAACAGTAAAGTTGCAGCCGGGCAGCTAAACAATAAGCTGAAACTCGTTATAAAGCTCCGTAAAGCCGAGGGAAGCTGCAGAGTCACTGGCAATTCTCTGTAGGTTCATCACTGCGAGCCACACCTCTGACATTACACACTGTCATTTGATACATTGTTATGGTAAAAGATATTGATCATAAACGCTTTAAGGGAGATTGATATTCTTTTAAAAACACAAAAAGACCATTATTCTGCTGCAGTAACAGCGGTTTTACAGCTTCACAAACAGCCACCATATGGAAGGATATCACAGAGCAGGTGTAAGCTGCTACATCCCATCACAGAGAAGCCGGTAATAACTTTCATAGAAAGCATCTGGATTTAAAAGCGTTCACTTAAAATCACATAATGGCTGAACCAAGTGAACAGGAGCATTTTACCATCAAGACCAAGGCCGTAGTCTCTGACAGTGTTTCAAATGAGGACATTGACCCCAAGCACAATGCTGAAAATACTGGGAAAATGTGTCTCCCCTTGCCAACTCTTTTCACTGATCACTTGTGACAATTAGTTTATGCTAGACTCTCTGTAAAATACTGCTTTCCTTAAGCAGTCTATTCAAAGTCCAGTTCAATCAATAAATGTTTACTTTACAAGGTGTCCTGGTGGCTGCTGATCATGAACCTCAATATTCCTGGTTTGAGTCCAACTGGGGACCTCTGTTGCATCTCTCTTTCCATTCATTCCCTGTCATCAATATACTGGTGACCCTCCAGTAAAGTCATAAAAAGCCCCCCCAAAAAATATCATATATTTGAGCATGGAGGTTTATTCTTAAAAAAAAACCCAAACATTTACTTTACACCTGGTCTAAATCAAGTGTAAATTAAGAGTCTGTGAAGATTCTCAGTCATCCAGGTCATGGTTATCTGAACAGGGTTGAATTGAGGGCAACTGGACTTCGTTGCAGATACTTGAAGATGTTGGGGCTTCTTCAGTTCTAACTGACTGGTGGGGAATCCCAGGTATTAAACCTCTCCGGGGTCGTTATCAAGGTAATTGATACCACTTGGTTCGTTAGTGCTCCTGGCCGTCGTAACGACAGTCATTAGAGTCGTTGGAGTCACCTGAGCCAAAGTGTAAATGACAGTCGTTGGAGTTGTCAAATGAGGCCAAATGTGAATGGTTGTTAAGTCTCCTGGGAAGAGATGAAAGGACAGCACTGTAGGTGGGGGGTAAGTGGAGGCATAGACCTCCTCCTCTGTTGAGGGACGGTTTCTCTATTTTGACCTAGATAGCCTCCTCCACTCCTCTTTCAAACCATCATTCCTCCCTATCCAAAATATGTACGTTGTCCTTGAAAGAGTGTCCCTTATCTTTCAGGTGAAGGTAAAATTGCTGAGTCTTGACCTGCGGAGTTGGCCCTCCTGTCTTGAGCAATGTGTTTGTTTAATGGTTGTTTAGTTTACATTGGACTGCATACACTTTATAAAGTCAGGTTAATACTCAGGCATGAATAGAAAGGTATAAAAGTCGAATCAGAGGACAAACATTTGACTTTTCAAGGGAATTGCTTTTGTTATTTTTTTAAATTTTGATAAATACTCAATATTACAATGTTGCAGATGTTGTTTCTTTAATACACCTTACCTACAATTATGAGAAATACAATTATTTATGCCTGCTGACCAGTTACAGTACAGTCCACACTGTGAATAAAATAAAAAGTGTGCATCTTAGTGTAACACGGAGCGCCTCCCCTGCATGGCTCCTGACAGCTCTGTCAGCTGAATTGCGGATCACACTGTAAACTATCTATTGATACTGACAGTATCTCTGTCAAATAACAGTTGACAAATGCAGAGACAGAGCAACAAAGATCCCTGACTAGAATCAAACTACTTCCACTGGGGGGCTTCTCCACTACTGATTCAAATCCTCAGTGTTTAGGGGGTAGCCCTGGTTTGTTTACCTTCTTTTAATTTCTTTAATTAAAGACAATACTGTACATTTGTTGCTCAGGCCAACTGTTGCAGGCAGAGTTACACAGAGGTCAGGGTTTACTGTGTGTACTGGAATAGCCCAGCAAAAGCACCAACAATGCCCTCATTGATTTCTTGAGGGATTACACGTTCTCACAGGCTTGTTACTTGAAGGATAATACTGCTGGCAAACATGTGCAATATTGCAAAGTCCTTGCAGTCATTCAATACCTTTTGACTCAAAATGTTTAACACAATATATAAAGTCTTCTATCTAAAAACCTATTTATTTCAACAAATTTCATAATCTATTAATTGTCCAAATCATTTCTTAAGAAAAATACCAAAAATGAATTGATTTCAGCTTCTCAAATGTGAATATTTGCAAGTTTTCTTAGTCTTGTGTGATATTAAACTGCTAATTTTTGGGATTGTGTCTGTGTTTGACCAATCAGCAATAGTCAGCCTTGAAAAATTCAACCCTGAGAGTTCCTGAACCATTGGAAACTACTACCCACAGAACAGAGCAGAAGGACCTTGAAGTGCAATGCCACTGACCGCCACTAGATGCTGACTCCAACTGACTCCTATTCAAAAAGCATTTGAAGACTTATAGTACTTAGGCTCCAGGACTTGAGACAGAGTATTGTTGCAATATATCTGTATGTTTGTTACTTTTTTTTGTGACTTTAAAGGTTAACAAGGTCATGTCTTAGCAGTGAATGTAAAAGGTGAGAACACAGCATGTGTATAATATGCTACTGGTTATATCATGTAATGTTACCTCTTGTTAAATTCAGTTTGTGACTGACAATTTTAGAAAACTACACCATTCAAATTGTGCTCTGACCATTGGATAAGTCTACTCAAGTGGCTATAGAGAGAGAACTGGGCGCGTTTTCTTTTTTGTCCCCAAACATCCCCTTCGTACACTGTGGTTTGGATCTCAAGAACACCTGGAAATTTGTTTTCCAGCTCCTTCATGGAAAATTTAATGATGCATTTCATTTAAACATTCCAAAGAACATATTTCTTAGAAAGCTGCTGTGGCAGGCCTGAAATGAATAAATTATAAGTAAAATACAGCCTTCCACAAATCATGCTGCTGTTGCAACATCTGTTGATGTGTCAGTGCCACATGGACAGCCATGCAAACCAAATACCAACAGCAGCCACAGTGACAGTGATATTACAGACAGAAGCACACCATGTACAGATCACTGTATCCCCTTTAGAGTTAACAGTATAGTTTGTTTAATTACAGTAGTTTCTTGAAGAGAAGCAGGTTGTTTTATTACCCTCACAACATTTCCCTGTGCTCTTTTATATCAGCAGTGTGAAACAAATACAAAGCTTTCCAGCTCTGATTATTCAAAATCCCTCCCCACTGATGTGTCCTTTAGCTGTAAAAGGATAAAATATCCAGGCTTTGGATCTGTTTTGTTTTGTGACTCCTAATCCTACTGATTTGATCATTAGACATTTCATTGTCTAATAAGAACCTGATAAGGGTGAGATCCTTTGTCTGATACTGTGTAGGACATTGAGTTGATGTGTATTGGCTTCTCCAGTCAGCAGTAAAAGTGCTAAGCCCCACTCTCCCTTTGCTATCAATTAGGGCTTAATGTCTGGCTTCCCCTGCTGCCTACAGAAGACCAAGGGCACAGAGTTTCCTTAGGAGACATGACCGCAGCTCACACAACACTAATTACCAGCAGGGAATGACTTACACTGATGGCATATCCACCAATCACAGCACATCAAATCACAGTGTGAAGTCTACTGTAATAATACAAAGACAATTTCGAGAGCAAAAACATGATAATAATAGAAAAATCTAATAAAAAACACCAATTTCTGACTCAGGAAAGTATTTACATAAAGTGAAATAAATTGTCTTGAGATGACTTACCCATTTACGCTTTTGATTTTTGACGCTTATGACACCTTTCTGAGTAAGCAAAGCTTGTGCAGAGAAAGCGGCCTATTACTGACAGCAAGCATCCCGCACTGCATATTCAAAGTGCACTGCGTGACATGGTTTTAATGAAACAGAGCAGTGAGACACATCCAAACTCATGCTCTCCCTCAAGGATGTTTGGTTTTGTGTTTGTCACAAAATTGGGTGTCCTCGTATAAATAAAGCAGCTCTGATATAACAGACATTGGGAAACCAAATGAATCCACTTATTACAGCAAAACAACTACAAAACAAAGGTCTCTTTCAAAAGATTATGCAAAAACATGACACCAGAAACTCAAAAAACTTACAGAAGTAATCAAAAGTTCCCAAAAGGTAAAACTAATTCAACATACAGAGATGATAAGTCTACTTAACAACATTATAGCCCACTACCATACTTGCTGCTGTAATCCTTGAACTGTGAATATATTTCAGTATATTAACATTCAGTAATTAGCTCACAATATAGATGTTTTAATTGTAGTCAGGCATCCGCCACTCCCGTGTGGGATTCAAATTGCCTACCTACGCACAAGGGATTCATAGGAAACTTGTAAAACAAATCATGTAATTGAGCGTTACAGTTTGTAATTTTATGTCACTGAGATCAGCCTTAACGTTTACTGTTCTGTCGTGATATAGCTGCGTCAGAGCCGTGTTAAGTGACTTCTGATGCAAACTGAACATTTCCTCCTGCTGCTAGTTCACGTTAAAAGCATTCAACCGGCAAAACACGGGTTAGCTTTTATTTATTATTTATATAGTCACAGGAAATGCAATTGTCACAGAGGTCTAGGGCTGGGTGTTTTTTTAAAAATTACGATACCAGTACCAATACCAGTACCTTTAAAGTGATACCGATACAAATAGAGTACTTCATTCGAAACCCATCATGTGAATGGAAGCATCCCCCCCATCCAAATGATTTTACACAAATACATTTTGAAAGTGTTCAAATCATTGAAATATTTATTAAATAACTGTATAATGAAGTATTATCACCACTGACTGTATGGATGGACAAGCAAAACCATACAAATAGTCATTTTTTTCTAGATCTGGGTACAAAAAGGATATCGTTTGACTGGAGAATTGGTAATGGGTTATTTCTGCCGATACCTTAAAAGGTACTGAGTACCGATATCCAGCCCCACAGAGGTCATAGGCGCTGATTCCGTGAGTGTTCAGGAGCTCAGGAATTGTGAGCAGTTTTGACTCACTTCTTTCACACGATACACTGATATCGTCAACTTGCACCACCTTGTGTACCACTGCCTGACTGATTGGCTCAAACATGTACACAATAACTTTCAAACCAAGGTTTTTACAGCTAGTGTAATGCTTTCAGTTCCTTAACAACTAAACTTTTTAAAAAACAGAGGTTTTATAGTACAAGCCAGTGTTTCGCTGTGGCACCTAAACATCCAGGACTGCGACTGACTTCCCGCCTCCACAGGTGGCTGAAGAAGGCTGTACTGTACTGACTGTGCTGTCTATAGTTTTTATATAAATGTAGGCTAATTATCGCAAGCAATACAAGGTTTACTAATGATTTCTTATATTATGTATAGTGTCCCATAGTGTTTTGTCTAGGCTTATGCTGATCTGTTGTGCCAGGATTTTTTACTCAGAAAGATCTCCAGCAAGAACTGAATAACTACATAATAAGTATATATGTTCAAATGCAGTTTTCAAAGTGGGGCATCATCATGAGTTGTGATTGTGCTGTGTATTCATTCTCACTACCTGGGTGGGGTTGTTAAGGGATGTCCGGCACCCCCAAGGAATTGATAAATTCGGCATCTACGACTGAGGTTAGTGCTGACAGTGAACATTTGTTAAAAATGGGTCTCCAACACAAGATACGGTCATTTCTGCATTTTTTGGCAGCAGATCCATTTTTACCAAACAGGATTTACAGGCTGTGGTATTTCCCATCATGGCCAACTTCAGTATTATTAGCAGGAATTGTGTGGTGTTGGACTTCACCTCTTGATTTATTATCCCTTTAAAAGACATTTCTGTGGATGTGTTCAGACTGGAACCTGAGCTGTGTACCAATGTCATGGTCAAATACTGTTTCTGAATCACAATATCACTGGTACCAAGACCAGGCAGGAGAGGTGAATACAATGGGTTAGGGTCTGTCAGTCTAGAGACTGTCATCAAATCATTTCATGTAAATTTGTGATAATATTTTCACTTTTCTTTGTCATACATGATAGTAAACTGAAGATCTTTGGGTTTTGGACTGTTATTCAGACAAAATAAGACATTTATAGACATGTATACAATTTACAATTTGATAATTTTGCTAGAAATACCCCTCATCAAAGCTTTGGGTAGTGCGTTTTTCTTTGTAACTAAATTATTTGTTATTGTTCATGGTTCAGCATATTCTGAAAGTATTCTATCTCACACTCAATAACCTTTTAAACAAACAAAAAAACTTTTTTTTAAATCAAATCCCTTGCTTTAGAGTTATAGTTTACAGCTGACATCTAGCAAGCTTCAAGGCATGAGTTCTGTGCACAAATGACAAACAAAAGCCTTCAGTTTGAAACTAACATCCAAGATCTGAATTAGTGAAGCCAAAGTCCTCACATGTATTTACATTTCAAACTCAGCATAATGTGTACCATAAATACAAGTATTTCCATTAAATTTTATAACCCTTGATAGGTTTTAGAGCTTTCAATTAGGCAATACAAGCTGAGAGTAATTGCATGAAAACCGTTCATCCTTGAAAGAGTCAGGAAAACAAACCGATAATGAAAGTAAACCTTGTGTGCTTGAGCATTTGTTTATCCAGTAGTCTTTTCAGTGCTTGATAGATAACAATTCTGACATGATGAACTAGAGATAGTCTATTGTTCCACCAGGCAAAATGTCAGCGAATAACTTCAAGCAACAACATTTAATCTCCAAGACATCACATCAAAGCTGTGGTAGTGCTCTTCTAAAAAAGCCTATGTGTAATGCTTCATTAATAATTCCCCTTGATTTATTTTGGATTTTCCTACATCTCAAGATCAAAAGTGTACTTGGATTTAACTGTGGTGTGCTGGCAGGAAAATCCCTATTCTCATATTTAGTCATAATGTTATCAAATCATCACCTTGAGTGACATTAAAGTGGTTAAAATCAACCAAATCGTTCCTACTGCATCTGGATGCTAGTTCAGTTTGCCTGTAATTATTAAGCATGATCACTTTGGATCAACTTGACTATAGGCTAAACTGATTCAGCGTTGGTAACCTTCATTGGTGACATTCAGCAAATTGGACCTTTGAGCAACATGTAATTTTAATAAGGAGAAAGATTGTAGGCTGACAAATAGACACAAAAAATCTAAAAATAAATGTTTAATGTTTTGTCTCTACAGTCTCGAGAACAATGCTGTTAGGAAACCAGTAATAACTTCTCATGGACCACTAAATTGTCGTTTTCAATGACTAGTCTGAAACCTGGTTATAAGGAGACAGCGGTGGGATGCACTTTCTTTATTCATGAAGACAAAAAAACAAATTTAAGACAAAAAACAGACATGATAACCTAAAGTGTTTGTGAACTTACTACACAGGTAAATATCACACAAAACTAGACTAACACAGTAAAGATCAGCGCCCTATTTCCCTGAATCATTTGAAAGGGGACATATCATGCACATTTACAGGTCTATATTTATATTCCAGGGCGTCACTGGAATATCTATGTATGACTTACAGCTCAAAAAAGTTCTTAATAATCATAGACTGGCTCTTATGCAGCTCCTCAGTTCAGCCTGTCTGAAACTTGCTGTTTTAGCTCCAGTCTCTTTCAGGCCCCCCTCCCGATGAGACCGCTCTGTTTTGAGCTTCAGGAAGCTGCCCCTTTGCAGACTTCCGCTGGCTCTAGAGGCTACGTAAACAAACAGTAGTAGCCAGATTTCACTTCTTTTTTTTTTTTTATTCTTTACTCAAAATGTCAACTTGTCAAATACATCCGTACATATTCGCGCCAGAGTCCAATCTGATATATGAGAGCAGACAATGTGAACAACCTCTGGAACAACCTTAACAACAAAGACTACAGATTCGAGTGGCGTTTTGTGGGCATGTGCGAACAATCTGATGTCATCACAAGGAGCGTTCACAGCAGACTGAACTCAGCATTTTTAAATATGTTCACCTCAAGTTTTGGACCTTTGACCATGTTTAACATAGACATCTGACATTTTAACGTATAAAAATTACAGAAAATCCCAAAAAGCCTGATATGTTCCCTTTAAGACTAAGATGATCATAAAATTCACCATAGAAACAAGTATCTCATACACTCACATGTAGAAGGCTAAAAGTATAAGAGATTTTTAGGTCTATATTTTATCATCACCCCTGATGCTTTCTGTTACGTGACATTTGATGTAAAATGATTGCTGATGTTTAAATTACAAAATAAGAACTAAACTATCACAAAGACACACAAAATGTATTTAAAAACTGATTTGCACAATTCATCCATCAGTTTCTGTCTTCCTTCTCTTCCTCTACTTCTTCTTGTCTACTATAAATCGCCTCTGGCTGAGATGCTGCTTTCCTGATGTTCTGTTTTCAGTTTCCCTATCTTCCCTTTTCTTTCTTTTTTTTTTTGTCAAGTGCATATGTTGTTTGCCACATGCTTAGGTTTAATAAAGAAAGGATGACATTTAAGATAGATGACGTGCATATTCATCAAACTTACAGGAACATACTGACTGTTGACGGAACATTAAGCACCCATTGAATACTGAAACACTTGCTGTTTGTGATATAAGCAATTCGATTATTAACTTAAAGGCATATGTGTGCGTTTGCTTTTAAGTTCTGCTTTGGGAAACATGCAGAAAATTCTAAGAAAGCTTGTACAAATGCTCTCAGAAGATGCTCTTAACTTCTAAGATCGTTTGTTATCAGGAAACAGGGCCAGTTGCCATTACCTGTGTGTATGGGACTGTTCATTTATACATTTACTGGGTGAGCACTGTTCATTTCTTTTATGCTTTGAATGAAGAAAGAAGCCAATTGTTCTTTAGAATATCTATGAGAATTAGAAAAGGTAATTAAGACTTTGCTTAAAATTAAACCTGCTTTAAAGTCAGAGACCTCAAGTGTATCTGGAGATTAGGAGAGGTCAAATAGATGAAAAAAAAAAACAGTTATCTGCTCCCAACATGTGTAGTACAGGAAGTAGACTGATTATACATTATAGCATGGACTAAAAACCATGCATACATTCACCTCTATTAACCTGACGTGGGAGACAAACAGCGTAGATATTCATAAACACTCAATGACCTTGATTATATCGAATGTAGTTCCTATAGGGTTAGCATATGACTTGTATTAACCATGACAACTACATCAGTGAATCCAAATCTACTGTCTGAAGTAATATTTTCCACCATCATGCCCAGCTCCATCTGAAACATATTGATTCCTGTGCCAGCAGAGGGAGATTCAACAGCAGAGCACACAGTTAGAAAGCTTTCCTGATTAAATCTGTTGGCATCCTCACATTTCTCTTTGTAGTAGGATGTTAGGTGTCATAAATGCTTAATCCACTGACTCATCCAGTGTTGTAACAGGGAAACAAATCATTTCATGACCGGCACTGTGCATAACACTCTTCTGATTTAATCATCTCTCTTTGTTAATGAGGACCCCCTTTTTCAATGTTATGACAATTGAATCTTGAAGCCAAAATGAATGAAGATATTCTCAACTATGGCAGCGCTGAACATGTACAATTATTGCCTGACATTTTTAACGTGATATTATTCCATATTGAACTGGAGAAGAAGAACGCTACAAACGCACAAGCTACAAATTGCAGGGTTTCTGCAGTTTATTATAGTGGAGGCCCCCACCTGAAATAAAGAGTGCCTCCAGTAACGTCAGGAGAAATTATTACACTTTTATGAAATATATTAGCTTCAGGGAAATCAAACAGAGGCACTAATTCACACAGAACATGCCACGCATTTAATGAGTGAGATAACTGTTTAGACCCTCATGTATAATTACGAGATGAGATGCGTCAGTCTTATTTAGCTTCGCAGGTGACATTGATTGAGCGATCACATCGTATGTTTGCTAGCACGTCATTTTACAAGTGGGAAAAGTTGAGGCAAACCGTAGCAAGCTGTCGTTTACAACACTGAAAATGACAAATGTCACTGGCGGCAGATTATATCACCTGTAGCTAATTAATGTTAACTCTATAAAAGCTAAAATAAAGCTGCTGTCTTGTTAAATTGCTCTCTGCAGCCGGTGTCTGAGAGGAAAAGACATCACTTAATGACTTACAATAGCTGATTGTGTCATGACAATTTTGGAAGATATTGCATTTTATCCCAATGCAAATCATATCGATATTTTGAAAAATAAGGCGTTTAAATCAGTAGGCTACACCTGTTATGTACTATGTCATACTAGCAGCAGATTGTGAACATTAATTAAGGTGCCACTAATAACTGCTGTGTTTTAGGGAAGGTGATTACCAGTCTCAATTGAATCTTGACAGTTCAATTTTTTTATAATTTAGTTATTAATACTTTGAAAGCTTTCATCGCTAACTATGTCCATTAAGAGACAACAATGATATACATCTTACTCAACAATATGTGGCTCTATTTTTGCCAAAATGTGTTTAATACTGTTGAATATGATAACATGTATTACTGTTTGGTGATACATTACTGTGTTTACACGTGTCATTGCTGTTGCACATTGTCTTGTTGTTTGATGAGACTGTGTTTATCAAAATGAATACTGTTATTGTTCTAGCATATTAGTCACAAGCATTTGCATCTAACTGACGTCTTCACCGACTGTTTAATGTGGACTGGCGTCTGTTGAAGTTTTGATGGGAGCAAATGCAAATGACAGAAGTGATGTACAAACTAGAACAACAGAGGGGACGAACAGCTGGAGAGATGACAGAGGATTGGCAAATGGAAACGGCATATCAACGACGTGGGTCCAATTTGAACAGTGAGTGCTGTTAAGGACATCAGAAAGATGCGAACTCCAAGTGAGAGTTGCTAACAACTGGTGCCACAAGACGAATAACGGCGAGTAATGTGTACTAAAAAATGAAAAACACAATAAACAAATGCTATAAAATCCATTAACAGCACATAACAACATTATTTTAGCACAAACAGAACTTGATACCCCCCCATCCTTCTGTTGGGTGCCCCTGTTGTTTTGTCTTGCGTGCAAAATATTATACTTTTTTTATGGCCAAATTTTACCCATAAAAACCTCCATTAATCTATAATTTATTAGTTGTATTTATCCATTAGCAGAAAGGTGATTTATTTAAATCAGTCACTTACCAGGAAGAATGTGCTTTTTGGTAAATTACAACATTCCTCCTAACACTGCGACGCGAGAAGAGCTAATATGGAAACTAGAATTAAAATTTAACTTTGCCAAAAACATGATCAGAATAATATTTAACTGAGATATAGAAATGCAGATTGTTAGATGGAGTGCTGGTCGTTATACCACATTAATCTGCTAGTAGAGCAAAAAAGAGGTGGTTTGCTGCTATTGTATATAATTTTAAACACTATTAGTAGGAGTTTTGTGTACACCATTTTATTTTGGATACACAATTTTGACCACATTTGTGAGTAAGCTTCGTTGTTTTCTTTTTGACATATCTGTATGCTGACCACTAGAAATGAGTAATGGCGATTTGGAGAAATGCGGAGTAATCCGCAGACTGAGTGGGGACTAAAAGTTTTTTTTAAAGTGAGTGAAGTTTATTATATTGCACCACCACGCTTTGATGGTGATTGCAAGTATATCATGCATGCTGGTATCTTTATTAAAGTGAATTAGTGATCAATCACCCTCATGCATGAATCATACATCAGTAATAGCCTAATTTTTTACGTATGATCTATGACGATGAAGATACATAAAAATAGAAATGCATGGCAAAAATAGCATATTGTCAATATTTTAGAGACCCCCCAAAATTTCACATATCATGTTTTCAAGGGAGCTCATGTCTTATTAACTGAGCTCCCTCTGGCTCCCCTGCAGTTCACACTCTGCATAGACATCTCTTCTGTAGTAGGGCTGTGTGTTATTACGATATATATACTGTGACAATAGAAAAACGACTATCATTTCATTTTATGCTCTATCGTTTATTTCATTGTGTTGCAAATCACAGTCTTTAGCCCAATATTATTCATCATTTGGAGTCTGTCCATCTTTTGCATGTATTACAGTAATAAATTACTCTTATTGGCCTTTTACTTGCAAAGCTTTTATTGCACTTACAGTAACATAAGGAGTGTAGCTCTCGTCAACTTGAGTACTTCACCTGGTTCACTGCCTCTCCTCTGCTCCGCTGTGTGTGCAGCCCCGCCCTCGCTGAACCACAGAGAGCAGAGGAGAGAAACTAGCACGACCATAAATGACAGCAAAACATGGTAGAGACATAGTTTATTTATGTTATTTACCTTATTTACGTGCACTCACTTCAGCTCATTGTGAGTCTCTACTGCACAGACCAGACCATCATTTCGTCATATCACACAGCCCTATTCTGTAGCTGTTAAAAGAAGCTGTTTATTTAAAGTACTTTGCTAAACATCAAATTCAAACTTCTTAGATATGTTCAAACACCCTCAAAACACAAAGTACTATAGTTTGGTTACTGCAAGCATGTGGCATTACAATCTTATCAATTTTAACTTCCTGGTGATGACAAATGTTCTCCTCCTGTCATTATTCAACCTCAAGGAGAACTTCATCTTTAGATCTGACCTCATTCACAGCAACAATAAAGGACTGCTGGAGCTGAGAGAAACTCAACCTCTTACAGAAGGACACTTCAGCAGAGAGGCTGCTTGCCTCTTCTAGTTAAAGAAAGGTTGTGCTATTCACTCGTCTCTCCCAGATGAGAGCTTTTCCTTGGTGCTTCAGTAAAGCAGTAGTCATTGTTGTCAAATTAGCACAAAAAACCCCTATCTCAATGATTCTCTCACTCGAATATAAGTTTTTACTCTCCGTTATGTTAATATAAACAGGGTTTATGGGTCAGCTCTAATAAAATGCTCTTAACTGTGCAGCTAGATGGCTTCTCTGGCGCTACACCATCATGTTTTGTCAGCTAGGGTGTATCTCACTAGCTGGCTCACAACACTTCACACAAACGGCTCTTCGGAGGCACACAGTGTCACTGCACTCATCTGGGTAGCTACCTTTTATTATGAGCCAGTGTCTTAGATGTCAGAAGTACAGTAAAGCTCACAATGCAATGCAGTAGCTTGTGACAGGCTGCTCCTAATTAAGATGAAGGGGATGTGTAACTCCTATAGGGATCATTAAAAACTATATAAATCCAACAAATTCTATATAATGAGGGAACACAGTGGCTACGCGCCATCGATACCAGACTGCAGAAGTGCTTGTAACACTTGAAAATCATCATTACACACCTTGATATGGATACTAACATATTTCTAAGGATTTAAGTTGTCCTCAAAATCACCAGCAAGCATATTTGGATCATTACACTTGAAGAGTTTAACACATATTTTGAACACACATAGATTAAGGTATACAACTAAGCAACTGATGATATGTCTATTGACATTCTGCAAAATTAAAACTGGAATCATTCTCTTGTAGGAATTAAGTTAATTACTTTTATAGAGAAAGTAATTACAGTAGTGCATCACACCACCCTGCAAATGATCCATTCATTCGTATTTAGCAGAAATACATATATAAAATAAGTAAATTCAAGAAAAGTCACTCAACACACTGCTACAAGAACATCACAACATATAACTTCACCTAATTCTACTCCGTCTCAATCTTCACCTTTCCTTATTTGTCTCCAGACAAGCGAGCAGAAGCTACAGACGACACTGATAGACTGAACTGAGCTGAACCATTTATTTAGAGAACTCATTAATGGGTCTGATACTGGGAAGCAATAATTCTCCCGTGTATTGTTTGTTAGTCTGCAGTTGTTTTCGACAAGTCTAAAAATAAATTCTGCACACTGTCACATTCATTAGGCATCAACATGCACTCTAAAAGCTTTCCCTTCTTGTTCTTCATGATTGAAGATCAAGTCAAAAAAATCTGACATTGTTTTCACATTCTTTAAAATTACTGAATGCCACATTAAAAGTTTTTTTTTTCCAGTAGCACAAATGTGCTCATACCATAAATATCTTGCTTTGCTTTGCTGCACTGATTCTCATCAAGCAAGATTGCAGAAAAAGATTAATATTTCAGGATGTAGTGATATGTGATTTTTTTTTAGAAGGGTGTCACCAACACTGGGAGATGAACGCCAAACTTGGTTCTGGTGAAATTTTGGCATTTTAGATGAGAGGCAGAAATAGAACTTAATGCACTGGAAGCTGCAACATGTAAACAACTGAGAATAAGATGCTACTTAACTTTTAGTATCTTCTTCTGCTCAAATTAAAACATAACTTTGTAAAACCAATCACATCATCATGAGAACAAAACAGTGAAGAACCAATTACTAATGTAACGTCAATATCTGTCGACATTTCCCTTGAGGCCAGAAGCCCCCACGCCCTCTGTAAGAGTCCATTTCTAGCCATCCACTCAACATAAACAATGTCAGACTCGAATGATGTCATCCCTTTCCTGGCCTCAGAATGAATGGGAAATTGTGGGGCTGAAACAGCTACATTCATTTGCCTGACAAACTAACTTCCATGTTTCCTTTTGAATGCGAGAGCAAGAGCGCTACGGCAGCTCAACCACAGGAGCGGCCGTTACGATTGGTTTAAAGGGGCGCATAAAGAAGTCTGATACAATGTCTTGTGTGGAAAAAGAGCAAGGAAGGAGGTACTGGTGTCCAACAAAAGGAACAGAGATTAGGGCAACTGGGCACAAAATTACTGTTTGGAAGCTTTTGATTAATGTAATTACAAAAAAAATGTCATTGCTCTCTGTAGAGAAATCCATTAAGAAAAAAAATTAAAGAAACTCTAATTTTCAATAAGATTCATAATCACAGAGGAACACATTGACATTAAATTTGTGAGCAAGAAAGTCAAATGTTTGTTCAACAGCTATATAAAATTAAAAAAAAAGGGAAAATAAATTCTCAAACAAGCAAAACATACCTTTGTTAATCATGAAACGGAAAATTAGTGCGTAAATGCAGTTTTATTGGTTTAATTCATCAGCAAAAAGCAGCCTAATTAAAACAAATGACACATACAATGGATCACAGGGGCTTTGTGATTCAAAACACATGCAGTAGTATGAGCTGAATTGTAAAAAGGCTTCCTTTTACACATGTTTATCAATTTTCTCTGGAAGTGGCCAAACTGTAGCGGGCAAAAATTATGAATCAAGTCCAATTTACGCTTACTGTAACACCTACTGCAGAGTTTGTCAGCTCGGCTGGAGGAAATGATTAATGTCTGAAAGGTCTTGGATAAAAAATGACATGACTTGAGGTGTGGAGTACATCCAATTTCATGTTTCAGAACACTCTTTCCTCCCTTCCCACTTCAATTTATATCTCATGTTATCGCAGAGTGATGGCAGCAATAATACAAATAAATAGATCATTTGTTTCGACTGTTGTCTTGAACTCAGCTTACACTTCAATCATGATTTTTTTGAAAGGAACACGCTGTGCGCTCCATTATCATAAAAAGTCAATAAAGTATAAGAAAGCCTTTCACACAACATAATCAATTCAGCTCCGCGAATACACACCTTTCATTCCCTCTGACAGCTGCTGACGCAAATGAAAGGTGACAAATAATTCAAGGTTGTTTAAAAGTAACACTGTTCGGATGCAAATCCATAACCACCTAAACTATGATTTCCATAACCGTACAGATAAACAAAGTAGTGTTGATGAAAACATTTGGAGCCTGTTTACAAGTCAACTGTTGGTGGATATCCTTAATATTCTCTTCAGTATCTACTGAAACACTCACTCTGCACTGCCAAGTGTTAACACAAAAAGGTCTCAAAGTCCTAACTGTGTTCTGTTAAGAAGAGCAACCGATGGAGGAGCCTCACAAACCAAGCATATATACAGTACAAAGTCACCCTGCAGCTCAAACACACACACATACAGCTGCAGTAACAGGCACGGAGCTGCATTTGCTTGCCTACCTGTAACCCTCGTCTCCTCAGAATGCTGGACTCGTCCATGGTATGGAGCCCGACTTGTCATGCCTCCTTACCGGTGCATAGCCATGCTGCACTGCCTAGCTCCAGCCTCCTGCTCCCTCCCTCCCTCCCTCCCTCAGGCTAAATCTGATCTTAGCAGCTGCTAAACACTTCCATCAGAACTTATCTGATTGGAGGGGGGCAGTCAGCTGACACCTCCTCTTGTTCCTCTCCTCTGTAACTTCAGGAGTGAAGGAGAGAGATGGAGCAAGAGAGAGAGAGAGCGAAAGGGAGGGAGAACCAGGGAGAAGGGAGAAGATAGGCAGTTCTAATTTAGCGTAGCAACGGGTGGGGTGATGGAGGTGGGGGGGGGGAGTGTGTGTGCCGGGGACAAGTGGGAGCCCCAAGACTCATTTCTCTGAGCAGCCACGCTTTTTGGGCACCCTAGGTGACCATGAAAATGAGAGGATATCCTTCCCAGTATTGTTCTGCCTCAACCTCAACAATGAATCTGGCATCCTGTCTGCGGCAGGCAGCCTAACCAATCTCCCCGGTCTTATTGCAGTCAATGAGTCGCATGAAGACTACAAAGTGTGCACCTGAAGGTTAGGCTAGTGAAAGGAGAGTACAGCTGACATTAAATGTAGAGGAGGAGGAGGAGGAGAGGGAAAGGGAAGAAAAATAATAGCCACTCTCGCTGTTTAAGTTATAAAATTTTCTGCCCAAGACCTTTCAAACCTGCTGTGAAAATATCACACAAACTGCTGCGGGCCAATTTACTTCCTTCATTCCAAAACAACCCAATACCGGATCATTGTCATGCTGAAATCAACCGCACTTCCCTGCTCAACCTGTTATGTAGGCAACTGCATATCCTGTGTCAGTTTGCAACGATTTCACGCGCTGCTTCTGGATTTTTGAAAGCTCTGCACAGAGATGAGTTTTGAGGCAGTCAGCGAGCGGCCACAGATCTTCACACTCGCTAACTCGATGTCCCACAACCTCATGAATTATTAGCATTTTGGAAAATAAGTTGTTTCCAATACCATGCTGCCAATTCTCTTCTGCAATTTTGCATTCTGTTTCAGTCTGTGTTTTTCTTTGCCCCCCCCCCCCCACCCAACACCACCACCATCACCCTCCCCTCCTTCTCTTCTTTCACCCTCTCTCTCTCACTCATTTCCATTCACTGTGGTACTGCTCTGTGAATATTAAGTGGGCCTCTTCCATTCTCCTCATCTCCAGCCAAGCTCAAATGATTTCTCTTAGAGAGTATGGCCTTGAATGACAGCTACCCACTACGGCTGTTGGAGGTGGGGGGTGGGGGGGGGGGGGGGGGGTGCACGGGATTGTCAGACAGGTGACTACTAACATCAACTTCTCCCATTTTGACACCTGTACAACAGAAGGCTGATGGGAGTGTTACAAGGACTAGGGCGACAGTCATTTGTGCTTCCGTGCTGATAAGAAAGTCAAAAGTAGAAAGCCCAGGTCTGCACATGGGTAATCAGGCTGTTTTTTTTTTTTTTTCCTTTTTGTATAAACCCTTAATACCTCAGAGGACGAGGATTACAGTAGTCAACTTTTTCAGCTTGAACAATGCCCTCCAGATTACCTGAGGGAATTAAAGAATCCTGTTATGTTCAACCGACTGGTCTCAAGTCACTGCTCCGTCTGTGGCTGCTTAGAGGAACAATTAAGAAAAATGCCAAATTGGACCAAGAATGAAGATGAGAAACGGCAGTAACACAGGGGAGGAATATTTCTCTATGCATACAGTGGCTGTAACAAGCACTGCAGACACTATAGTAGCACTAAAAACAATTAACCTATTTAGTTGATTGACAGAAAATCAAGTGTTAATCATGTACTGTAAGTCATTTATAAAGGAAATATAACAAATAATAGTTGCTGCCTCAAGCTTTTATCTGTTGGTTGCACACAAAAAAAGCAATGTGAAAAAACAATCTTGGGCTATGAGACACTGTGATGGCTGTTTTCACTGTTTTCTGTTTTTAGAGAAAAAAAAAATCACACTAAATAAAGCCGCTTTGAGGTGGGTTTCGGGGCAGCCATGAAGACAGAGCATGTGTGTCAGTGGCCTTGGAGCGGGGCCACAGAATAACCTCTGGGAAAAGTCCAGGGGTTGTCTGTGACTCATTTCCTCCTGGCAGGTGGGCAGCTGAGGTTGTTTCCTTTGCCTTTGGAGAAAAAAGAGAGAGCTGGCACTGAAAGCATGCAGAGAGTGCTGATTGAGTGACCCACAGCCTCTGCTCTGCCTGAGCTTATCAGACCAAGAGGCAACCCGCAGATGTAAGGCAGGCAGAGAAGAGACACAGCCTGTGAAGAGAGCGCTGAGGAAAGAAAGAGTCGGGTTTCTCAGCTTTGTCAATTCCCTCCATACAAAGCAGTGCAAAGAATCCATCTAAATATCCAGCCATGATAAAACCATGTAGAGCCAGCCTCCCAATGGATGAGGACAGTCTTTAACCTTGAAAAACAAGTGCAAAGATAGTCACCAAAAAGAACCAATGCATCACCCTCAAGTCCTCTCTGGTTTTTCAATTTTGAATAAATTGGAATAGCCATGTAAATGTATGAATTCATGAGATGAAAATAATGTCAGCTTGAGCCCACTCTGAAAAACCAATAGGTTTTCTTCTCAATTCATTTTCCCCACTTCCAAAGATACACAAAGTCACACTGTGCATAAAGGTATTGCATTTGAATCTAAAAACAGAGAAAATTGTATCTCATGTGAAGCAGATGACAGGGGTTGAACGTCTCAATTGCAACGACTTTGTTTAGACTGACAGTTTCATTTATACCATACCCATATGTGTACAGAAACATACTTCACTGAAGGGATGGCAGAAAAAAATCGATTCTTGGATGCGTTGCGACGCGGACGTGGAATATTCTGCATCGATTCACAAATGTCGATTCACAGCACTTGGATAGTTTACAGTTATCTTGTAATTCATCTTTACAAAAGGCAGCGGTTGCATGCATGTTTTGATTTAATGACTAAATAATTACCTTTGCGAGACAAACGTGAAGTATATCGTGAACTTTCTACTCCGTCACTCAAAGACTAACTTTAGCGGAGAGGAGCAGCAATCAGCAGTGATAAAAGGACCAGTGTGTAGGATTTAGTGGCATCTAGTGGTGAGGTTGCAGATTGCAACCAACTGAACACCCCTCCCGCTCCCTTTCCAACTGTGTAGGAGAACCTATAGTGGCCACGAAACCCACGAAAAACACGAAAGGCCCTCTCTAGAGCCAGTGTTTGGTTTGTCCGTTCTGGGCTACTGTAGAAACATGACGGTGCAACATGGCGGGCTTTGTGGAAGAGGACATGCTCCCTATGTAGATATAAAGGGCTCATTCTTAGGTAACGAAAACACAGTTCGTATTTTCAGGTGATTATATGCTAATTAAAAACACACTTGTGAATATTATATTCCAGGAGCGGACCGCAGACTGAACCGTCTGTTAAGCAACCGAGAATTACTGCTCTCACAGATAACGAGGAGCTCAGAAGGGAAAAAAAACAGTCTGAAAAATGCTAACTGCTGGCGAAAATGATTTTAACCTCTAACAAGAGCCTGACAGGGGATTGTGAGAGTATGTGAGTGATAGACAAGCTATACAAAAGCAGGATTTAAGTTTGCTAGTATCATTTCACTTTTACAAGACAAAAGGCTTTAAGGATTAATAGTATCTCAGAGAAACTTCCCCAAAGATACTCGTGTGGAAGTGTGTTTTTTTTTTTCATTTTTCAAAGACAAGTGTTGGAAAAAGTGTGTGGCTTGTCTTATATTTGGGCCAATATGGTATTCCTTTCCCTCAGTGGTTTCCTCAGGTGTATGCAGTTAGGTTATAAATTCATTTGGATTCATTTGGCGGGCTGATTCATCTTTAATTATTTCTTTTTCTAATAAGTAGGTCTAATAATTGGTTTACAATACACACGCCTGAAGGCAGGAAGCAAGTAAGATTAATTTTTATGTTTCTAAATTCAAAGGAAGCACACACACACCACCCTGGTATAATATATATTGTATTTATACACACAGCAATATGTTATTTATATAAATTATGGGTTGCATTTAAAGAACATTACAATACACAACAAACTGGAGCTGAAATCATGTATCCAGAGCTGCAGAACAAAGACAGAGGCCAAAGACAAACAGATCAATAAAGTGCATCTGGATAACTTCTTTTCCACTCTCTTGTTTTTGTGGACAGGTGGCTACTCAGGCTGGATAATGTAATTCTTCCATTAGAGGTAAGCTAATATAAAGAATAAGACATATTGTTTAGTGTTGTTGACTGAAAAATCTATAGTATTTGTTAAAAACAATAATGTTTTTCTGACCAACATCACTACACCTTATGTTTGTACAGACATACTGCAGTTCCTTCCTTCCCAAACGACTAACAGCTACAGCAACAATGATATCAGTGAAGGACATCACTGACTATAATTATGAGGGAGAATGAGAGTCCACAAAGGCACAACATCAGGATTATGACAGTCTTATCTCCATATCACACCAGAAGTGAAGTATTGATTTTCTGCCAAAGAGCATCACAGTCAAGAGAGATATGCCACGTTAGTCAAAGAGCCATGCACACCCAGGGGCATGATGGAAGAGCATAAAGGAGGGAAAAAAAGGCAAAAAGCAATAACAGGACTCCTGTGAAGCAAGGGGAAGGGGCAAGGCATGGCTGACAGAACCTGAGGAGTCTTGAAATGAAGGTGCACACACAAAAGAGACTGAGGGGTCACATTCCTATTGGCTGTATTTTACACTGTTGAGTATTTAAGAATCTGTTTACTGTGCTGTTTAAACTGAACTAGACTTGAAACACTGATTGGTAAACCTATTTTGATAATTGTTACATATTTTTTAAGCAAGAATGTCAAACCTTCAGTGTTTCTTGCTTCTCAAATTTGCATTTATAATTACAAATTTGGGGGATTTTGGAATATTGCTTCGGAAAAAACAACCACTTTGATGACATCAGCTAAGGCTCTGTGAAATTGTGATGGGCATATTTGACTACTTTCTGACATTTTATAGACTAAATAATTAATCAAGTGAGAAAATATCTGCAGATTAATTGAAAATGAAAATAATCATTAGTTGCAGCCCTTGACTGAACGAACTGTAAACTGGAGGAAAAAATGTAATTTTATCGTTGACAACAGTAAGTAAAACAAACAGGCAGCTCTTATTTTGTGCAGGAGTGTTGACTAAGTTTGGTGTTGTCACCCAATAAAAAGATTTTAAGAGTACCTATCATGCTCATTTCCAGCTCTAAATTTTTATTTTTGGACTCCACTAGAGTAGCTTTGCATGATTCACAGTTCTAAAAACTCATTTTTAAAAACTTATTTATCTTATATTTGCCCTTTATGCAGCCCCTCAGTTCAGCCTCTGTCTCTTAACAGGCAGTCTTTGCCCCTGTCTCTTTAAGGCCCCCCTCCCGATGAGCCCACTCTGCTCTGATTGACCAGCTTGCTGGAAGCCTGCTGAGGGGCTATGGAAGTTGTTGTATGTTCCTCATCAAGACAACAACATATTTAGAGAATTTGTTCAGTTAGAAATAATGCAGGGAGGAATAGTACAAGCAGAAACAGTCACAGCGATGATGATGATGTTTGATAAAGAGCTGCAGACAATCAGCACACCTCCAACAGGTAAACTAGTTATTTTACTTTGCACTGCTGTGTAATAGAGTCATGGCTCAGCGTGACTACCCTCAAAACAATGGAAAAATGCCATAATGTAAGCGTAGCGGAGCAGTGAACACGTGTGCTGTACGTGGAGCAGATGACCATATAAAGAAGTCCGTCACAAGCTGACGAAGTAGAAAATATCGTTGAAAACCGAGCGTTCAGAGCCTGAAGCCAGTGCTTTTTGCTCACAGGGATAACATCTACATATGTTTACCTCATTATTTGACATGTCAGCCACTTTTAACATGAACATCTGACATTTTGACATTATATATATGACTGACAATAAGGAAAAGCATAATAGGTCTCCTTTAAGCTAACTAACAAACTGGTGCAGACTGCCAGGTGGAACTGCCAGAGAGGATTTTTTTTCAATGCAAAACCATCTACTATCATATAAATGGATTACTGTAGAGTAGCAAAAGTCCACATGGAAAAGAGCATTTCATCAACTCACAAAGCAGCAGTGAGGACACCTCCATATATGCTCATGGTCACTGAAGTTAATACAGCTATAGTCCGATTGTCCAGCTAAGTCCCATTTTCAATAAAAATATTTGCCTGCCAGCAGCTTTGAGAAACAGAACTGAATGAATACTGAACTCAAATTAAGCTCTACATTTTCCTGGAAGCCCTTGCAGTCAATCTTTAAACAGCATACCATGATATTCTCACACCTATCATACTGCATCACTCCCTGGTCACAAGCCATCATATCACTATATAATAAGACAATAAAAAGAAACCAATGAGGTGGCACCATTGTCACATCTTAGAGAAACACAATATGTTCAGTTTTGAAAGCTTCATAAGCTATTCCAACCTAAAGCTTATTTTTAAATGCCTACATGGTCATGCTCCTTCCTTGCTTAATGAATTTGTTACAAGGCACCAGCACTCCAGTAGAATCAACGCACGAGCCTCAATAAATGGTAACTGCCGCATTGCAATGTGCAAAACCTCATTTGGACAATCAGTTTTCTCTATTAAAGGAGCAGAACGATGGAACTGTCTACCCACCGGGTTGAAAATGCAACACAATTTTAATGTTTTCAGCAGAGGTCTTAAATCATGGCTAAAAGAGAAACAACACTGTTCTCACACCTAATAGCAACCCCTGTATAGACATTTGTATTTTTATGTATGTATTTGTGTCTGTTTTCTTGTTTTTCCTTTCTTTTCTTCTTTACATCTTAACTTTATATTCTAACTTTTTTCTTTTTTAAAAAAAAAGCCTCCTGTGGACATGTTTAATTAATAATTTAGCATTCCTCTGCAAAAACTAAACACAGTGCATCTGGTGCCTGTGCATAATTGTATGTTGCAGTCCCAAAGCTATTGTGATGTCCATGTCAAATAAATAAAGTTAACTAGATTATAATGGCACTTTTCTAGTGTTTCTAGTTAAAAACCAATAATATAGCCTGAATTTAAACCAACTACATTTCAAATGTGCCCATTTCAAACTGAATGAACACTAACCAAATCCAACAGCCAATTAAATCTCCTCAGACATGGAGATATCTGGCAAACCTGACTGTAGTTAAAACTGACAACAATCTCGCAACACAGTCTGTGTGCTGGCAGCCCTCCATTCATTCACTGTCTGAAAAGGCCGGGGACTGGTGTGCTTCAACCAAGCAATATTATGACAAATGTCTGTATAAATCTGTCTGTATAACCGACTGTCATCATCTTTGCTTTACAAAAGAATCTCTCCAAAACAGAAAAAAAACAGAGAATTCACAATCTTACTTTTCTAATTGAGAATTAAAAATCTAAGAGGAAAACATTGCTTTCCATTCAGCGGCTGAGGTGTTTGTCTCTTTCAATCCTCTCCCAAGGTCAACCAATTCACCATATTTTCTAAGCCTGTACTGAAGGCAGGATAATACAGTGGCTGTAGATGCACCCCTGAGGTGTCAGTGCAGCCGACTCCAAATGATACTGTTAAGATGTAGCAACACATCAGCCATTCGATGCGTCACCAGCATTTAATTTTCTCATGCTGCTAACCACAGAGTCACCAGGGGCATGGACACAGTGTTAGGAATAAGAATACGCATATGATAACATTTGAACTGCAGGCTACAGAAACATTAAAATGACCCAAAGTGTGGGACGATGCTAAAAGGGAAAAAACATTTGTAGAATGAAATTATTCATTTAAAATTTGGCAGTTAGAAACAGTTAGTTTAGCACTTATAGTTAGTCGTTTTTAATCCTTGAAAGCATTCAATAATCATTAAAAAGGAAAAATTTCCATTTCAATATCATTGTTGGACAGTATTCAGGCAGAAACTGATTAACTAGTTCATTTAAATTATGTGAGGGGCTGCCGCACCTGTTGCATCGTGGTCCTCATGCAAAATAAACAATATTCTTTCATTTTTTTGCTAAACTAATCTATGCATGCAATGCATTTGTAATTTATGCAGTAAAACCACAGCATTACAGTTGGACTTAGTGACAGTTTTGCACAAAATACTTCCACAATACCATCACAAAAACTTTGGGTGAAAAACTGCAGCAGATAAACCACTAGAGTCTGGACTCGCCCTTTATTCAGGACCAGCTGTGCCTTATGTGCATGGTGCATCAATCAACAGCGGTCAGTGAAAATGTTCCTCAGTACTTAAGGTGAACTTTCACGCATCACAGTGGATGCATCAATTGCTGCTACTCAGGCTCTTTTTTTAGTTCTTTTTATGTAAAAATTCATTTGGGAAGTGGACAGGGGCCATATGGTGTAGGTTGTTAGGGGTAAGCAATGAGCCTCAGCGACGGGCCCAACTTTAACTATCTATCTATTCTCCTATCTGCAGTCTGTTGAAGTATAGGCTTGCCCCAGTAGCCTACTCGTTAAGATGCATGCCAAATAACCATGGTCAGATTCCAGCAGCAGACCTTTTATTGAATGTCATTCTCATCTCTCTCTCCTTGTTTCCTGTCTCTATTGTTGCTACAGTAAAGGCCTAAAATTCCCTAAAAACATATATATTGTAAAAAAAAAAAAAAAAAGTATGATTTGTCAGAACCCGGGACCTCACAGCCTCACCTGGAAAGTGAGAGTGAGTCCTCTCTCTCTGACTTTAACTTTTGACTGTGGGATCAGAGAGCCACAGGTGCCCTTTTATATGAAATACCCCTTTAGCTAAATATGACCTGATACATGTGTTAGTAGATCTATGCAAATCTGTCTAGACAGATAAAGCTGAGTTCTTTATATCACAGTTTATTCATCCCTGGGTGCGTGGAGGAATTGCATGAAGCTAAAGAGCTTCCATAGCCACAAGCATCTCCCCTGCTTAAAGTGTCCTTGAGCAAGACACTGGATCCCTACCAGCTAAACACGAGCTGCTGTGCAACTGATCTCACGCTCTAACCTTCCTCTGATGGTTTGCATGTAAAATAAAAGCCTATTAGGGTCAGTTCAAATAAAAACATAAAGTATCCTTGATTCAATTGAAGTCCTCATTTTAAATTGAATCAACACATCCACTGGAGAACATCTATTTTATAAGACATCATGTATTCTCACTCTCTCTGCAGGGCACAATAACCAAAGGGATTAATTTGTGGCTTTTACAAGGATACATGTGTTTTAGTTGCAAATAGTGATGATGCACTAGCGCCCCCCAGTGTAGGGAAATAATTAAGATATTTTGTACTACATTACATCTAGACTTAACTTCATTACATCCACATAGTGAAGCGTTGCAATCACCTGGTGTGCCTCAAATTATAACTCAAGTCATTAAGGCTGTGTTATCCAAGTTCACAAATAAATGTGACGCTATGTCTGCCTTTTTTTTCCCCCCAGCATCTATGTCTCAAAATTAGTCATCAGGATCACATACTTTAATAGCAGCATTATGTTATTGTGTAAAGAGGGTCAGCATGATGTCATGAGCCATCTGAGAAACAGTTAGACCCTTCTAGTTCAGGTTACAACACCTTTTTCTGGGTCGACCCACTCAGATCACTAATGGTGTAAGTGTCAGTTACGGAAATATACCGTTACTCTAAAAGCACACACACACACACACACACACTTAAATGTGCACATACAAACACAAGCGACACACGCTTTATATTAGATTAACCTTTTCTCTAACAGATCGCGAGCACACGCTGGGAATGACTCATAGCTGAACGGCATTGGATTAGCTGTTGCTTTTGATTGCATCTCACACTGAGACGCGATCACGATACGGCCCATCGGAGTTTCTATCAGTGTCATCTGAAAGAGCGGAGTAAGACCACGCTGAAGGTCACCTCTGTCTGTCATGACATCATTCTGTTCATAATTCATTTAGCACTTTTTAAAATGTGTTTTTGCCAAGTTTAGACTTTTATTTCATCTCAATCGTGGGTGTTTGTATCATAAGCATTTAACACAGCATTCCTTTGAATCAAATAGCAAATTTGAAATCTTTCATCAATTTGCTTTAGCAACCACAGTTTAGTGCATTACTGAATACATTTTTCAATGCAACAAAATACTAATTTTAGGTCCATAAACTTTATGCATTAATTAAAACATTTTACACTACTTAATTTCTCTGCAAAAAACTTGATTTTATAGGGATATCTGCTGAAAATACAACACATATGTATCTATTGTTGTGGGTATGCGTTTTTAAGTTTAAACCCTGTTTTTAAAGTTTCCACCACTCAGTCCACTACTGTCACATTAGTTTAAATGTGCCAACCATGTATACCTATTTCAGGAAAATGTTTTGAATATTTACTCAGATATTGCAATGATACAGTAACAGTCAAAAGTTTGGACATATTTCAAGAGAATGGGAAGGTGTGTCAAAACTTTTGACTGATATGTATGCAAATTAATCTTTTAAGAAAAGCCCCTACTGCTTCACATAACTGCTTCAGGGAAATTCACACCAGAGCAGCTTTTGTTTTGACCAAACTCTGTTCCACCCATTAATCTGCAGGTGCAAAAGATGAGGTAATGGGATCATTCTGACTGGATCAGGATGCAGAATACTGTACTAGGGTCACGATTCAGGAAGTACTCACCAGGCTGGAAGTCAGGGAGGGGTCCGACTTTCCAAGGTTCCGGGAACACATACGAAGCAGGTTAGAGATCTCAGATGACGGCTGGCATGCTGTCTGTGTCTGCTGGGGATGTGTGGGCAGCAGAAGGTACTTTCCTGCAGAGCAACAACAAGATTGAGGTTGTTAACATGCTTTGCTATACTTTGAACTGCTGTCAACTGTCCACAGTACAGGTCACATGGCACAGCGGTAACATAAAAATCCTAGCTGTGATCTCTTGTTAGCTGTGTAAAGCTGAAGTCCTTGACCCTGTGCGGGCGAGCAGGATGTCAAAGGGTTAAATTAGGGCCAGAAGGGGGAAAATCCCATTAAGAGATCACTGACAATCCCAACATTACATAATCACAACACCAGCACACGTCAAACTGAGACGAGAGTACGTGTACAGTGAACGAATGCACCAAGTTTAGTGTCTGAGATACTGTAAAACAATGTTCTTTGCAAAACTGAAAAAAATGTCCACATTCAGCTCCCAGGGATGGCAGCTAGATGGCACCAAGTGCTCCTTCTATCATTCATCCACTTTAATCAACCCTCCTTTATCCTCAAACCTCAGCACAACAAGGCAAGATAAAAGATTAAAACAGAACAGATGCAGCCTCAGTATCTGAATGATCAGATCTTATTGTTTCACTGGCACTTCATGAGTTGAAATCTTTCATAGAAGTGGGGCCATCTTTTATCCACATGTATACATTTCCATTTCCTGTTCAAGTAAACACTTGAGCAGACAGAGAGGAGGATTAACAATGTTGGCACAGAGATGGAACAAAGTTAAGTAGACTGTGTTCATAACACATAGAGAATATATTCAGTTCATACTGTATAGCATGAACCTTTAGAATAAAATGGACAGTAGTTAATGGGGGTTTAAGGTGTTGATCATGAGCCGCAACCCTTATTGGATGTGATTTCCTATCTTTCTCTTCCCATGAATTAATAGTTTAAAACTGTTTAAAGGCTTAGTTCAAAAACATCCTGAAGAAAGAAAGATGTTAGACTCTTTCAGTTTCTGTTTTTTTAAATATTATTTTTTCTGGCCTTTATTTGAAAGTTGAAAGTGTAGAAAGACAGGAAACACGGGTAGAGAGAGAGGTGCATCAAAGGTCTGCAACCTGAATCGAACCGCAGACTTTACCTCTAAATATTTTTGTTCTAATGTGTTGTTAACGTGGCTGAAAACATGTTCCTGAAGAATGAATTACCACTTACATTACAAGCATTTTCTATTATTCATTATAAATATTAATTTATTATGGTGTAATGTGCAATTCAAGCCCATCTACTATAAAATATGTGCACTTCATATTACTATTGAACGTTTTTCAAAGTGTTTTAGACCACTTAATTACTGTTCCTGACATCTAGACAGGCTCACTGATTTTTAATTTATTTCACTTCTATACAAGTCAATTTGCAGACACTTGCCTGAGATAGCGAACCGCCCACAGAGGATATCATGTCTACTATTATTGTTGTCAGATGATAAAGATATACTTATGGAGGGAAAAAAGCTCTCTAGCCTTCACAGTACAGCTATCAACTGATTTCCTCGCCTCGGTGGTGTTTATGAAACTACACGGTAATACTCTACCTATTGTACGGCTCATTTTGGCTTTTCTGGCTTTATTTTTAGTCATTACCGTGACTGGTGAGTTTATTCATTTAGTCATAGGTCTTGTATTCTTTTTCCATCCTCAACAAATGTTACACATTACAAAAAATACTATGAATCACAAAAAAAAAGAATCTAAAAAGAATTACAGTAGTCCTCACTTTTAAACTGTGATCAATGCAGTAAGACCAAGAGAATTTAAGGGAGACCAAACAGGATAAGGAGGGAAAACTGTGGTCCTTCCTTCCTTACTGGCAAATGTTATCCTCACTAGAGTCCATCACATCCCGGCATAAAGGAAATCTCTCGTCAGGCACTAGTCAACACTTTTAGAAGAGGTGGTTAGAGGAGTAATGTCTGTTTTTTTTACATTCAGTGCAGGTATTTGCAAGGTCAGGCCGCTCCGTTCCCAACGTTGTCCGGATGCCTCTGTTTCAAGCACACTGCTGCTTCAGGAATTATGATGTGAAATATAAACGAATAAATCAAAAAATCTCTACACATACTGTTATTGCTCTGCTGGGTTTCATACACTGTATCCGAGGCAATGTCATCTATGCTACCGCAGGCTAAAGGCTAAAGGCTAAAGGGTAAACAAGGCTTGTTTTTCATCCCTTCACAGAGAGAAACTCTTCATTCCTAAGGGAGATTTAAAACACAGCGGTCATGCATTAATTTTATTAACAGCTTTTTCATTGCAGCATAAAGATTGGATTGTATTAGCCCTCTAAGCTACTGTAGTTACTGCTAGTGGAGTTTTTTTAGCCGCAATTTATAAGAAATAGCTCTTGATGTCCTCACCACAAGATTTTTAAAAAGCCTGAGGCTACTTATATGAATGAATTTAGAGGCATTTGTCTGTTTATGTCTGATAAAAAAAACACTGCCTTATTTATAACATTAAAGAAAGTCTAAACCATTTGATGGCCTTTCAAAAACACATGTGCCCTCAGGTACAGTGCTAGCTGCGAGCACAAACTAGCTACACTGTGACAACAAATTAAGTTATGTTAAAATCAGCACCCTCTATCAAATCCCACTTCAAATTAAAATCAATCATCTCGCTTTAATGGCACAATCAAGTCAACCTGCTCCAAGTTAATGTTTGTGTTCATTCATCTTCTTTTTATGTAGGCCAATTATTAAAAGGGTAATGCATTCATTCAAAGCTGCAACTTTCATCGACTTTGAAAAGGTCAGCATTTTAATCAGTCAGGTGAAAGTCCTCCATATACTGTAGCCTATATATACACCTCAGAAGAAAAAATAAACAATTCAAAGCCCTAAAAACAGACAGACAGTCAGTCTGAGGTCTTACAATTTTCTGAATGGAAGCAAACAAGGTCACAGTCACATAGAGGAGCTGTAATTGTCCAAGGGGAGGAATGTACTATATATATGCTCATGTGAGCTGGAACCCCGCTCCTCTATTCAGAGGCAAATTGAAACCACTACATCTCAAACTTTTTTTTTTTTTCCATGTCAACATGATTCTTCTCTTACCCGATTCATCCAGCCATTGGAGATCCCTTGTTAGTGGAATCTGCATATAAATTGGATGTGCAGTATGCTCTTGAGTCCTTCAGAAAATCACAAAGTAATTCCGACTGGAAATACAAAATCTGGTCAGGTAGTTTCTATTCCCCGAGTCTAGGCTGCAGGTTTCTTTCTACCTACCTACTAACTTAAATCATAAATCCTTGCACAGTGATTTTGACAATTTCAAGGGGGATAACACTCTGCTGGCTTTACACGTTCTCCATAACAGGAACGCAATATGTTTTCTATTGGGAGTGCACACAAAATGCAGCCTTACTGACAGTAAACCGAGTCAGTAGTTAGCGTGTTAGCTCATGCATTCCTCCTTTGTTCCGGAGACTAAGCACGGCTGTAAAAAATTCAAAACCTAATGAGCATTTTCAACCACATTTCAACCATAGCTCATACTTAAGCCATTTGTGTGTCGGCCACAGTGAATAGCTGAGGAGACTATAAATGAGCATAGATGGGGCATGAGCTAACGCAGGTATAGATCAACAATAACAAGAGCTGCTGAGGGAATTACCTGCAAACGATTGGATTATGCATTTCCTGCCTAAAGCCCCTGTAAACTTGGTTCTTTATGTATTAAAGTGCTTTTCTGCAACATTAAATATTAATGACTAAATACACAACAATCGGAGTTAAAGTTTTGGGAAAGGAATCATTATTATTATCTATTAAGAGTTTAACCCTGAGGCTAATCTGCTTCTTCAGGACTGTGGGGTTGTGGTTTGATCAGAATTGATTGAAAGAGACAAACACCACCACGACTTCTGTGCTCAAACTCCACAATTCTCACCAAAACATACATATATTCTCATCTCTCATTCTTCCAACTGTGTCCTGCCCTCCTTAAAACCGGTGAGAGGAACAAAGACAAAACAGTATGAAACAATGAGAAATCTCTTGTGTGAAATAATCAAAGCTGTTTCCATATTTGGCAGAAAGTAGTTTCATGTTTGGAATTTGTTTTCAGGGCAAACAATGAATGGAAAAAATCTAAATAGTCTTGAAATGATACTATAATGCATTCCAGGTCTAGAGGGCATCCAGTTTGATGACACTGGGGTCACATAGCTGCTGTTTGCAGATGATGATATAATCCTTTTGGCTTCATTAAATTTATCTCTGATGCAATTTTGAATGGTGTCCTGCCAAGTGTGACACTGTCATTGTCGCAGTCCTTGAGCAGTCCTCTTTTTAGAAACAGGTTTAAGTGAAAGATGGCCACTGTTTATCGCTACTTGCTGCAACTGAAAAAAAGTCATTTGATATGGAGTTTTTACTTCAAAGTATGGCCTTGTAATTATTTTCCCCACATTGGTAGGAAATAGTGAAAATTGCTCACAGCAGGGTCTGTGGATTTTCCCAAGCTTCTGAAAATACATTTTCCAAGTCATTTTTGAATGCTTTGAACTCCTAAAATGAAATTCCACTCACATCAATTTGCACTGGGAAGGTGGCATAAGTCTCTGCAAGATCTAAAAACCAGGGAAAAATAAAAGCAAAGATATATCTCCATGCTTGGATATCACTCAAGGTAAGAGGCCCTTACCCTTCAAACATATTAAGGGGTATTAATAGCCCATTAAGGAGCATCCATGATAAATGGTCATTGGTTTATGCCGATTAATGTCATAGCCCGCTTTGAAAAAGGATTAACATAAATCGTTTTTCTCCCTCTGGGGTGCCACTATAAATAAATCTTCAACCTGTGTGTGTGAAACCTTGGGGACAATGTGTGAAGGTGAGTGTGAGGAGGGAGATATGACATATTGGTTACATACAGTAAGATGAGTAACAATAAAGACAAATCAGCCTGTTTTATGGAGGTTCTCACCTTAAATAGTAGACTAACACATAAGTCATAAGGATCCAAGTTTAATGAAATGAAGCATATGAGTTATTAAAAAGCGTAAAAATGTTGAACCGTGGTTAACTGTGATATTATAGCCATATTTTAAGGCTATCATTTATCATTGCATGGAGAATGAAGAAAATATGGATCAATGAAACCTGGTAGAAACCTTCCAAACCCCACAGTAATATACAAAGCTTGCTTATAACTAATGTCTGTCTAGTAGTCTAAACCAGCCCGAATACATCCACGACTTTAAAACATAAAGACCATACATGAAAACTATTACCTGTGAGACCACCCCCTAGGCTCCGTCTTCGAACGTGTTTTCCATCCTCGCTGAGATGTCGCTTAAATTTGAGAGCAGGACTTAATCCGTAAGTTAACTCTGGGTTACTGGACTTCCTGAGGGTTGTGGAGGGAGGATAGAGGATGTTGTCCAACTAGATACATGAAAGACAGAAAAAAAGAGGTATCATTAGAGAAATAAGTTTAAGGTACACAGATGAGACCCAAATATAAATAGTTTTTCTTCTTACTTTGTTTCATTCAAAGAAGAAAAAAGCATCATTTCAGCTTGTTAGGACCTTGTGTATGTGTTACAGACTGCAGATTGAGGAGATTTGCATGAAGCTAATGAATACACCAAGGTAAGCTACGTTCCTAGATTTTTGAGGTGCTCTGAATAATAATTTGTCTAGTATCTTTTTACAAAAAACAAAAAAGGTTCAATTGCCTAGTTAAAAATCACATCTACTCCTTCTCCTGTGTTGAAAAATCCATAATATATGAATATTATGGATTGAGTTTCTGACTTGAGTCTATATTTCAGACTTTCATCAAGTCTAATATAAATATATACTGCAGTTATAATTATCAATAATTAAATGATAAGTTTTGTGTTTAGTAATATTAAGTATTTTTTACATCAAAGGTGCTATATGTAAGAATTGTGAGGCAATTTACATGTATTTATCGCTTTCTATT
Source organism: Thunnus thynnus (assembly GCF_963924715.1). Classification (NCBI taxonomy): domain Eukaryota; kingdom Metazoa; phylum Chordata; class Actinopteri; order Scombriformes; family Scombridae; genus Thunnus; species Thunnus thynnus. Next base: position 7,308,316 of record NC_089535.1, read on the forward strand.
GCCAGTAAATGAACAGATTGTAACATAACTTAAAAAATGAGACCTTCCCCAACTTTCTCTGTTGTCTATAACAGCCTGTGGACTGATTTCTATGTGAGGGACTCGGGCTGGTTTTTCTGTGAAAATTCAAAAGGATGTGACGTTTATGTGCGCTCCCGAGTGGCTTGCTTTTCTCCGGCAATAACACGGTGCAATTCTAGCTAACGTTAGCTTAGAGATGGAGTCCGCTAACGTCAACGACTGGCACCCACCACAACACAGAGTCAGGTAAGCTAACATTACTGCAAAGCATGTGAAATATATTGTGATATTGTGGTTTTACCAGGCTAATGTTTTTCCATGAAAATTCAAAGGATGTGACGTTTATGCACGCTCCCGAGTGGCTGGCTTCTCTCTGGCACTAACAGGGTGCAATACTAGCTAACGTTAGCTTAGAAATGGAGTCCATTAACATCAACGACTGGCACCCAACACAACACAGAGTCAGGTAAGCTAACATTACTGCAAAGCATGTGAAATATATTGTGATATTGTGGTTTTAGCAGGCTAATGTTAGCGCTTGCGAGCACGAGCAACAGAACGCCGTCTGCAGCTCAGTTAACGGCCACTGTTGTCATTAATGAGAAGGAATTATTGTTTCTCACATATTACACCTTTAATGTTAAAGCAAGTGTCTTGTCCATATATTTTTGGCCTTCATCATTAAAGAATTTGAGGAAATGACACACTTTCTCACAGGTTATTAATACAAGATAAACATGGGAGTAAATTCCCCAGAAGGGGGCATAATGTACAGATTAGTACTATGAGAAAAAAAAAAGTAGCAAATCTGAAAACCTCAGGCAGCCCTAAGGGCAAGACTAAACCTCTCAAATAGGAGGGGGATTCCCAGGCTGGTCTCAAAATAATAATGTTCAGCTCATAGTTTAGCACAACATGTAGTTTATGGATCAGTTACTCAGTCCATGATTTGTGAGGCTTCCACACCCAGGTCTGCTGCAGGTTCTAAATGAGAAACATGTTTGTTTAAAGGACTGTCTAAGCAATAAGCTCTAGCCCCCATGACTGTGCTCAGAGCTTTTGCTTCAGTATAACTCAATGTCAGAGAGGGAAAAATAGCAAAAATATATTCACAAAAGTAAATATAAAATATGCAACGACATGCTACATCAAGAATACGGCAAGTTTGAAATCCATAATAAATATACCCAATGACACAGCACATCACATTACACCAGCCCATTGTATTCTCAAGAGATAATGACCTTGCATGAAGCTCACACCGCATAACAATGCCAAGCGGTGAGGAAGAGGCACTCCCTGAGAATACAAAGATATACATGGCTCAGAGCATTGTGTGGAAGGAAATACCCCCCTGCTTCTCAACGGGATGATTCATGATCCCAATACTATTAAGGACAATGCTTTGCAGGGTGCCTTCACCTATCTATAACACAAGAGTGACGTGATTACTGGAAGCTACAAGAAAAAAAACACATTAAGACTCAGAACATGTAGTACAAACAAATGAAAGTAAAACTATCTCTAAAGATTTCCCCTTATCATGACAATGCAGAATTATGCAACAAAGTTCCTCTTTAGTCATCGGTACTACATGCAATGACTAGTCAAGGGGCAATTGATCATTTGCAGCTCTGCCTTAAGCATAAACAAATGCCGTAAGATCTCATGACCCTGACATGCCAGAGCTCTGCAAGAGTGTTGTTCATTGTTTGTCTTCGCTTTAATGGTAAGAGGAGATATTACCGTGCATATCTACCATCAGTGTTCCTCAGTCTGAACTATAGTAATGTTACTTAGACACACACATGACGAAAGGAGAAGAAACAGAGCCATTAGCAGGATGGAAGAGCCATTATCTGTCTGCTACATCTAAACACAGGCATCAACTTATTTACAGTACATGGTCACATTTTGTGTAGAACGGATGGTTTAAATCTACTGTATGTTAATACAGTAGACATTTGTTGAGAATACAATAAAAAGGGAAACTTTCCATCTCTTTGTGCTAATATTGTGAGAAATGTATCAACCAGAAGAATGTTAGAGAAGGAGGGAAGAATGAACTGTAGCTTTTAAAAATGAGTAATAGCTTTTTTGGATAGAGAAATTCACGCAATATTGAGAGATTCTCTTGCAAGTGAGTTCATTTCCAGGTCTATATTCATATTCTGGGGCTCTACTACAATATCTTTGCATGATTTACACTTAAAAAATGTATTTATTTCATTATTCCTTTATTTATTTCCTTATTTATCTTACATTGACCCTTTATGCAGCCCCTCAGTTCAGCCTCCGTGTGAAACAGGTCGTTTTAGCTCCTGTCTCTTTAAGGCCCCCCTCCCAGTGAGCCCACTCTGCTCTGATTGGTTAGCTTTGGGAAGCTGCATCTCAAAAAAAACAAACAGAAAATCACGAAAAACACGATATGTTCCCTTTAAAGCTGTACTGTAGTTATAGACCCATACGTGCAGCATTTTTAATTGTGCTACAATATGAAGTCTCTGCTTGAACTGTGATCATTTTAAATATAACTGCAATATACTACAAATATCTACTATCTGCTTTATTGCTTTTCCATAGCTTGCTGCACATTAGGACAGTGAAATAAAACCCCTAACTTTATTTAACAGTAATTTGATCAAGTGTCTGGTCAGATGTATCAACTATATCCCATTACTTCTTTTACTCTTCATTGCAGGCCATATATTAGCAAGCTAACACGAGTTTTGACAGCTGGTTCAGTTGGCTTAGACCTGGCAGGTCACCCATATCATAACTAAACAAAGTTTGAACTTATAAAAACAGGTGTTGCAACCGTCTACAGGTGTTTACAGGTAAATATATTCAGATTAATCACAATGAAATAAGCCATGGATAGGCAGTTATGTCATTTAAAACAGATGATAACCCAACAATGCTTCTATAAGCAGCTTATATGCTGTGACACAATCAGCGGTAAACTCCTATATCATCCAGAAGCAGCTGGCTCTAAACAGACTTTCTCAGAACAGGTTATTATGACCTCATTGCCCATGCGCTGTAGACCATGATTGTGCATTGTGCATAAAACCTGATACTAAAGTGACTGTCAGAACATGTTTAAGGTTTCTACATCACAAAGGAAGTTAGAGTCGTTTTACAGAAGTTCTTTATTTCTCAATATATTACAGCTTCCGTTGCCTTTCATCACCATCACCATCAGAAGTAATCTGCTGTGTTTTCATGCAGGCCGTAACGTAACATTTTTTTTGTTATTGTTGTTGTTTAACAGGCAGATAAAACCACATCAATCATCGACAGAATATGACTGCAAAGTCATAAAAAGAAGAAAGATAAGCGGTGATTGTATCTTGCTTGCTTGTGCACTGGGTCAAAGTCTGAAGTTTAGAGGTGTGCTGGTATATGTTTTGGTCTGATACTTGTTTTCACTATGCAAACATGAAGTATCACTCAATCAATATTAAAAAAAAAAAAAGAAAAATAAGGCTACTTGAGGACATGTATGTGAGGCAGAAAATGTTTTTTCCAGCCTCCAGTCATTTTTACACAGGAGACCATTAGACAAATTCTTACTGTCTACTTATCATAACTAGTTAGGTAGAATACAATATAATCTGACAATTTTAAACCCGACATGCAACAAACAAACAACCATATAAGCCTTGTAATCCCTGCAACCTTTTGCCTTCATCCTCTTGACTTGGTGCACCATAACAGAAATTTGAGCCTGTGACAACTATGGAGGTCTGCCAAGCTGACCAGAGTTTCATCTGATTTTTTTTGTCAGCTGAGCTCAGCCAATAACATCAGCCAAATTATGAATGATGGATGGGTTGATCAGTAAACCGTTACTGCCTGCTCCATGCCTACGTGAGTTTAAGTGACTCATAAGACAGCCTGACACTAAGCTCCATTATTAAAAGGATATTAATCAAATCAAATGTCTGCTTGTCCAAAAACATCTGCATTGATTTTAAGAGTGGGTGTCAGCCCTTTAAATGCCTGTTTGATTACATAGAAAGCACTGCAGCAAGCCAATCACGGTTTGCTTTCTGTGTGCATAGCGGGTAGCACACACGTTGCAGTTTTGGCAGCCGCCGGTGCCCTTTCACCTAGCATTCCTCTCTCTCCCTGCAGCTGACAGCCGCGCAGAGCTCCTGAAAGCAAGATCAAACCTGACCTGCCCCTCCTTCCTTCATCTTCTGTTCCACCCTCAGCTTCACACACAGTGGACAGTACCAACAATCCTTCTGTTGTCAAAGCAGAGAGCAGACAGCAAACAGGTGAAACAAAGAAGGTGAACTGCACAACACGCAAAGTGGGTCGTGTTTACCGGCTGCCCACCGTAACTAGGATGGAATATGTGACAAACAGATGACTATATTAGTATGTTTTTTTTTTGCTGTTACACCAGCAACAACTCTGTCACTTTGATTCTACATTTGATTACGCATTCTCGCATCCTGAACTCTCTGTGGTTTACAATATTATGATAACCACAATATCCGCTCGCTAAAAACTAAACAAGAACCTTTTTTCGCAAGTAAACACCCACTTCAATTAATATTTCCTGGCAATTAAAACCCACAGCAATAATGATTCTTTTTATAAAGACACATTTTATTTACTGTTGATTTAGATAACCTTGGGCCAAATATGTCTGCAAGAATTCTGCAAGAAAAAGCTGGTATCAAAGGATCGGCGGATAATGGAAAAGATAAAAAAAAAAAAAACTAAACTGAGAAAAAAAAAGGGAATAAAGCCAGACAAGTGCAAGAACCAAAGCAAGGTGAATATTTTACGCATTGTTTTATATGCATTCAGAATCAATAGAGCATCGATGTTGAACAGTCTTTCATCCACACAGGAGCGGGAATGTTTCCAACACATTGTGGATAAGACTGATGATGCAGAAAGCAGAGCAAACACTCACCAGACCCTTTACTCTTGCTGTTGACCTTTACCAGCCGAGACTACAAAGACTACATGCACTGGAGGCGGGGAGAGACAGTCAAGCTGCACAGAAGAGAAACTTTTTATACCGGTATATACACACACAAGCATGCACAGCTACCCAAACAAACTGACAAACAAAAGGACGGAGCAGCAGGAAGAGTTGTGTATCCTACACAGGCATATGCAATGATGAAAGAAAAAAAAAAATGCAGGCTGCACACTGGGACATTGTCACCAAGGTCAAGTAATAAATACCCTAATAGTGCAAGCCAAGAAAAACTCTGTGGTTTTCACACACTTGTATGTGGTCTAAACATTACTATACCATGAAGCTTGGCATTTAAAAACAAAGCGCAAGCACATAAGTTCACCTTCAAGGGATTTATTGTCATATTAAAATGCCATAACATGTGACCTGGTTGCTCTCCAATCAAAAGTCATGCTATCACATGCAGTGACACACATAAAGTATACACTATAAATACATGGAGTACAGTACACACGGAAAACATACTTAAAAAAACTGAGATAAATAGACTTGAATACATAGAACAGAAAGTGGGTTACTGGCTACCTGCAGCTGTGTCCTGAAGACTGTTGAAATCTCTTATCACCTGAAGATAAAAGCTCTCAAAACACTAATTTCAATGTTTTTCCTGCTACTTTTCCTAGCAACATATTAAGGTATTGTATGGTATACTTCACTAACAAGCAAGGTTCTGCATTACAAAAGGTAAAGAGGGTTGAGTCATGATTTCCACTTGAAAAAAAAAACAAACAAATCTAAGGCAGTTGCACAAAGAGGGAATTAGAAAACGTATTCACACCCCAGGATATTAATTCCCTTTGAAGGATTTGTGGGGAAGTGTTGTTAATTATTTCACTGAGATGGATGAAAGAGACCTTTTACAAGTGAGAACAAATTGTTACTAGTGTCTTTTCATTGGTTGCTAAGACACAATGAGTACACATTCGCAGTAAAACAGGAAGAGACCCCATACATCAAGAGGCATTACATGGTACAGCTTTCCAGTCGTTGCTGCCCTTTGTTTTCACTCATCTCCCTCCCTGCCATTGTTTCTTCATCACATCCTTTTCCAACTAGGATTGGAAATAATCAAATCATACTTTGATTAAGACTAACAAGAACTTTGCCCTCTTGAACTTAGGTTTGCTACTCATCAAAAAAAAAAAAATTCTTTTGCTGAAGAAAAACAAACTGTTGTCTTAACACTCCCTGATCTACACTGAAAAACAAAGACAAAATGTAGCTTTTAAACCCAAAATCTGCAGCTTCACATGTTGCATTTATAACTACACACAACAACATAATCTCACTTCATCACGGTTGGTATTTTGCCATCTAACAGAGTGCAATGTTTCAACCAGGCAATTCAACATCAGTTGTTGTTTTCACTCTAGTATGTTCAAAGTGTTTCTCCATATTACTCAGTAATGAGTCAAACAATGAATATAAATTACAAGTCGGTCTGCATAAATACTTCCTGATGCCAAGTCTTCATCAGAAGTCTATTGTTTCTTTACATACTTAGCAGTGATTCATTCATATCCGTACATACATAATGGTTCGAATGAATTTACAGCAAAATTATTCTTGGCACGAGAATAAAAGGGAATGTCGTCATTTATGCTTTACCATTCAACAGAAAGAATTCCCATTTCTCTCTAATGAACTGGTCTGAGCACAGAATTTGAGATAAATAATCTTTGCTGTATCACACAGAATGAAAGATGTCAGATTGTCTAAATCAGTTTGGATTTAAATATTTTAGAAAACACAAAAACCAAAAGTTAATAAGGATGCACATAAATGCCAGTTGACTGTTTGCTACGCCCCACCCCTTAGGTGCTGTACATGATAAATGTAGCTGAATTGCTCCTCGAAATTCTTAGTATTATTGAAAAAACTGGTCCTTAATTTCAGACAAAGGTAGACAAAAACAAGCTTTTCATTTCTAGCTGGCGACAGTCGAAACGACCTGTCACTAGCAGATTGAAAACCCTTTATCCAGTTAACTTTTTAATGTTTCCAGCTGACTTCTTTCAAAAACAAGAATCTTGTTAAAGGGCTCTTAATAATGTTCTTGATGGCTACATACTGTTAATGACATCTTGTTAAAAAGCTGCATGTCCCAAGCCATGGAATTAAAGAAACTGTGTTATTCTTGTATTGTAGTTAAGAACTAGTCCAAGTATTAAAAAGTATTAAAAGGTATGACAAGGAAAAACTAAAGATCCTGAGTATCACTCTCCCTACAACCCCGTGCACATGCTTCGGCATGTGGAGAAAAGCTTGACAGGCCTGCTGTGCCTGGTTACGGTTGCTAAGCTATGGCTGGCCAATTGCTGTTCGGGGGATGAGATGTATAAGAAGAGGATTGTTGTTTCTGTCTCTGTAAACAGTGACATTTTTTCTTCTTTCCTTTCTAGTAGTCTACACAACTCCTGAAACAAACACATGGTGTGATTATCTAATTTGGCGGTCATTTCACGCAATGCTTACATCTTTTTGAAGTGTACTGAGTGAACCCTTAAGTTTAGGGAGCATGTTCATCGTTCTTTTTCTCAGGGTCAACTGCAGTAGAGCAAATTATGTTCTGGCCGACCTTGTCACCCAACATCTGTCTTGTTCAACTCTCCCCAAATTCCAATCTGGCCTGAATCTCTCTTCCCTCGCTCTGTGCACTGAGGATCTTAGTGTTTACTCATGAGGAAAACAGCACACTTAAAAGTCTTGAGGTTCAAATCCAAATAACTCTGTGTGATCAAATCTCTCTGCAGGGTACGCCACATTTCAGTCACCCAGTCACCCAACACTTTGTTACTCTCGTCATACTGACACTTTCCCTTCATTAGCTGAGGAAAATCTTAGGCTTTGGCTATTTGAACTTTGTGTGCTCTCACAAGGGAATTCAGTTTCCTGTGTTGACATGCTCTCAAGTTGGAAAAATACAAGGGTTCTTTCCTTTAGCAATTTCATAAGATTATCCATGTTAAGATTCATTATCTTCAGCATGTAAAGAGCTAAACCATGCATTATTTTTTCCACCGAGTAAGTCATGTTTTCCTGCCTTTTTGCAAAGGGCCTTAGAGACCTACTGTATGCATTGCATGAAATCTGGTGTACTGATAGGCCTAAGGCCAAGGAACTGTTGATTACATTTTGGTACATCTGGGATTTCCGCCGTAAAAAATTCTACAAGAAGTCTACTGAGCAACCAGAACAAGTTATTATATTTAATTTTTTTTTTTTTTTTAGAAACAAGGACTTCTCAGACAGGATCCATTACAAACTCCCAATGGGTGTATAAAATTCTCTCTTCTCACAGCACAACCAAATCTGAAACAAGACTAGGTCAAAAACTGGTATATGGCTGGACTGTGTGAACGCTAGAGAGCTCGTTGCCTGGTTACCATTAGCCATGGACATGGAAATTTTGAAGATGTTTGTTTTTTATATAAGTTTAAGTTTATTTGTACATAATTTTTCATACAGTAGTTGTAATTCAAGGTGCTGTACACATAAGAAAAACATTAAAAACACTTGAAATACATTACACTAGATTTTGGGTGTAGACTATATGGTGCTGGTGTAAGAAGGGTTAAGATTTAGGCTATTTGTTATATGTTTTATATATTATTTCACTAACCCCCAACCCGAAAAATTGTTTTAATGAAGTAACTATCAAGTTTATCATCAATGCTAAGTGTAAATGAGTCCAATACAGTGTGTTTCATGTTGTTATATCAATTTTTTAAATCTTATTTACTATGAACACGGAAGTGCTCGACTATAAGACGACAAAACATTAGGAACACTTTAGAGGGTTTAGTACATGCATTAGATTGCGCAGGTGTTCCTAATAAAGTTCTCGTGAGTGTACATGTAAGTTATGTTCATTCAGAAGGACTTAAAACACAAAACTATATCACTCTGCATACAAACTGAGATTAAAAAAAACATCACAGAATCCTGTCAGCAATGTCTGTGTGAGTCTCTTACCTTGTTTCCCTGCGATGATGAACAATGACCTACACTGAAATTCCGACCTAAAGACATTATTGTTTGAGTACTAACAAACTTAACCTCCTGTATCACTTCGAACGCTCTATCATCAGTGTTTAACCCTGACGTGCATACATGCAAAAGACAGGGAGAAAGAGAGTCAAAAATCAAAGATGGAACCTGGAAAGACAAGAGTCCTGAGTAAAAAAGAATCTTAACCAGATTGTGTTAATCCTCTTAGCCACGAAGCATGCACTGACACTGGATGTCCCTCTAATCACCCTGCCTGGCTGCCTGCTTAAATAAATGGCTGCTTATTTAGGGGCACACTATAGGGTTAGAACCATGGCACGGAGAGAAGGAGTTAAACATTGTCAAACAGAAGCAAATATTGATACACATGGAAGCACTGATGCAATGTGTGACTGTTGCCCTCTGACTTTAGGGCACAGGCACTCATGGAATAAACCAATTAGCCAATCAAGTATTATGTCTGATTAAGACTAATGGTAAAAAGGTGACAGAGACCATCGACTTGGCTGTTTAAAATTAGGAATTAAATTGAGAATACCCATTAAACTCTGATTGTGTCAAATCTTCATTCAAAAATCTCCAGTCGAATAATCAATGTCTTAGCTGAATCATCAAGTTTCTGTGTGTTTTTCCATTTCCTCTACATTATTGTCCACAGAACAATGCAAAATAAAAGCTTAAGATGAAAAACACTGAATGAGCATTGACATCACTACATGCCAGCTGTGTCATTGTTTTCTTATAATGAGCACAGCATTGGCCAACCCAGCATCAAGCACAACTCATCCCAAGTAGTCGGCTTTAGGCTATTAAATTTTACTCGTCTATTCCAAGCTGTAGCTACCACGGCTTGAGGCCGAAGCTGAAGTACCTTCAAGTATAAAGCCACCAACAGCCGCTAGATGTTGGCTCCAATTGATCCCCATTCAAAAAGCATCAACTTCTCTCTAGAAATACCAAGTCAATCATTTTTTTCAACAAATCATTATGGTCTTAATCGCTAAATCCGGACCCTCTAATAAGTGTCCTGGTGGTCATTTTAGAAGCTTTTAATAGGATTTGAAAATTTCTCATAACTTTGAGGTCTGCTGCATGCGTGTTTATTGACAGTTCACTCATCTGCTGTTTTCTCTGGCTCCGGGACTCACACTGAGCTGCCCTGTTAGCAAAATTTTGATTACGTAGCTAACTTTAGCTCAAGTGTGCAGTGCTCAGTGTCCCAGAGAGCCGAGCGCTTTGCTTCAGTCTGTGGTAGCGGGACGTGTTTCCAGAGTGTGAAAGGCAACACCCCACACTCCTTATTTGGAAGGTCTTGGCTCCAAACGGAAAAGATGGTGCCAACCATAAGCAGCAACTCTGGACTTCAAACTGGCTCCAGTGCAAATCAATGGGTGACTTCACACCTCGCTACGTCTATCTTTATATACAGTTTATAGTGTGTTTTTATTCCAAAAATACTCTAAAAGTCTAAAAAAGTTTGGATGCACCATCAGCAACATAAACACACGACTCATAATAACATATTTCCAAAGCAAAATATGTTTTTAAACTGATAAAAGTGATTTCCCAACTTCCAGTCAGCTACTGGTTTCCATCAATTTCAGTGATGAAAAGTGAAAATGCTCTATCAGCATACTGAAATAACAATGAACTGCTTTATGAGTCAGTATCAGTAAACACTAAGATATAATGAGTAAACACAACCAAGATCAGTGACCAAAGTCGACCCCAGTACTGTTTACAATGTTCACTGAGGCACTTTGGGACATTAGAAAACCAGTGTAATCTTAAAGGGGTACTCAAGTGATTTATCACTGCACTTCCATGTGGTTGAGCAACTTGTGACAAACAGATTTTTAAAAATATTTGTTAAAATCGAAGCAGCTGATGCATGTCTGACTTTTTGCCCTTTGTATGAGTCGAACCCCGAAGACCCTGGATCCTACAAAAGTTGGGTGTTAGATATTTCAATTACAATAATTCAGCTGTTGGCCAGCTGCCACTTTGAAACCAGCCCTACAAAGAATCACTTCCCTTATAGCTGCGTTGTTCATTCCAACAATAACACATATTGGAGTTTGGCGGTTTGGCTCCGCTTCTGCTCTGAAACAAATGCGTGTTGATCTCACATCAGTCTATAATGCTCATGCAGGAGGAGACTGGAAAGGTGGCTGTAAAGATTAACCAATTAATCGTTCAGTCTCTGAAGTGTCAAAAAATAGTGAAATGACCATCATAAACCAGACCACAAATTGCTCGTTTAGTCCGACCAGTAGCCCAAATCTCAAAGATGTTCAATTTACAATTTACACATTTTAGAGGCTAAAACTAGTGAATGTTTGCCTTTTTTGTTTGATAAAAGACTTAAATTAATAATTGATTATAAAAATAGTTGGAGATTCATTTTCTGGTGTAGCTGCAACAATTCACCCATTAGTCTATCAACAGAAACAGGTAATTACTTTGATAATAGAATAATCATTTTAGCAATTCTTTAAGCAAAAATGCTTCTCAAATGTGAGGATTTGAGGCTTTTCTGTGTCATACTTGACAGTAAACTGAATATCTTTGGATTTTGGACTCTTGATCTTATAAAACCATAAGACGCCACCATGATCTCTAACAAATCATTAATTGAGAAAATAATCAGCACCGATAATGATAATAATCTTTAGTTGCAGCCCTACACTTCATGCAGAAACAATGAGCACCATATGTGTTTACATGGAACACATAGTTAGAGAAAGGTTATGGTGATAATTGGTTGTAAAGTGTATGGAACATGTGGCTATAAAATGACTTCCATGCCTGCCTGAACTACTGTTACCCTCCGTTGATTTCCTGAAAATCGATTTTGTTTTATCATTCTGATGACTTTTTTTTTTTTTTTTTTAAACAAACAAATCTCTCTCCAGGAGCAAGACCTTGTATGCTAAACATAACCAGACCACATGAATGTATCTTTCAAGGGTTAAATATATGTCCTGCTAAGCTTAACAGAGCAAATTCAACAAAGCTTTCTAGTTGTTTTGTTCCACAAGTTAATGCAGTTTGCTAAGTGCCAAATGTCACACATGGTTAGTCCCCATTGAACAAACTCATTACTCACAGCAGAGGAGTGTGCCAGCTTGTTCAAAACAAACTGCTCCACAGGGAAGTGGTGAGAAATACATTTCAGTTTAGTGAAGCCATTTTTATTTTATTTTTTGTTTAACACATACTGGTGTTTTTCAGCACACTAATATTATTGATTTGCTTTTAGGGAAGTAATTTGTTGTTTGGTCAGTGCGATCATGTTGTAAATGATTTGAATGGTACATAAAATATATCATTCAAAGTGTAATGCAAACATGGGGTTGAATCTATCAGTTGACAGCAGCTGCCAGCTGAGTGACAGATGAAGATGAATGGATGTAAGGTCTGTGTAATAAATTAAATCTCACTGAAAGGAAATGGAATAAAGGAAATAAAATGAACTAGCTGTTACCCCCTTCTTCGTATTTTTAAGACTGCTTTGCTTAACTACTGCTACTATGTTGTTGTTTTTTTTACAGGAGCTGGCATCAACAGTACATGAAACAATACACTTTGCACCTAACTCCACCACTGAGGAAGCCATTCGGTTTGTGTTGGTGCTCGCTCTGTGTACTCAGGCTAATCCACCTGATTGTAAAGTAACTGCACAAACATCTGCAGTCACTACAAAAACTGAAAGATAAAACCTGGAATGTGAGAAGAATAGAGAAAGGTCTTCTCTTGCGAATAATCTGCCATTTTTGTTGCAAGATATTCACTGATCTATGCGGAGCTGCAACAAGTAGTCGATTAATCGATGAATCTGCAACTGTTTTGAAAATATAATCGTTTTTTTAAGCAATATACCAGAACAGTTGTTGGTTTTATCTTCTGAATTGTGATAATTTAATGCTTTCCTTTGTCATTCATGATAGTAAATGGAATATCTTTGAGTTTTGGATGCTGTTTGGACAAAATAAGACTAAGATTTAAAAAGACATAAACATTAACTCTGGGATTTCATAACAGACTTTATCACTATTTTCTGACATTTCATAGATAAAACAATTAACACAGGAAATAATTGACAGATTAACTGATAATGAATTAATCATTAGCTGCAGTCCTAGACGTATTTCATAACAACCTGCCTGATCCAAGTTTTTATATCACTTATTATATCATAGTGAAGAAGTGTAACAATTAAGGCTTAAATCCATAGGATAATCAAACTGAAACACAGTTGTAGCAGCAAATAGAAATGCAAGAAAATGAAACAGGAGATGGTGGGATTAAGTTTAACACAACTGGCAATTCCTGTACTTTGCCTTCCCAACATGAGAGGTAGAAATGAGAAAGTATGGGGCGAAGGATTTATGATTATGAGGCGATATAAGAGCAGTAAAACATATAAAGACAAGGAATATAATGATTAACACACGGACAGATTGTGTACCTTGGCAAGCAGCATGTCAGAGTCAGCTCTACAAGCAGTTAAATCATAAAGATAAATGAGTGTGAAAAATTCATACATATGCACTTAGATTAAAGCCCACTGTCTTAACTTTAGCGTAGAAAAGTAATCAGGCTGATGGGAAATTAAAAGAGTATTTTTTACAGTAGCACACTACTAACATACAGACAGAAACAGAGCACTTTGCTGTACACTGTAGCTCTTTTATAGGCTGGTTTCTGAAGGGCAGCCTGCATAACAGATACATTCAATGACACTTAAATATAATATGTCATTATTCATATACTGGGACAGTGAAAAGCAGGTGCAACTGCTGACATTTCTAATCTCAAACTTGTAATGCACCATAAATGACAGTGACAGTTTATATCAAATTGTCACTTGAGCCAAAACCTGTTTATAAATTTGCACTGTATGCTCCCTATTTTAATCTTTTTCTGTTATCTTATCTTGTGCATGAAAGAAAGGATTATGCGTGGGATAATCTCATCCTGACTGTAGATAATGTTCTCTGTCACTGCCCACAACATTGGACTGATTTAGATGTCTAGGGTGAACTAAGATGCAACAACCCTGAGATTCTGTAAAGACAGGCATCATGAAAACATTGCAGAAAAATTCCACGAAGCACTATAGTAGTAAGCATCCTTGAAACACTGCGCAGCGATGCTAAGTCTGGAAACGGAGCGGTAACTGAGCCAGTCGGTGCTGAGAGGTGCCGTCATCTGAGTTCTCAGAAGACTTTCCATCTATAACTCCGCAGCAGCAAGACATAAGTCAAAAGGTCGGAGATCCCTCATTAACCCTACAGTAATACCACTGGAAGGTTGCGCTTCACTGGCGGATCATCTGACCTGCTTTGGGCGTTTGGGCGAGTGAGGTGTCTATTTAGTTCGGTGTAGCAGGTCAAATTACACTAGCTGTTCTATGGCCAGCACAAGAGAGAGGTCACTGGTTTTAAATGAACAGAGTAGAAAAGGGCAGAGGGTTCATCCAATACATGCTGCTCTAGTTCAAACTTGGGGCAGGTTTGTTTTTAAATGCCTGTTTAAATTTCAGTAAAACTACTGTTGGGAGAAATAGCACATCTAATATTGAAATTGAATCAAATTTCCTTTTCAAGAGAAAAAAAAAACATGGCATTTCAATTAAGGGGGACGTATCATGTACTTTTCCAGGTCAATATTTATATTCTGGGGCTCTAGTGGAATATCTTTGAATGATTTACAGTTCAAAAAACTCCTTATTTATCTTATACTGGCTCTTTATGCAGCCCCTCAGTTCAGCCTCTGTCTGAAACAGGCCGTTTTAGCTCCTGTCTCTTTAAGGCCCCCGCTCCCGATGAGCTCACTCTGTTCTGATTGGCTAGCTTCCAGAAGCTGCGTCTCGGCTGACATCCAGCGGTTCCCAAGGCTACGTAAACAAACACTAGTAGAAAGATTTCTCTTCTTCTTCTCGTTCTTTACTCAGAATGGAAACTTCCGTACATGTTCGAGCCCGCTTCCAAACCGAAATACGCGAGTGAACAATGTGAACAACCCATGAAACAACCCGAGCATTTCTACATAAATTCCACTTAAACTTTGGAACTTTTGACCATCTTTAACATCCAACATCATAACAGTATGAAAATAACAGAAAATTACAAAAACCGCGATATGCCCCCTTGGGATTAAAACGCATAAATTTCAACAGTGTAGAATAGTTCACTTTGAGACAGAATGAAACAAGAAACCAGACTTGATCCTAGTCTCTGATATCTCAGCTCTATTAAGTTAATGGACTGTCAAACTGTTATTCAGCCAAACCAAATTAGTTGGTAGCAAACATGACACCGCCCCAGGGTTATTTTCAAGAGGATGTCGGTGCATGTTGGAGAGTCTGTTATGCTTACTGATTTAACAGTCAGAGCCTGGATAAACAGAGGGATGAGTATTAATGAAATGATATATATTACTTTTTTTTTTTGGTTTATACTTATTGTATCTTAATAGTAAATACAGTTTTAGTCCTGTCTGCAAGTCTGTGTATTTCCAACCTCGAAAAACGAAGCAATGATTCAATTTCTTGATTTATGACTGAAGCATGCGTCATACCAAAACGTAGCCATCACCTTCCTATTGCTGCACTGCTTTTGGACACTGCATCTGAGAATTTATGAGGCATTAAGTGTGGAGTAATAGATGGATAATGTTGCACAATGTTCTTTATTTCCCCATTGCTTATGTTGGACATTATAAAGGATGACAGTCAGCCACACCTACAGCCTGAAGTCATGTTGCATGATATTATGATTTAGGAAAAGTTTATAGGTCAGGTTATCTCAAACACACCCTTGCACGCATCGGACTGCATTACGCTCATGTGAGCCAGCCTAACCAGTCTGCAGAAGCATCTATCTAATGTGTTAGATCATTTAAAAGGCTGATACATGAATTTTGTGTTCCTCATTTCCCCATCTGTTTCCTGAATAAATACCACCTTAACTGCACTCTCTTCTAAAAGATCTGAGTAAGGCCAGTTTGTGCCTCTCTCATGTATTACCGTTACAGTACATTACTAAGCATCCAATTTACAGAAAACATACTGTACATACCCAGCGACCTTTGAACAACCCAGAAGGTCCTTTAGTGATGTTTAAGTATATTTAACATATTTCCAGAGTCTATAAAAACTCTTATATCCATCTGGTTGAAAACATATTCCATTTGTTGCACAATAAAAACCTGTAAAACCAATATATACCAATATTACTGATAGTAAATTTAAAAAATTTTTGGTTCACATTGTACAAATTGTGCAAGGAGATTTGTCATTTCCTGACTACTGTCTCTGTTTGGGTTAGGAAAGTGACTCACAAATTTGGGAAACAGATTTTGTTTTTTCATGCAGCAGACTGAATACTTTTTCATCCAAATGGTTCAAAGAATTTTTGAGGATCCTGGAAATACCTGCAGAACAAAGAAACACACTGTTAATAACCTTCTGATGTTTTTCTTAGGGCTGCAACTAAAGATTCAATTAACCTCATTTTCTCAATTAATCATTTAGTATATGAAATATTTTAAAATAGTGAAAAAATCTTGAATTTTGTCTGACTGACAGTCCAAAGATATTCAGGTCATTGTTATATTTGACAAAGAAAAACATCTGTGGAGCTGGAACCAGGAAATGTTTTGGGTTTTTGATTTAAAAATGACCGAAACCTTTATTGGATTATCACAATAGATTCATTTTCTGTTGCCACACCAATAAATGCAGCTCAAGTTTTTTTTTAGGCGGGTATTTTGGGGGTGGCGGGGTAAGGAGGGATCGGATGTTTAGCTCTGTATGCATGAGAGATAGGGGCTGAGATGCAAAAACACAACAACATTTCAGGAAACGCGTTGGCAAATCAGAAAAGACACTTCAGGAAATAAAGTTGTGAAACGTTGATGTCGGTTTTGCTGTTGTGTTTTCTGAAATGTTGTCTGTTTTGTTGTTGTGTTATCTTATTGTTTCATGTGTTTCCTGAGTGCGTTTTGCTCTCCGGGGCCACCGTAGACTAGAGTCAGGCAATTAAATGACATGTAAGCAATAAATAGATGTGGTATAAGCAAAACATAGATGTGACTGAATGAAACAGAAGTGATCCTGGTTAAAGACAGAGCAGTGCATCAGTTCATATACATTCATCGAAGGACTCAGACTGGATGATGAGTATATGACTTGTAAATGAAGTAGATGAAGTCAAAGCAGCACATAGCATGAATTATAATTAGACTCTGTGCTGCTTACTGACTTCAAATTCAGGAAGCTAAGAAGCTCCTGCAGTTTGTTTACAAATATTTTGACAGCTGTATCCCAATTAATGAGTCTTCTGAAGTGTTTCAGCTTGATGACTACAGATTTTAGAAGAGATTACTGACACACATCAACTTAAAAATCAATGTAACTGAACATGCACACACAGGAAAACATACATACTGTATATTCACTTGCTTATTCAAATGCTGTGTTTACCTTTTCGTCTTCGTCACATTCTTCATCCTCCGGTGTCTCCTTGTCATCCTCTGCATTTCTATCGTCCTCTGCTGCGTTCATACTTTCAGAGTCCGAGTTGCGACCATCATCTCCATCTGCAGAAACCTTGATGTCCAGGACAGCCGTCATTTCTTCTCCCTCGGACAAGGTGTTTGAACCTGACGACAGACTGTCGCCGCTTCCAGATGCCAAAAAGTGCTCCTGCTCCATTACGTCAACTAATAATATCACCGATTCATTAGGAAGCGACGTCAAAAGAAAACATAGCTGTTAATTAACCTGTCCACGCGCACCTGTGCACTGAATTCATCTCGTTATGAGTCGCGAGCCCATAAACGGATACCACTATTTTTATTTTTTTTTTGATGCCAATTAAAACAAAGTCACGACGTTGTCGAAAGTCAGTGATATCGATTAAAATGATTGATCGACCCTGTTTAAAAACAAGGTTGACGTCAGGCTGAGGTCTCCACTTCGGTTTTGTTGCCTCTGTGAGGAGTTTGTCGTTGGTTAGTTTCCAGGCAGTGTGAGCAGTGTGAGTCCATGCTGTCACCGCCTGCATAATGCACAAGTAGTGCCTGGTGCCCCAAAATAAACCCCGCCCACAACGTGCGAGGGTGGACCAATCAGATCACTCCTTTTCCCAAACCAAACACAGTCAGTTTTAACCATCTTTAAATGTATTGTAGTCTATCAAGTCCACTTAGTAAAAACAATTAAATAGTGGTGAGCAAGTGACTGAATACATTTACACAACAAATGTACTTTTTTTACTGTAGAAGTTTGAGGTACTTAACTTGAGTTTTTTCCAATGTTTTGTATTTCCAATGTTACTCTGGCTACTTCTACTTCACTCCACAGGGGAATATTGTCCTTTTTTACTTCAGTATACATATATAACATCAACAGTTACAGTGTTTTTGTAACCTTTATTTATTCAGGGAGTTTCTCTTTTTCAGGAACGCCCTGATCACATTCACACATTCATACCAGGAAGCTGCCCAGTAAAACCATAGTCTGATGTGCCAGCTACTGAGCAGCTCCACTGGAGCAGTTGGGACTAAGGGCCTTGCTCAAGGGCACCTTGGTGTTAGTAATGAGGGAGTGGAGCTGCTTGGGTGGGGGAATTTCTCGTGGGTGGGGGAAATCCAGGGGATTGTACCGGCAACTCTCCGGTCACCAGCTTGCTTCTCTAACCTTTAGGCCACCACTGCTCCATTGGTTTTACATGCATAATATATAATCAACTTGTGATGTGTTATTATATATGAAAGACACACATACCCACTCAAGGGGGATATTGGGCTCAGGAAGTAGAGCAGGTCATCATCCTCTAATCACAGGGTTGGCAGTATCGATCCCCATGTGTTGAAGTGACCTTCAGCAAGAGACAGAAAGAAAGACAAATTGTAAAGTCCTAGCTCTACATAAACGCAGCCATTTACAAGTTATTGGGGCTGATTAAGACCTGCTCAAATTGGAGTTGTGCAAAGTTCTGCTGGGATTTTTGTGAGGTCACCGATCTCCGTGTACTAGTAAAAATTATAAATTTGTAACATGTTCTGTGCCAAGAGTAACGAGAGAGTGAGAGATGACACAGTTTTGTCAAAATGTCTCATTTGGCAAAATCTGTTTAAATACCTCATCACAGAATTTTCTTCACAGATGTGCATGGTCTTCAAACTACCCAACATTTTGAAAAATAGTTTAAAAAAAACAAACAAATGAAAGACCTCAGCCAGCTACATGAAGATGCTGCTTAGATATTGAACACATCACTGCAACAAGAAAAGATCCACATTCTACAGTTTTGATTTATGAATGTCTCCATATTTAGATGATAAACTACAGCTGAAGATAGTCAAAGTCAGTGGGACTCATCCTGAGGAGACCATGACGGTTTGTACCAAATTTTATGGCAATCCATCCAATAGTTGTTGAGACATTTCACTGAATAAGCGAAAACTGTGACCTATTGGTGGTGCTAAAGGAAAGTTAGTCATTCTCTGGGAACCATGGATGTTTGTGCATTATTTCATGGAAATCCACCCAACAGTTTTTGAGATATTTCAGTCTGGGTCAAAGTGGTGGACCTGTGGGCACAAATGACCTAAATTGTTCTGTTTCCTAATGAGTCAGGAGTCAAACTTTAAACATTTCCTGGCAGAAATGCTGTTACACCATAATACATAAAACACAGCACTGATAGAAAACCTTCTATCTGACGTCAAAGAACTTAAGAGATAGCTTTTTTAGTATTTATTCTTTGAATAAATCTTCAAATGAGCAGAAAATTATACAAAGATATGGCTGTTTTTTTTCATGGTGCCCCTGAGCAAGGCAATAAACCCCTGACAGCTCGTGGGAAACTGCTTCATGGACAGAAGCACAGGACTGGGGTCTTACTGGGTAACTTCATGGGATGAATGAGTGTAGACTCGCATGAATGTGAGGCAATAAGGCAGAAAACTGTCTGCAGGTGCAGGAATAACAGATAAAATGCCTGATAGCTAGTATATAATGCTCTATCCTGTCTACTGCTACCAGACACATGCCACTTTTTGTTTAGTTGTTATAATGTCCTGAACTGTAGCAAACTTCAGTAAATGAGTTAGTTATCTTCTTAATGGACAACATTTGTTCATTTAAATATGCTCCACTCATTGGCAGCCTGATGATGATGGAGCTATGGCTTTGGAGATGTTTTTTTTCCCCCCTCCAGCCATGACAATTGCAACACAGACACCTCCCAGAACGGCAAACATTTCTAGCGTTAACATATCTGTGATCACTGGCACACCCTCAGATTACACAGTTTTAATCTTCTAAGAAATCTGTAATTGAGTATTTGTCTTAACTTGATAGTGTTTCCCAGTTAAGCCCTGTGCATACTGTACAGCCGGTTTTCCATCTGGCAGCAGCAGTTCAGCAGCAGAGCTCATCATGCTCACCGTGCAGAGGGCCCACTAGAGGGCGTACCTGCACAAATATCTCTAATTACTGCAAATCAGTAAATGAATATTGTATTCAAATATAAACACTTCCTGCAGGGCGTGCACAGTCATAGCTAATGAAAGCAGAGGGGGAGAGAAACAGCAACCACAGCATAATTAATAAATTATCATATTTTATCAATGTTTTTGGGGCATTTAATGCCTTTATTGGAGAGTTTATAGCAGAGAGATGACAGAAAATTAATTAATTTCATTGGTAATGTAGTTGTCTTTTTTTAAAATAGTGTTTTATTCAGTTTTTTTTAAGTATTGACATCAAAACACAGTGGGTTTACAAATAAAAATTAAAAATATGATTGATAAATACACATAAAAAATCAAAAATCAAAATAAATAATCAAAATAATAATAATAACAATGATAAAGAAAGGGGAGAGTTATTAAATGAAAAGGAAAAACTTATTGTGTTTACATAATATTGTATATATATCACTGTGATGAATAATTAATCAACCACTGAATCATCATATAACCATATAACCATATAGTCATATTTATTACATTAGCTTTGTGAGGTGTTGGCTGTAGATTGTCCACCATTAAAATGTCCAGATAATAATAAAACCAGGTTCTTTCATGACCGATTAACATATCAAGCCTCTTCTTTAGTATGTTTTTTTTTTTTTAGCCATAGTTAAAGATGCAAAAAGATGAATTTTTTAAGTGTAATTTATTAATCGTAGGTGGTAAACTAACACATTCAAAAGCATAACACAGGAAAAATAAGAGCAAATATTTTAATTGCAGCTTTCATCCATTTCAACTGACTTCTTTTTACCAAAGCGGAAATTAACAAGCTGGAGTTTAGTCATGTAGGATCACACCCCAGTAAATGTACCATTACTCACTTTTTTTTCAGTAGAGTATCTCACTCATGTATGATATCAGTCACCACACCCTGAGAACATCTTTTTTGTTGCCAAATATGTCCCACCATATCAATCATGTGATGTAGTTGATAGATTAGTGTTGTTAAGCATACAGTACATAGAAACCCTAGACACACACACACACACACACACACACACTGCCTAAATTGATTCAACAAAACAAACTCAAAAACTGCAGCACATACTGTCCTCTCGCCTCTCTGTTAAACCTGAGATCCACATACAGTGAACCTAAAACAGCATCCTCCTTGTACAATCCTTATCTACCACTTTATGTCATGCTACTGTGAGTTCTATGGAGTAAACAGACTACTTGAGAGCCAAGCCATTATGCCCAGTCAGTTCGTGATCTAGTGTTGACTATCTGATGTGTCAACACCCGCGAAAGTGTTGACATTCAGATGGATCCGGTGTAAATTGCTGGGCTGCTTCTCTGCTCATCGTTCCAAATCCACAACCTCGATACTGCTGCTGCTGCTGCTGTCAGGGCTTCCAAACTTTGACAACATACGTCCAAACATTTCTGTTTCTGAACACATTAATAAGACTTTTGAGGTCCTTGATAATCTGAGATTTAGGGATGGTAATGCAAATTATTTAATTATACATCCAAAAACCCTAACCTAACCTGTTCATGTATTTTTAACCACATCAAGGTGGCTTTAAGCTGCAACTATTTTGATAATTCATTAATTGTTTTTGTCATTTTTCAAGCAAAAATGCCAAAAATTCACTGGTTCCAGTTGCTTGGATGTGAAATTTTGTTGCTTTTCTTGGTCATATATGACAATAAACTGAATCTGTTTGGGTTTTTGCACTGTTGGTTGGACAAAACAAGACATTTTAATCTCCTCGAGCTGTTGGAAATTAAAACAGGCATTTTTCACTAGTGTCTAACAATCCATAGGCTAAAGGACTAATCAATTAATTGAGAATATTATCATCAGACTAAACAATAAGGAAAATAATCAAAGTTGGTTGGTCAACCACTTTGTGTAAATTGTATGAAAAAAAACAACATGTACGAAATAATAAATAAATAATGTTTTTCTATACAGTTAAAGATGCACCTTGATCAATTACAACAGTAAAAACTGCTTACTCAGTAATATATAAGTTATAATAATACAGTAGAATAATATAAAATACTCTGAAAGGGCCATCCTACATGCATAAATAAATACTTTTAATTTTGATACCTTAAGTACGTTTTGTTGCTAATACTTTTACACAAGTAACATTTTTAATGCAGGACTTTTACTTGTAATAGAGTATTTTTTAATTGTGGTTTTGATATGTTTACTTAAGTAAAGAATCTGAATGTATTTCTAGCTAAACTGATGTTTGTCCTTATAAACCAACATTTAAAAGGCATGTACTTTTGATTTCAAATTACATTTTAAATTGCAAACCAATAGTGTTTTCAATTCAGACTGTGATGTTGCTAAAAAAAAAATAATCCCTAGACACATTTTTATTTTACCACATTGTTTTTCAGTTGTCTGCTTCCTGCTTCCTGCTTCTTTACTGTGAACTAACAGCTTTTTTTTTGTTTTGTTGCTGTTTTTTTATTTTTATTTTTTTTGCTTTATTCTGACTGTATTAGTCACAGGTATATTTAAAAAAAAAAAAAAAAAAAAAAAGAAGAAACACTGTATGAAATAAAAATGCCAGTGAATTTCAGATCTGAAATATGCACTATTGTCCCTAAAATCCACATATGACTGTTTGGGCTGTTTTTTTCTGTTAAGATTCTCACACAGTTGTATCCATGTCTTTATGGATTATAATGGTAATCTTAAAATATGAAACATAAAGCCCTGCTGCTGTTGCTGCTGTTGAACCACAGTGTTTTGTTGACATGCAGCTCCTCTCTCTCACTTCTCATTTATTCACACTCTTTAGTTCACACACAGACTCTCCACAGGAGGGTACTGTTTGCAGCAAATGACCTCATGACCTACTCACAATGTGTTCTTGATGTTGCCACTGAAAATATAGCCTGCATACCTTCATCAGTTGATGATGTCATAATTTTGACATAACAAACATCACCTTTTTTGGTGCACAAGCCCAAAATTGACACACCCAAAATATTTTTGAGCCCTTTTGATTACTGATTCTGAGTGTGAAAGTGTTTTTTTTTAACCATTTTTCTTGTCTTTCATTTACAATTTTCATTTTTTTCTTTCAGTTGTACTGTTTCCTTTTATGTGCAGTCCTGTTACAAAACAAGTAACAACTATCGCAGTTATAATGAGATGTGAAAATGGTTTACACTGATATAAACATTAAGCTTTGTGCTTTCAAACTATCTATAGTTTATGGAGGTTGCGTGAAGATCCAACTTGTTCTGCTTCAAAAACAGGAATCACAGACTGCATTCAGGTCAATAAACAGAGAAGTTGTTACAATGGTGGCATCACCCTCAAACCAACTGCTACTCACTAGAGATGACATTTTCATTCTGAGTAAACCACGTGTTAGAGAAAGGCATATTGATGTTGCTCATAATAATTTGTGTGGCTGTTTTGTTTCACTCCATCTACCAAAAAATAATAAAGTATTCAACAAAAATCTCATATAAAAGAGGTGAATATGGTAGTTTGAACCATGTTGTTTAAGTGAAAAATAATTTCTCATATAATTACATTTTACAACTTTAAAAACTAGCTTGCTTTGAACAGCTTTTTCAGGTTAAAATAAAAAAATTTACTGCATTTGACAACAAGCACAGAGGAAAAAATGAATACTAGTGTGCCTTCATTCAGCCTCAAACTAAGAACTGATCAAAGCGGTGAGAGAAACCCGCAGAATCTTTCAACTCCTGTAGCCCACATGTGCTTTACAGCACATTGCTGATCTCAAGGATGATAAGGCTTAAGGTGGGGGAAATTTATGTATGAGAAAAACATGAGTTGGCAGACATTTACTTGTTTATCGGAAATGACCTGACTGCTGTGGCAAACACCTTAGAATGTTCTCTTATAATTTTAATCATTTATTTCAATAGAAAACATTTGATCCTCTCACAAATTTCACTTCCCCTAATTTGAATATTTCGAATACCACCAGCAAAACGTCTCTGAGGTCGATTTGTTGTCAGCACCTATATCATATGAATGGCAGCTAGTTCATATCTAATCACTTCACATTTTTAAGAAGGAAGAAAAGTTGTCTACACAACAACAAGGTACTAACTTTGCTCTACAGCTGCTACAGCGTTAAGATCAAGATGATGATAAACAGCTTTAATCATATTCTTTAGGCTGTCTAACTGAAGTCAGTGAGGTGTGAAGTGAACTTCCTGTGTATTTGCACTTTGGCTCTGAAGGAGGAACATGCAGCATAAAATACATTAGCGTGCCTCTCTTTCTTAAAGCAACTCTGCTTGTTGTTGTTGTTGTGTGTTTTAACAACCAGATTCAGCCTGAAACCTCATTAACCAAACTCAGGTGCAGCCTGCTTTTTTTACAATGACAAGTTTTTCCTCCTGTACTCATTCCTCCTGTTCATTCTGGCCATTAGAAAATCCCTTCAAAATCCACAGTCCTCCTCCTTCTGTGCAAAAATGTATTTAAAGGTTTATCTGAAGCCATTATGAGATTTCAGCCTCCAAATGAGTCCAATCAAGTAGATATCTCTCAGACTTACTGTGTTTTTAGTGCCAAATTCTCTCTTTTTTTGTTACAATCCTTCCACTGCAGCTGAACAAGAAAACACTGTCCGTTGAGACACGAAGCGGGAATTTTTTTTACTAAAAAGACTGAAACTGTGAAACCACATGATTTCACTTACTCTACTACTGAAGCCTCATATTTACCTCAGATAAACTTTTAAATATATTTTTGCTCAAAACAAGGACTGTGGATTTTGTCCCCCATCACTTACATTGTAAATGCTTAATGAAGGGATCTTCTAATGGTCAGTATGAACAGGAGGAATGATTACAGCAAGAAAAACATGTTTGAAAAGTTGTGAACTCCACCCGCTCAGAAATGGGGGAAAAAAGAGGAAAAGATTTTTCTGTGAAAGTTTCTCTGTGTTCACCTTAAATCACAGAAATGGATTTTGTGATATCAGAACTAGTTCGGAAGCCAATCAGGAAGCAGTATGCAACTTGCACAAGTGTAATGTAGAAACTCGAAACCTCCAGTACACATTTACTGAGAATGAACGTCACAGTGAAGTAGGAGGCATCTTTTGTCCAGCAGTTAAACTTTTTTGGATTTTTCAACAAGGGAGAAGAAGGAGTAGATGTAATTTTCAGAATTTTTAAGAGGATAATTGAACTCTTTGTACTAAATTAGTATTCCAAGCAAAGTATTTTTTAGATGTCTTAAAACTTGTCTTGAGGGGGATGTTTTCTCTCCTAATATTCTGAAAAGTAATGACATAATTTATATATTAACCACAGGAGGTATGTTGTATTTGAGTTAAGATAAGTGATTTTCATTAAAACTAAACTAAACAAAAATGTATATGTGTATTATTTGTTGTTTGGCCTGTTGATTCTGTTATGTTTAATGTTTCTCTTTTAACGTACCTAAATTGAAAGTACAGTAAAATATTCAGTACAAAAATACTTTCATTCTAAACAATGCATCAGGTCAATCATTAACCATTTAAGATAATTGACTATTATTACTGTTCAGGGAAACTCAACAGTTCTCTGAAATATTTTTTGAAGCTCAAATTAGTCATCTGAGTCAAAGTGAAAAGTTTGTCAGTCATGTCTGTTTGTTAGCTGTGGCGCATGTTATGATTTTCAGATAAAAACTACATTGAGTTCTTTGAAAGCAATGTGAGCATGAAAAGTTCCTGAATTCACACAGAAAAACATCATATTTTGAGTGTTTGTTTTCAGAGTTTGAGTCACAGTGAACCTTCAAAAAAAACTTCTTTTCAATTACTGCTCAGCGTAAAACAATCTTGCGCAAAGTTATTTTACTGTAATTTCTCTTGGTTTGTAAGTTGCTGTACATGCTGATGAGTTTTCCTTCTGCATATCAGGGTGAAGTTGTTATTTGCAATGGTGCAACCTCATACGCTAAGTAGATCTATTTACAGAAAGAAGAAGTACAAAGAGAACGACAGTTTTTTTACAGGTTTCAAGGGACCTGCCATCATTTCTTTGTCAAGTCTTTAAAGTGCTGTGAACTGTGTCACAATGTGTCCCCGCCCCTCTACACTTGTGAGTGTTTAACTCCCCAAAATATTTCCTCATCTTTCACACTCAGTGAGCAGCTACTGTGCGCATCAAAGCTGTGAATGGTAGCAGATTATGGGCGTGAGACAGCCTCAAACCCATTTTCTTGGTTTCGTGGGTTTCAGTCTTTCAGTCAGTTCCAGGCGACATGGTTGGCCGTGGATTTCGGTTAGATTTTTTACACTCAAAATTTTTTTCCTCCACGTGCCATTCACACTTTTTCATCCTTGGTAAGTGGTCTATAAATTTTGCTCTTCAGCTTGCTATTGATACATTTATTCTTGGCTAATTATAGGAAAAAAGGGAATCCAAAGCCAATCATCACCATGATTTTTGTTCATTTTATTATTATTTGTAATGAATAAAATGCATTACTAAATTCAGTTTTGAGAGTCAGGAAAACAAATTCTGTATTTAGTATTCAGTATTTTTGCCTAAAAGCTGTAAATCACGTTGAATGTTGTGACATTTAAGGTCTGATTCTTGCTCATGCTCAAGCATCTTCAGGTAAGACACTTTTTGTCCCAACATTTAAGCTTATTAATCATAATACTGCTACTCAAATATCAGCTTTTTCTTCATGTTATTGCTAATGAATAGTTTTGCTAGATGAAGAGCTTTATTTTTCTGCAATAAATACAACGATAAATGAATTACAAATATAATGTAATACATCTCCTACCATGATAACGAAACTACCTAGCGTTGTGTTGTTCCACTGTGAGAAAATAAAACCTGAATCTACTTTCACACCATATTCACACTATGTTCCAGCAAGTTGCAAGTCAAAGAACATTTCTGCCTTATATCAGCACTGCGGACTTCACCGAGGTATGAAAATGTATTTGAGTCATCCAAAACTGAATCATCAGCAACAGAAAAAAAAAAAGTTTCTTAATAAATATTTCTTGAATGTTATTGATCACTGCCTCTCTTTCAGATGGAGTTCATGATTTACACTGTTTTAATAAACATGATGGCACAGTAATCTGTGAGTGGAAACCTGGATACCACACAGCAAAAAAGACATATACACTCATCATACAACAACAGTATGTAGAACAAGATTTCTAAGCATGAATTTACACTTTTTTTTTTTTTTTTTTAAATTTCTTGTTATGATTTTTGATAATAAACATAACCGTTTTCTCCTTTTTTGAAGAGATAAATTTTGTTTAGAATACAAAAATGTGGATGGAAACTCAGCGATGATCAAGTTATTTAAAAAGTACAACATGACCGCTCAGGTTTTTGAAAACATTGAGTCAACAAATTGTACCAAAGCAGTCTTCAGAGGGTCAGCAGGGGGCCTGTGTAAGTTTTCATTAAAAGAGTTTATTCGTATTTCTCTTTTTTAATGACATTGTTTTAATGAATGATATAATTGTTTTTAATTTCAGTGAGATGTGGTCCTCCAGATAAAGTGACATTCAGCCGCGACTTGGGGAAACTGTTTGTGAATGTGAGCTGGCAAAAGAATGACATAAAGGTCATCGAAAATTACTCTGTGACATATAACGCACTGGGCAGCCTATTAGGGAGCAAGGTCAGTAATAATAAACACCTGTTACTCTTGTGGTTTTCAGTCCTCCAACATGTTCAAATTTTGGCAGCATCAAGATTTTAATATTAAATGTCTCCCTGAAAGAACATAAGTAATAAAACTGAAATTATTTAATCTTATATATGCCTGGAAATTTGGTTAGATTGCAGTCTTACTTTTAAAATTAATGTGAAACTAAATATGAAAATGGGTTTTTTCAATCAATCCTTTCTTCAATCAGAGTAAAGAACACCACTGTGGAACTGACAATGACGTCTGTACTTGACTATGACGATGTCCTGTACTCACATGCTTCTCGTTCTGCTTTAAAGCAACTTTAACTATTTAATCAGAGGAGATAAATATCATACTCGTCACTATGTGAAAAAGTAGGCCAGTCCTCTTTAGCAACAAGAAGAACTACACATGTTTGGAAATGTCTCCTACCGAAGCATCTCCTCTCAAATTTAAAACTACTGTTCATGAGACAAGAAGCAGGATGGACTAACTCTTAATACTCCACAGGGAGGATTGAACTTTAAAGTGATACTTTAGTGATTTTGCACTTCCATAAACTTGGGGGACTCACAAGTAACAAAAAAAAGGAAATTCAAACTTGGTGCAGCGGAGGCTCAGGTCCCTCTTGAGAAAAAAATCTTTATCTCAATGAGATTTAATAATGGTTATAAAAAAAAACCTGAAAATAATATATGTAGTTTGAAGAAAAAGTGAATGTTTTGGATCACTTGTCCTTGTATTCATTTATGTCCATTTTGTTCACAGTTGTCAGCGCAATCCAAAATCGGAAAGATAAATAAAGTGGAGAATCTGAACTCCTCACTAGCCTATGTTGTACAGGTAAAGTGTGTCACTAATGATAAGTGTAAAGATTGCCCATGGAGTGACACCTACACTGTCCCATCAGGTCAGTTTGGTTTGGGAAGTTAAATGGCTTATTTCTGCATGTTATATAATGAATATCCATTCTGTTAACTTTGATGAGATAAACATAATGATGAATGACATGTATTGTTTTATACTTCACAATAAATATAATCAAGTTCTCTTTCAGAACTGACAACACAGCCTGTCATCGTCAAACTTCAAGAGAGCGACATTGCAGAGAGAAAAGGCTGCCGGCTGCTTTTTCTAAAGTGGAAGGTTTTTTTTTTTTTATCTCCTAAAATTTTCCTTCAGGGAATATATTTTCTGTGCAGCTATAACTGATGTTATTCTGGTAATAAAATGGTGCTATTTTTTTTTTTTTTGTTAGTTTGCTACCAAAGAGCTGCACGACGGCTACCGTGTGACCATTGGGAAAGCGTCAGGAGAGGCCCTACGTGAGCGGATAAACGTCACTCAGCCTGAGATGAGACTGATTCTCTCCTATTCAGCTTATCGTCTCAACATCAAAGCCTTCAACAACGTTAGCATCTCCCCAGCCGTCACCCAGATGATACCACAGCGAGAAGGTATGCGCAATGACTACTTCCTTTTTTTTGTTCCTGTAAGATCCTTAAGATTCCACCGAACTTCTGTATATTCAGATTTATGAGATTAGATTTAAAAAGTAGATTATAAATTCGTCATCACAGGTGTAGAAGCCGGGAAGCTGAACGTGACAGTCAACAGTGAGACATCTCTTACTATCTATTGGAAAGATGACCTCATCAAAACTTATGTCTGCTATTCTGTGGAGTGGAGGGTAAAGGGGCATAAAGCAGCAGGCATGTCCTTTTATCAGGATGCAGACAACCACAGGACCTTATCCCCTTTAAAAGGTGTGTAGAAATTGCACATATTTATGATTATGTGATGAAATACATTTAGTTTTGTGCCTCTGAGCGAATCCATTTGCTTGTTTTGAATAACCAGAGCCTTTGGAGCCTTACAAGAGGTACAGCATCACTCTGCATACACGACCAAACAAGGACACCTGCAACATGAAGCATGTCAACAACAGTGAGAGCACCTATGGGAGCACACAGTTCTATTTCATTGAAGGATGTAAGAAACAGGCCTTTTACTTTACTTTACCTTTTACAAAGATTGAGATTGTTACTACATCACAATCCATGACAAAACAGTCTGACTTCCTGATATTGTGTTCCCAAAGCTCCTGTCAGTGCTCCCACAAACATCAGCATCTACAATGTGACGCTGAATTCAGTGGAGCTGCAGTGGTCGTCTATCCCAGAGGAAGACGTCAGAGGTTTCCTGCTGGGTTACATAATCCACTACATTGAGTACCACCACAGGGAGACACGTACAGAGATAAGTAAGCAAATTAATTCACTACTCGCATTAACTTACACCAAGTAAAACATATTTGTTTTACTTGGTTTCATCATGAAGTCCAGACAAAAGTGTGCAAATAACTTGAGTTCACTTGTAAAATAGTATCGTGGAAAAAAATCTTTCAGCTGGGCCAATGAATCTTCAGACCCTCCACAACGTATTAAATCTCAAAAATGGTCAAATAACTCCAAAAACTGAGAGTTCAGTGCAATATTAGATTTACTGTGTATTCAGCAAAATACAATAAACCTGAGGCTGGTTCATGAAGCAGACACTAAAACTGAATGAGAAAACACTGCCTTTTATACCCAATGCAGCCAAATTCTAGGGAATTTATGACCTTTAATGATTCATTATTACAAGCTTTACTCCCTTACACTCCTCGCTACTACGTAATGTTCACGCTCGCAAACATGATGTCAACTCTTGCAGTTTTCCCAAGACATCTGGTCCTTTGCTGACAATTTTACTCACCACTCTTACAATTTTGCCTGAACACCTGGTGTTTACTTACTACATTTCACATGAGTCAGCTTCTCGATTTGCTGTAGTTCACACATACTTTATTTGATTTTGCTGTGGTACACATACTATAAAGGCCTAAGAAAAATACATCAGAATAGGTCAATGTTTATTGACATTTCCTGTCATTTTGATCAAAAACAGGCCACTACATCATAAGCAGTTTTAGTGGTCTGATATAGAATTTGATGGTTTGGCTGAGAGCTGCAACGATTAGTTGATTTATTTATTAGTTGATCGACAGACAATTAATCTCCAACTCCTCTGATAATCGAGTAATCATTTTGAATCATTTTTTAAGAAAAAATGTCCAAATTCTCTGATTTCAGCTTCTCAAATGTGAATATTTTCTGGTTTCTTTGGTCTTCTACGATAGTAAACTGAATATCTTTGGGTTGTTGGTCAAGACATTTGAGGATGTTACCTCAGGTTTTGGGAAACAGTGATCCACATTTTTCACCATTTTCTGACATTTTATTGACCAAACGACAAATTGGGAAAATAAACAATAGATTCATCGATAATTCATATAATTGTTAATTGCACCCTAGTTTGGCTAACACTGCTGGAAAATTTTAAAAAATCATGGAAATCCAACCAGCAGTAGCTGAGATATTTTACAAAAGTGTAAATAATGATACAGTATTTGGAATTTCAGTCCAACTTTAAAGTATACATGTCCAGGTTGCCTTTGTAATTTGTTGAAAACGGTTAATCTTTGATTGTAGATATTACAGTGGATCCAGAGTTTAACAGCTATAAATTGGGAGATCTCAAGAGCGACACAACGCACCAGGTCCAGATATCAGCGTTCACCCGGGCAGGAGCTGGAGTACGAAGCACAGCAACCCTCTTTAAAACAAATCATCAAGGTTGTATTGATCCAACAACTTTTTAGCCAGTCATAAAATTGAATTACTGATATTTATATTTGCTTAAAATGCCACTAATTGTGCATTTTCTGCTTTTTTTTTTTCTTTCCACAGATTATTTTAGTGCCAGTAGTACCATCATAGTCTTTACAGTTTTGGCCATTGTGGTGATGTTTGGAGCTCCGATAATAAAAAGGTACAGTTTATCAGTCACTATTTCAAATTTATTTTAAAGGATATGTGCTCAGTTTTTCAAGTCTGTCCTAAAACAACAGTCAGATGCCCAAAGAAACGCTGACAACTGTTGTTTTCTTCTGTAATCATTCCTCCTGTTCATACTGACATTTAGAAGATCTCCTCATGATGCACTTTCAATGTAAGTGATGGGTACAAAATCACAGCCCTTAAAAATTCTGTGCAAAAATGTATGTAAAACTTTTGAATACATTTCACCCGAAGATATAATAAGATGAGGCTTTAGTTGTCCACATGAGTCAAATCAAGTCAATATTTTAGTCTTTTTAGTGCAAAATTCCCTCTTTTTGTTGCATTCCTTCCACTGCAGCTCAAACAGGAAAACACTGTCCATTGAGACATAAAGGTTTTTTTTTTTTTACTAAAAAGACTGGATTTTGTCCCCCATCACTTATATTTTAGAGGGGATCTAATGGTCAGTATGAACAGGAGGAATGATTACAGCAAACAAAACATGTCTCAATGTTCATTTGGGTACCTGACTGTTGTTTTAAGACAGACAAATTGAAAAATTGTGAACCTGTCCTTTAAAAAAGCTGTCACTACTTCTTAAACTCTACTCTACACCTCTTATTCTATCTACTTTATGTAGAGCAAAAGTTATTCTGTGGCCCAGCATACCTAACCCTGGACACAGCAACACAATGCAGAAAATAGACGGGCCCTGTGAGCTGGTAAGTGTGCGTTTGTGCTTTAGTTAACTGTGCCACCAGGTCTCTCGGGCAACCAGACAGACTGTGAAGACATCAAAAGTTAATAAGGACACACAGTATACTGTAAACATCCTACTGCTACCATAAGCTGTCAGAAGTTAAGTATATTGTATTTTTTTTTCTCTCAGGAACTCCTAGAGTCCATCAACATCCTGAAGGTAGAAGAATGGGATACGAATAGTCTTCATATAGTTGAGAAAGAAGCTGTGATCCCTGTAATCACATTACCATCAACAATACCTCTTCTCCGTGACTCAGAGGATGAGGAAGAATCACCAGAAATGACTTGTGACGATTGGTTCCAAAGAGACAGCGACGACACTACTGGAGATATCATACCTCACGCTACCGCAGACGCATTCTCGGACACACAACAGACAAACCTCCAAAGTTCACCTTGTGCGTTTTCAAGTGAATACACAACAATGGAAATGTTTCAGCAGGTGATTCCTCAGGGCACGCTGGCGAATACATCAGTTACTGAAGCCATGGAAAGCGAGCCAGAAGACATAGAATTGACTGTGATGAAGTCAGGATTGGACTATCTGGGTCATTTCGGTACCAGTCCAGTCTTGGATAGCGAGGAGATATCCACGTTTTTGGAGCGGTGTGGAACATGACAGCAGAGCATGAAGAGCAAACCAAGTCGTTCTTCTAAATGAAGGTCTATTTAGAAGTGGATGATGAAGGGATGTCATATTCACTGGTCCAGGTTGAGTTTAAGACATTTTGTCCCTTTCTTACCTCGCTGTATATATACGCACTACTTGAAAAAACTCATCTGTCTTTGAACATTATTGCTGCTCATTTTTGTTCAAACTTCACATAACCTGCATGTTACTATATATTCTTCAACATTCAATATTATTTTATTATTTCCATCTGTAGATGTTAATGACTGAAAGTGCCCTCATTTACATGCCATGACTTTTTATATTGATGTAAAAACTTTGCAATGCAGTTGTCCTACTTAATGTAATGTCGATCTCTGTCTGTATCTTATTACTTATACTCACAATTATAGTATTTACTGCTTTGTTACACCAATGTTTATTGCTTACGGCTTGTACATTTCACTAAAAAAAAAAAAAAAAACATGTCAACCTCATGGTGCTCATTGGCAGTGATGTCATGTCATGAAGTAGCCAATAATGACTGTTACACAAACTCAAAACCACAATTACAATGTATAATAGAATTCATGAAAGGAAATAAAAGTCTTTTGGATAATGTTACATTAAATGTAAAAAGCTTTCATGTGACCAGATGTGTGTTTTATCACAGAACTTTAGAAAAATGTAGTCTAGTCACTGCTTGTGGAGCTGAACTGTGCACAGTAAATCTCAGTCTACTCTGATAACAGGAGGGTCTGATTTATTAGACTATAGCCTAACTTTTCATTGGTAGAAACCGTCCAAATGATACAAAAAGTAGTCCAAACTAGCACAACCCGCTCAATTAAATAGAAGTATCTGGCAACACTGTTCAGAGGATAACCAAAGTTGGACTTATCCTCTGTGTGATGGCTGCACTTGCAGCCACAAGTGTTTTGGGGAGGAATTCTGTTGTTTATTGCTTAGTTGGTACTGTTCGTCATTTGTCAGTTACCCCTCTTGTGTTATGGTCTGATCAGCCAGTATATATGTTCCCCTTTGTGTTCATTTTGGAAGGTCTGTTAGTAGAGTTACGTTCACTTTAGTTGAGTTCTGTTTATTTTACCTCTTTTATGGGCCCTGAACTTTATTTACATATTTTGTCATTTGTACCTTTTTTTTTTTTTTTGCATTTTTTGGGTAAAATAAAAACCCTCTTTTTTGAAACCACCTGAGTCTCCTTTGTCTGCCAGCTTGGTTCCTTACGCTCTGTGAAAACCATGAATGTTTACACAGAAATTTAAGGCGATGCATCTGATAACTGTTAGGATATTTCAGTTGGGAGCAAAGTGGTAGACGGGCACTGCCATGTCTGGAGTTCTGCCGTTAAACATGGCTAAAAAAAAAGGGATAAAAGAATGTATGTTTTTTAAGGATGTAGAGGTCAGTTAATGTATTTTTTGAGAATATATAGAGGTCAGTGTTTTACTTGGGCCAGGCACTCCTCAAAGTAAACTAATTAGGATCAGTGATGCATATAACATACAATACAGTATCATCAGCAAATAAAACATGCTAAATGGATGATTGAGCCTTATGGTACACTGAAGTCAAAGCTGAGACAGTCTTGTTAAAGTTATGCAAACCAGACAGACAAAAAAAAGGAAAGTGGAGGCTGATTGATTAGTTGGGGAGCAAATCATTTTCCACTTCACAGTATGACAAAAAAAAAAAGCCACAGAAGCCAAACAACTGAATGAAAAGTCTCTTTATTGAGTGTTTTTGGAAACAGATCAGATGTATTGTTAGATATAAATCGAGGAGGATCACGTACGTACATCAAAGCTCTTCAAAAACAGTGTTACCAAACCTTTACATCGAGTCCCAAACGCTGATATTAAGCGAGCAATCCCACGGGTGTGAAACATGTTTCTACAGTACGTATGTAGTGGATACATGGATATAAAAAAATTAAATTCTTCACATACTGTCAGTTGAGTTGGAAATGCCTTTTTGTATTAAACTTTATCACAAGTTCACCACTTCAAACTGAAGCCTTGTGTACTATATAAAAAAAAAAAGCAGGAAAAGAAAAAATACAATAAAGTAATTACAGTGGAATTTGGCAGACAGCCATAAAGTCTTCATGTTTTTTTTAAAATATAACACACTTTGATAGAAACTTAAATAAACACTGATCGCAATCTGAGGCCAGTATGAAGTTTTTTTTTTTGACACATGACTTAATACTGGCTTTAACACCAAAAATGAAAAAAACAAAAAAAACAAAGTTAAAGACAAATCCACATAAGTCTCATGAATGTTGAGTCTATTCTGCTTTTAATTACTAAAGACAGCGGACAATACTTTAAATATAACATTTCATTTCTTTCAGCTATTCCTAAACAATAAACTCAGGTTGAATCTGTCAAAGTTTACGTATTTTAGTAGAATATTCTGTACAATCTTAGTCTAGGCACTTTTTGACCTTTCTGTGCTTGCAAGCAGTTTGTTGACCTGTGACGTATATCTCGCTCAGCCTCGTCTATTCTACCAGCGCGAGCTTCACTTTCCCGAGCAATTATGAGCCGACAGACATTTTGCACATCATCATTTTTATAGTATAGGCCTGTGTTATTTCTATAAAACAGTAAATAGTTTTTGTCTCACAGCTTTACAACAATAACAGGAAATGGAACATTGTGATCTTGTTTTGACTACTAGTATTCAGAAATACAAAAACAACCAAAAAAAAACAAACAAACAAACAAACAAAAAAAAAACACTCTGCATGTAAATGTACACCCATAAAGTAAAAACAATAAAGCAACGTATTCATGTTGACCAAATGAGAAATGTATCTTTTTTATGATATTTTAGCAACATGTTCACAGAAACAGTATAATTTTGCATTTTCATTAATTACAGCACTTGAAGTCATAAAATCAACACCGTACATTTTTGGGGGAAACTCAAAAAAAGTTCCCAGAAGATGGAGAAAAATGGTGCAAAACAGGGAAGAAAGGACACTTCACAGACCTTGTAGTTCACATTATCTTTCAACACTGCAAAAAGGGCAAATGAGCATTTAATACATTCGCAGAAATCCCCTCATTTTGTTACTTATTCAATTCTTTCACCCAGGAAACTGTATTAAATGTGTTATGTACAGTTCTCGTTGACCTGGTAAGCAAGTACAGAGAATATGGGAAGTTGCAGTCACAGCCTCACCAAGGCTTGAGCATAAGATAGTTTCACCCCAGGACACCTCAGGCAAGAAGCTGCAATTATATTTTCACAGTTTCAGTTAGGGTCATACTATCAACAACATTTAGTTGGTAAGTACCTTTGTTTTGATTGGTTTGCCAACTAAACCCTTCATTTTTTGGTCTGCTGGTGAACAGTAAGTGCTACATCTAGAGACAGAATCTAACACGATAATATTCTGGATTACATTATAATCATTCGAATTTTCCCATTTTTGTCTGTGTATTGACAAAATGCAACTGAAGCAAACAAACAGTATCAACCAGGAAGAACTGAACTCTCTGAGGACAGAAGCTATGAGATGAATGAAAACGTGATATAAGAAGCTGATGATTCAAGTCAATGAATGTAAAAGCACATTCATAAAATCGACAGTAATTCAGCCGTTCAAAACTTAGTCACTAACCACGGAAACTGATGTCACTTTACCATCAGCAGCCATACAGAACCTGCTTTGTATGAAATGCTACTTGAGGAAGTGCAACAAGTAAGGTGAAGGTGAAGCCTTTTTTGTGTTCTTTCTGTCTGCCAGCATATATATATATATATTCACATATATATATTCACATATATAAAATATACATAAATGCAGTTGTCACTTCCGTGTTTTTTTCCCTTTGTGTTACTACTGATTCATTTGAGAAGCTTACTTTTCCACTGTTTCTTTGTAAATACTATTTATTTAAGACATGAAGGCCCTGCATGTAAACTAGAGCTGCAAAAATTAGTTGATTAATCAATTAAAATTAATCTGGAACTATTTTGACAATCAAAATAATTGCTTTTGTTCCTAGTTGTAGCTTCTCGAACATGAGGATTTAAAGCTTTTCTGTGTCATAACATGATCATAAACTGATTATCTTCAAATTTTGGGACTGTTGGTCAGATAAAACAAATACATTTAAATACGTCACTATGAACTCTAACAAATTATGGCATGTTTTATAGACAAAAAGATGAATCGATAAAATAATCAGCAGATTAATCGATAATTTAAGTTGCAGCCGAAATAGCAATAAAGCCATAAGTCAACATTTTAAAATCCTATCTCACAAATAGATGAGGCATAATTTATAATACATTTATTACTGCAGCTGTTGCTGCATATTGCTATTTGCAATATTAAGACATAACATTTTTATAGGAAATGGTATAAATACTACAGTATGACATAAACTCTGATAAACTTAGAGTTATTTTGGACTATGGAGGAAGTGTCTGATCAAGATGTCTCGGTCTGGAGGACTTGAAAAGAAATTTAAATATCCAATGGAGGGACAAACCTACAGTTAAAATCAAATTGCTTAAGAAATGAAACTCTGTCCTCCCTGTGGGACTTCTGCCTGACTCTGCAGTTATGACTTTTCTGAGATAGCTCTGGAGGTCTTGGGAATGGAGACAGACTTGATTCTACGGTGACAGACTCTGCGGTTGGTTTCTAATCTGCTGGGCTTTAGCAGAAATAAATCTTTATAAAGACAATACAATGGTTTGTGTTGTTCAAGCAATTAAGACATACAGGAAGTGGACACAATACCACCTGTATAATGTTATGAAATCTAATATGACAGCCTTATTAGGTGCATCCTGTGCAAATCCCGATACCTTCATCTGACCTGCGCTGGCAGGAAACTGCTGTGCCAAATGCTCACATGCCCTTCAGGTTGGATAATGAAAAATTTGTTGAATTACAGGATCTATGTGATCACGAATACACTTCATCAACAGGAAGTTTTAAAAAATCATGTTGTTCAAACAGGAGATGATGAAGACAACACACTATTGTAAGTGTTTATCCGGTGTTGATGCACGTATACGCACACGCTGAGTGTTGAGAAGATCTGATGGAACAAAGGCTTGTTTCCATGTTGTCATAATAGTCACTTGGTGCTGTTAGCGCCCACCGACGCGTCCTCCTCGTGGTGATGCTTGTAGCTGCCGTTGTGCTGGGTGAAGGGTGATGACGTCATGTCCTCGCTCGGTGTGGCCGAGTCTTCTCTGTCGCTTTCGTAGTCGTCCTTTTCTTCCCTGTTGTAGTCCCTTTCCACCTGAGATAACAACACGTCGTTCAAATGAGACACCATCGAAATATTTGACAGGAATATCAAAGTGACAGCTCAGGTGCTTTTCATGAGGCGGCACAGAAGAAGCTAAAAAAATAACTGAGAAGATCCAGTCATCCAGTAACTGACTAGTATTTTTGTGAGGAAGGGAAGATTAGAAACTGGTCTTATTTTTCACATTTTCAGGGCAACCTTTGAACTTCTTGAGTAGTTTGACTATGATGGTAATCCATTAATTAAATTGCATTTATTCTAATTGGATGCCATTCCATCATATTCATTGGATTATACTGAAATATGTTTAGCACAACAACAATGCAGATGCAGATTTGTCTAGTTTTATGTCTTTATAGTGCTGGCCTGAGGTTATTTGTAGGTACAGTTTCAGGGAAGGAACTTCTACTGCATTTTTGCATGTTTTATCAGTTATTTGTGGAAAAGGAGTGTTGTAGACAAACAGTAGTTGATGGACATTGGAGGGATTCATCAAGCTACAGTAGTGTAATATGGTTTCTCTATGGATATTTTAATACTTTTTTCCATAATGAAAACAGGTCACCATTGAAAACAATTATAACCGACTAAATTCAATCTACTAAAATGAAGAAATGAAACATTTTTTTCCAAGTCTACAGAATGCTTAACACTCAGAAGATTTTGGGTTGAGTATCATTTCAATCTCTGTGAACTTACGTGCGTAACAAGACTGTAAAGAATCTGCAGTGCAACATCGAAAATTTATTTTGCAAGATTGTGGTTGTTTCTGAGGACATTTGTTCAGTTAAGATGAAGTGTGATAAGTCTCAAATGTGTCATCTTATTTCATTAATCTTGTGAGATCTTTATGGTAAACTTCCTGATGTACGTCAGCATTCATGTGGTTTGATACTCATGCTCGAAAAGAAGTGTAAACTTTCATGTGTTCAGCAAGAAAAAAAGGTTACTGGGGGGGGGATCTGTTGAGGACAGGGAAGTGGAGATGTGCCGACACGCATCCAGTCAGAAATTAAGATTTCTGATGTTAGGTATCGAGAT
Organism: Thunnus thynnus; assembly: GCF_963924715.1. NCBI lineage: Eukaryota > Metazoa > Chordata > Actinopteri > Scombriformes > Scombridae > Thunnus > Thunnus thynnus. The sequence goes on from NC_089535.1 coordinate 7,348,142, forward strand.
GTTATTGTGTTTTTTGAACTAAGACTGATAATATTTTTAATGGAATTGTGATAGGACACTGTAGAATAAAGATTTTTCAAACTTTTTCTAACTGTAAGACCACATTCTCAACAGCATAATCATTAGTATTCATCCTATAGCTGCAATGATTAGTCAAATGAAAATGAAAATTAATCGCCGACTATTTTGATAATCGATTAATCACTTTTTTAAGAAATATATATATAACTAAATATAAATATCTTCTGGTTTATTTAATCCTCTATGATAGTAAACTAAATATCTTTGGGTGTGGGTCTGTTGGTCGGGACAAAACAAGACATTTTAAGTTGCATCTTCAGCTTTGGGAAACATTGATTGATATTTTTCATCATTTTCTAAACAGGCCAGCTGGTTTCCAGTCTTTATGCTAAGCTAAGCTAACCAGCTGCTGACTGTAGCTTCATATTTATCATACAGACATGAAAATAATAAATCCTCTCTTTTAACTCTCAGCCAGAATGCAAAAAAAGGTCACACTATTCCTTTAACTATATTTTTTAGAAAGGCACGTTGAGTTGAATTGCATTTTTTTCCCTCAGATCAGCGCACCCTTAGTAACTCACATTCACAGGTTCAGATCTGAATGGAAACGATAACTGTGGTTTAATAGGCGTTAACCACATATGAACATGAAGGAGCTCCGAATATCGTATTAACAGAGAAACATGTCCATATTTGGTAAAAGGGGTCAGGTGCATTCAGAAATGCACTCGGAAATGATGTGTCTTTACTAAGATGTTCAGATTTATTGATATACAGTATGAGTCACATGCACACGTGGTAAATTATGTAGATCGTATAAAACTCAAGACATCTAGGAAATGATGGGGCAGGATGTTTCTTCTGACTGAACTGCTGGAGGGGGGGAGGATCTCTCTCTGCTCTGCTGGAAATATACGGGCATACAGACTTTCTCAAATAAGTTGAAGAAAATTTAAAAAATCCCTCCAAATATTTTTGTTTTACCAGTTTAATTTCTCTTTCAGTTCTGCCTTATGCCAGCCTTACACCAAACGACTTTTCAAACCATTTCACTGTCCCAGACAAATTTCCAACGTCGGAATCAAATCATGAGAGTTTTGCTAGTTGTGGCATCATCTCGATCGTTTAGTGTAAGGTCGTCATAAAACTCAGTCAGAGCTGACTTAACTCAGTCCCGACCTTCTGATAAAATCAAACATGTTTGATATTATCATAAGTTTTTAGTCTTGGTTCATGCAAATAGTGAAGTTCAATGACGTCAACATAGTCAACGACCAGGTACGCTCTCTCCAGCACGTACACACACACACACACACACACACACTAGATAGTGAATTGAATAACAATGTTATGAATCAGTGTTTAATTTAGCGTATATCTGATTTTTTAGTGAAAAATGCAATCTCTGTAACGGTTCTCCTCTCATTCCCAGCGTCTTCTCCCACTAAAATAGTGCAGCTAATCAACGGAGCCCGGTAGCGAGTTGAGGCGACAAAATCCAAAATGTAAAGTTTGTACACAAATACATCTTATCTTTATGGATTATATTGATGCCGAATTGACAAGAAGACTGTCAACATATGACGCCTTTTATCTTGTGTTTCTTGAGTTATGTGTTTTTTATGGACACGTAAGGAATTGTCAATATGTCATATTTCTTAACCCTCCTATTGTGTTTTTTCAAGTTTAGATGTGTGAAATATACTTTTATTTTTTTCTGATCAAAACAAGGTTGCATTACATCCTCTACAATGGCCTACTGAATAAAATAAAACACATTTTGATAATAATGATAATAAAAAATTATGAAGTAAAACTTGACCCCGTAGTAATTATGGGTTGTTTATGCGGAGAAATACATAGTAAATGTTGCCAAACCATCATGAATAACAAAAATTACAACAAAACAAAAATAATAGTAATGAAATCCTATAAAAATAGTATAATAATATTATGTAATAATATTAAAATTATGTTTCATGCCAAGAATGCATATCGACTTGAATTCAAGTGTAGAGTGGCATGCTGCCCCCCCCCCCCCCCCACCATCTCTCTTTGACTCACATCCCATAGAGACACACAGACACAGACACAGACACACAAATTGGCCTACGTCACTTTAGGGGACATTACATAGACTTACATTAATTTCCTGGAGACTTATACCAGTTATAACCTTACCCACTGACCCAAAAATCAGTTTTTTCCCCAATTGGACAAGCCGTCTTCAATTAACTGGTCTTCAGTCTGAAATTTGTCCCCAAACGTAACCTATGACAGACATTCAGACACACACGCACCAACAGACACAGACACAGGTTTCCTGTTCCCCAGCTGTATAGCAGTATATAAGTTGGGGCTTTCTCTTGATGTATTTCTCATGTCTCACCACACACCTGGCGCAGCATGCACATTTTTAACGTGTGAGACAATACGCATAAGTTATTTTGGGATTTACTTTGTTTATCAGATCATCTCATGATCTTATTTGCCTGTTCTGTTCATCATAAGCAATAAAATATATAAATTGTTTAAACTAAAAAACGATTTGTACACTGTAAGTTAAATGTGGTCTAAGGTACATCAAATATCAAAATAAGTCTGTGTATATATATATATATATATATATATATACAGTACAGACCAAAAGTTTGGACACACCTTCTCATTCAATGAGTTTCCTTTCTTTTCATGACTATTGACATTGTAGATTCACACTGAAGGCATCAAAACTATGAATTAACACATGTGGAAATATGTACTTAACAAAAAAGTATAAAACAACTGAAAATACGTCTTATATTCTAGTTTCTTCAAGTAGCCACCTTTTGCTCTGATTACTGCTTTGCACACACTCTGCATTCTCTTTATGAGCTTCAAGAGGTAGTCACCTGAAATGGTTTTCACTTCACAGGTGTGCCCTGTCAGGTTTAATAAGTGGGATTTCTTGCCTTATAAATGGGGTTGGGACCATCAGTTGTGTTGTGCAGAAGTCAGGTGGATACACAGCTGATAGTCCTACTGAATAGACTGTTAGAATTTGTATTATGGCAAGAAAAAAGCAGCTAAGTAAAGAAAAACGAGTGGCCATCATTACTTTAAGAACTGAAGGTCAGTCAGTCCGAAAAATTGGGAAAACTTTGAAAGTGTCCCCAGGTGCAGTCGCAAAAACCATCAAGCGCTACAAAGAAACTGGCTCACATGAGGACCGCCCCAGGAAAGGAAGACCAAGAGTCACCTCTGCTGCGGAGGATAAGTTCATCCGAGTCACCAGCCTCAGACATCGCAGGTTAACAGCAGCTCAGATTAGAGACCAGGTCAATGCCACACAGAGTTCTAGCAGCAGACACATCTCTAAAACAACTGTTAAGAGGAGACTGTGTGAATCAGGCCTTCATGGTAGAATAGCTGCCAGGAAACCACGCAGAAGAGACTTGTTTGGGCTAAAGAACACAAGGAATGGACATTAAACCAGTGGAAATCTGTAAATCTGTGCTTTGGTCTGATGAGTCCAAATTTGAAATCTTTGGTTCCAACCACCGTGTCTTTGTGCGACGCAGAAAAGGTGAACGGATGGACTCTACATGCCTGGTTCCCACCGTGAAGCATGGAGGAGGAGGTGTGATGGTGTGGGGGTGCTTTGCTGGTGACACTGTTGGGGATTTATTCCAAATTGAAGGCATACTGAACCAGCATGGCTACCACAGCATCTTGCAGCGGCATGCTATTCCATCCGGTTTGCGTTTAGTTGGACCATCATTTATTTTTCAACAGGACAATGACCCCAAACACGCCTCCAGGCTGTGTAAGGGCTATTTGACCAAGAAGGAGAGTGATGGGGTGCTGCGCCAGATGACCTGGCCTCCACAGTCACCGGACCTGAACCCAATCGAGATGGTTTGGGGTGAGCTGGACCGCAGAGTGAAGGCAAAAGGGCCAACAAGTGCTAAGCATCTCTGGGAACTCCTTCAAGACTGTTGGAAGACCATTTCAGGTGACTACCCCTTGAAGCTCATCAAGAGAATGCCAAGAGTGTGCGAAGCAGTAATCAAAGCAAAAGGTGGCTACTTTGAAGAAACTAGAATATAAGACATATTTTCAGTTGTTTCACACTTTTTTGTTAAGTATATAATTCCACATGTGTTAATTCATAGTTTTGATGCCTTCAGTGTGAATCTACAATTTTCATAGTCATGAAAATAAAGAAAACTCTTTGAATGAGAAGGTGTGTCCAAACTTTTGGTCTGTACTGTATATATATATTATATTATTATATTATTGATGAATAATAAGTCACTTAGCAAATAAAACATTTTACTGGATCATAATTAGTGTTTTTTCAGTGCTTGTTAATGAGTTCAAACATGGGTCAAATTTGACCCGCAAACACTAAAGGCGTAAACCCTTTTCTGCTAGTTATTGGTTTGATTGATGGTTTACAGCCTTCTAATATGTGTTTGCATTGATTACTGATGGTTGCTGATTAGACTCAGTTTCTAACAGCAGTATGCAGTAAATAGTTGACCTTTGTGTGTGCGTGTTTTTGAACTACTTTCCTAACATGATGTGCTTGATGGTGTTATTAATGACTCTTAATGAAACTTGAAAGCTCAGCGTTCTCGTTACCCTTTAGTTTCCCTTTCTATAAGTCATGAACCTTTATTGACCTAGAAAAAGTTAATATTTCTCTGTCTATCAGCTGCTTTGTGTTTGCAGTTTATTTACTGGTTTTTCACACATGATTTCATACCAGTTGGAGGAGTTAAACCTGTGACTTTCTGCTTTTGTATTATTATCCAGCCTGCTGCTGTTTCTACTGTATTTCATGCAGTTTGCAGGTTTCAAAAACAGAAATACGCCAACATCCAGCAGCTGAACGTGCTGTATCCACATAGTTAATGGTTGGAGGTGGTTAATGTGGGCAGCTGTATAAACTGTGTACGCCCACACCTTTTGAAATTTGACTGTTTGTGCTTTTACAAATGCAAAAAGTACCGAGTGATGATCTGAGGATTTACTGATTTCAGCTCTAAAACATTAAAATATGTCCTGAATGTGTAATTGGAACATGAGGCTCATTAAAAATGCATCGTCTATACTTTCCCTGCATTTGTACAGATGGTTTCAATTTCACATACAGTTGAGAGAATTGAACCATGTGAACAAAGATCAGGAAACCTGCTATGCAGCACAGTCCAAGTTGTTTTTCATTTAGTGAATTGCACATTAAAATGATGTAATTTAAGCTTAAATTTCACCTAAACTTAAGCTAAGCCCCTGTATGTATATATGTATGTATATATATGCTATTTTCATTGATAAATCTGCAGTTTATTTCATCAATTCAATGATTAATCGTTGCGTTTGTGAAATGTGAAAAAATGACATTGCATTTAAGTCTTCAATTTGCTTGTTTTGTCTGACCAACAGTGTAAAAACCTAAAGATTTTTAATTTACTGTCACATATGACAAAGAAAAGCAGCAAATCTCCAGAGAATATTTGGCCTTTTTTGCTTGAAAAATGACAGAAACGATTATTCGATTATCAAAATAGTTGCTTATTAATCTTCTGTCTATGACTAATCAATCTGTCAACTAATTGTTACAGCCTCAGCTAATATTCTTAAATAAACACAACTGAGACCACAGCGGCCCGTTTCCTTTGTCTACGTGATCTATCTGAAGGTGTTTGTAGTCTACAACCTTTTTACATAGATACTGAAACTATTTTAAGCTTAGTTTCAAGTGCTCTGCATATTGAGTGACTGACCTACGAGTTATACGTGGAATCTTTTGAACTTTGTTTGGCCTTTTTATCTAGTTTTATTCCAGTCATTCATTAATTGCATTCCATTGAAGAGGTTCGTGTGGGTTGAGGTGCGAAAACACTTCATATTCATTTCATCAAGTTGGAGTTTTATACTTTATAAATAAGCTGATTAATAATAATCAGCTGAATATTGATAATGCATCACTAGCAAAAGTATTGCTTCTGGCAGGTTGCAAGCATGTTTTCCAGCCATAAACTCACCAGGAGAAAAAAAAACCCTAAAACAAGGTCACTACTGATGTCTTCTACCTACTATAGAAGGGGGGAAAAAACAGCTGGGAGCTCCCTCTACTCCTCTAATTTGTCAACATCACCAGACACCTCATTTCCCCCCTCAGTCAGGAGAAGAAAATGTGTTGTTTTAGTGTTTTAGCATCATTAAATTATCAGCAGTGTGACAGTTTTAGTGGCCTACTTGACCATGAGGGACTGATCAGCACGGTCTGGCAGCGGCGTGTATATAAGCGCGGGGGAGTGTTGTTTTGATGAGATTTCCTTCAGTATAAACTTTATTACCTTCAGTGGCTTGGCCTTGCTTTTTATCCTGTCCTCGTCTTTGCGGCTCCTCTTCCTTGATGCGGAGCGATCTCTTCTTTCCCTGCTTCGCTCCCTCCTCCTGTCTTTCTTACTTCTGAAAGAAGCCAAAGAAATAACCGATAATAAGAACCAGTCGCAAACGTGCAGACACCGCATCCTTGACGTTTACCGAGCAAATACGGTCGTAAATCCACTTAAAACCTATAAAAAGACATGGGACAAGCATATGAAAGCTATAAACATCTAAAATATTTGGACAGGGTGGGTATGTGTTGGATTTTACCTTTTTGGTGAGGGTGATCTGGCTTTCCTTCGAGGGCTCCTGGACCGATCCTTACTCCTCCTTTTGTGGCCCCTGATAAACACATTAACTGGCTTTAGTACACTTTTTGGAGAGTTATTTTGTGGGAAAGCAGCAGTAGTGTGTGCCTTAACCATTAGGGATAAGAAAAAACAACAAGAAATGTATTAAAAATTCAAAACTGTGTGCAAGACCTTATTTCTTTAAAAGATTCATAAGTAAGAAAGACATTTTTTGGTGCCAGATTCAGACAACAGGAGCCAAATTCAGACCGTCGCTGTGCTCAATATGAACCCAGTGAACCTTACTACCAAGGACAGAGATAACAGAGTGACACCGCAGTAGAGTAGATGTCTTCTAGATAATGATGAAAACAGATGAAGCTGCACATCCTTTATGACACGGAGGCACTGAACGGTGTTTATTTCAAAGAAAAACAAATCATGAACGCCCTTCTATGTTGCGTGCTTCCCGACATACCTTGAGCGACTACGGCTGTGTCTCTTGTCTCTGGATCGAGAGCGCCTCTTGTGGTTACTTCGGGAACTGTGGGAGTCACTCCTCGGCCATGACTTCTGTGACGGTCTGCACCATCGAGAGAGGAAAAATAAAAAAATGTCACTGCTGATTCGACACAATCGCAGTATCACAGCAAGGGAAATGTAAAAGCCTTTAGAGGTCTAGTTGTTCACCTGTGTTTCGAACGGGACCTTTTCCTCCGCGTTCTTGAGTGTGAAAGGGAGCGTGACCGTGAGCGTGACCGGCGTGACCTTCTAGACCGACTGGAGGAACGCTTCTTTGTTTCTGCTAAGAGCAAGAAGAGCACAAGCAGATCCCCGGCGTCAGAACGCGACGCAGCTTCTTCAGTGTTGTGTTACTAAAACTCTTGATAGACGTTAACAGATCAAAATGTTCTACCTGGTTCTATTGCAGCAGCGATGGTAGACTGGGCCTCCCTCACCCTCTTCATCACACTTTCTAGCTCCTTAGCAGCAGCCTGTGGCGTCAGCTCTGGGGGTTTTACTATGGCGTTGTTGGAATGATTAACCCTGAAAGATAAAAAAACTATATCAACAGACATAAACCACTGAAATTACATGAATCAATATCTTTCTTTCAGAACGTTATTAAGAGTAAATAAGTGACACATTTCTTCAGTTACAATATCTGATGCTGGATTTGAGTGTGCTACATACTTCAGGGGCCTGTCGCCAAACATGACTCCGTTGAAGGTCAGGGCTCTGGCGACGGAGTCCTGCTCGACAAACTCTACGAAGGCGAAACGCGTCGGCTGAGTCTCGTCTCCGGCCATCCGCACAAACTTTACGTCTCCCACCTGCTTGAAGAACTCCAACAGCTGCTCTGCGGTGGTGGTCTGAGGAAAGAGAGATGAACCGAAATTTACTGACAGCAGGTTTACAAAGTGCAGAATGTAAAAGATTTGTTTCTTGAATTAATCTGGTTAACTCATTCGATAAAGAGTTTTAAGGACCTGTTATCATCAGCACCACATGGTCCCAGACGGAAAAGGTTAGTTCCACTAACTGAAAGGTCAACAGCACTTAATGGGCTTTATTTATCTTCTCTACTGGTCACAAAGACTTGATGAACTAATAGCTGGCAATGAGCTTTACTAGCTGAGACTGTATTCTTACTGAAATGAGGCATCTTGTACTGTAATATGAATGGGGAAATGGTTGCTGAGGTTACATCAACAACGGAAAGCATGACTCCTTGTATGTAAAACAGGTTTCTCCTTCTGACTAAGTTTTGGCTCACTCTCACCAGTGTTGTTTTCAGCCTTAGTAGGCAGCTGTGGTGACAGACAGCATAATGAGCAGAGGAATTTTGTTAATTTGTTTAGTTGAGTTTTGAATTTCCGAGAAATAGGGCTCTTTTCTCGGTTAATCATTCGGTTTATGAAATCGGGAACAATCAAGGTTATCTTATCTGTCTGTTATTTTCTTGATTAATTGTTTGGTCTATAAAATGTTAGAAAAATGTGATCACTGTTTTCCAAAGCCCAAGGTGACATCCTCAAACTTCTTCTTTTGTCCCGACTAACAGACCATAACCCAACGATATTTAGTTTATTGTAGCAGAAGACTAAAGAAAACAGAAAATATTCACATTTGAGGAGCTGGAATCAGGGAATGTGGACTCAAAGCAATCGATTATCAAAACAACTGGCAATTACTTTTCAACTAATCGATTATTCGTTGCAGCTCTACACAAGAATATTACATACCAATTATCACACAATATTGTGTTCTCACCACAAACAAATCCCAGTATAGTTTCCTGGAAAGCAGACAGAGAGCCACTGAGTGATTGACAGCGTTCTCACCAGCCAGAACAAACTGGACCGAAGAGCCGACGTGTGAACATTTAACAGTTTATCAGATACAGAATCGATTACGTTACCTGTGAGTTCAAGTTGCCGACGTAGACGGTCCGCCTGATCTCATCGATTTTTGAGGGATCTACATTTCCCATGAGGGGGGGCTGGGAGTGGGCTGACGCCGCGGGGTCGAGACTAGCTGATAGCCGGTTCACTATGGGGAGGTTCAGCTGCAGGTGTCAAACACACACACACACATATATACATATATTTATCATGTTATATTTAAGTTGCATGACAGACAAGAAAACGAGCGAACCGCAAGATGCTGACTCACATTCTGAAGTGGAGCTGGAGTAGGAATAGGTAGTAGTCCCCCGCCAGGAATCAGACTGGGCACTGGGGTAGCAGGTGCCAACAGTGACAAAGCCTTGGCCTCTTCTGGGATCTTCCCTGCAGAACAGAAGCGGATATTAGTGAAGGCAATAGAGAGACTCTATTCTCTCTGTCTCCTCTATGTCTGCACAATTAGCCCACTGTATTCTAGAGAGAAAGAGAGCATACACTTCCCCATACAGCCTACACGTCTTCTACTGTCTACCCATGGTATACTGGAGACCGAGCACCTTAACTCTGGTTTTTATAAAAAATTATCCTTCTCAAATCAATCTCAGTTATTATTGTCAATAAACTGCAATGATTTTTTTCTTTAACTTTTCACAAACAAAAGGGTTTGTCCTTGTTCTCTTTTCATAGATCAACAAAAAAAAGCAAAACAAAACAAAAAAAAAAACAATGCAGAGAATGAGTCAACACTTTGATGCATGGGTCACCTGTACTGGAAACATATTGGTCATGAACCATACGATATCAAGCATGGGCGCTTTTCCTTGGGGGGGAGGGGGGGCGCGCTCATTTCGCAGTGTTGGAAAGATGTGCAACACAAGACAACCCCAATGGCTGCATCACTAATAGCACACAGAACATCAGATACAGAAAAGAACAACAATTTTAAGAACTGTAGGAAATGTTAGCCAAGACTTAGCTGTAAAAACAACGGATTAGGAATTTTTGCTCATTCCACTCTGGATTATAATCTGTTGCTTTCTTATAGGAGAGAGAGGGATAAATTAAGACCAAAAAAAGAGACAAAATTACTATAAATTCACTTCACTATAGCTGGAGGCTCTGAGCATGAATTACCATTTGTTTAATGCGACAGGTTTTCAAAAACAAATAACGACGGGAAGCATTAAATGCATGTGTCACGAATTTCCAAGAGAAAATGATGTTAAAATGGATCATGTTATTATAAAATACTAAAAAAAAAACATCCATATCAGAGCTTCATTGTACTACTGTGAGGTTAAACTCACTCAAATCTTGCATTTTCACTACAAACTTCAGCACAGATCAAAAGTGCAAATAAGAAAAGATTAAAAAGATGCTAAGTTCAAATGAGTTTTCATTACTGGGTCTCACTTTCAGAATGACTAACCCCTCACTACGTCAACAGGAGTAGGAGACAAGAGAGTAAAGTGTTAGTGATCCTCCTAGCATCCCATGTGTGATACACATCCCACCGGTATGCCGTAGCAACCTGGACAGAATTCAATCACACACAAGCTGCAGCTGTAGCAGAAAAGAGAGAGGGGGGTGGGGGGTTGGACAATAATCAAAACAACAAACCAAAATAACAAATATAAAACACAACGCTAGAGATAAGCAATACTGTAGTTTCTAGATAGAGACAGTAGAGAGTGGACAACATGGGAAAGTATGAAAGGAAACAAACCAAAAAAGAAAAGAAAAATAAATAAAAAGAGACAAGGTGTCCATCTTGGAAGGTTCAGCGGGCTATTCTCCTGGTCACATTCCCCCTTGAAGGCTGCGTTGGCCCGATCGGGGATAGTGGCTTGGAAAACAATGCCTGACTCAGGCTAGTGTAGTGTAACAGCTGGGCCAGTCTAGTCATCTGATATGCACACATAATCACACAGAAAAAACATACAAAACCAAATTAATAAACTCAGTAGCCATCCAGCACCAAGTCACGTGGACAAAAAGCATCAAGTTAGAGGTGATATCATTTTTTCTTTTTTTTTGACTGTACACAAGGGAACAACAGTGGCACCAAAGGGGAGGGAAATTTAAAGAAAAGGAGCACCAAAAATAAAAAAAGAGAAAAGGGTTTAAGTTAGCTGTGCTGCCATGGATTTATATTGTAATTTCCATGATACAAGTAACAAATAATGGCAGTTTTTTGGGGGTTTTTTTTCAAATGGAAAATACACAAGCTACATGTTCCAGTGAACCCAGTGTTTACAGTGAGGTAAACCTGAATAATTCAATGTCTTGAAGCTTAAAAAAACATTCAACATAGCTGCAATGTGATCTGTATAAACCACCTTTGTGACACCAAACAGACACCCTGGAAGGGTGCTATGAGAAATTAGCTAGCTAATGTTTAAAAGTAAGGTGATACAACCCGTCACCTGTGTCAAATAATAATAATAAAAAAAGCTAAATTCAGAACTAGTCAATGGCACAAATTGCCAATTATCCATGTGAGTTAAAAAACAAAACAAAACAAACAAACCCAGATTCAACCAAAACGCCAAACGGTTGAATTTAAAGGGAGCAAGGACATAGCAAGTCCACCGAGACAAGTGAGACATTTCATTTTTTAATGTGTTTAAAAGAAACAGGCTACACTCACCTTCCGCACATGGCACTACTATCAAAGCTCTGTCAATAAAAACAGTATTGGTGAGATGTTGCGCCACACCAACACTGGAAGGGTCTCGGTACTTTATATAACACACTTTGGAGGAGAAAGACAGAGGGGCATTGCTGTGAAAGAGAAAACAAAGCAGAATAGAGAGGGGTTAGTTATTAATTATACCCGCGACCGTCTTAAAATGAGTGTTTATGTGGACCGCAGGAAGGCCGCGAATCCGCGCTGTTGCCTGGCAAGCTACGCCGGGGGGAGGTCGCTCTTACTCGGGCGGGTAGAGCCGCAGCTCCTCGATGTCTCCCAGGAAACCGAACAGTGTGCGCATCTGCTCGCTGCTCACCGCCGAGGACAGGTTGGTGACCTGGACGACAGCAGTCCCCGGTATCCCGCTCATTGTGCAAAACTGATAAATGCGTGGACAATCTTTCTGTGTGATATTTGTACAATATTTATTTATCAGTCACCCCTGCTCGGTGCAGTATACAGTACATCCAGGGAGGCGGAGGGAGGCTTCTTCTTCTTTTTCTTCTTCTGATTTGTAAACGCAGGTTGACAATAAACTTTGAGGTGTAATACCGCCCTCTAATGTGTTGGAAAATACATTACTCTACCTAGAGCTCTAAACTGACAAGTCTAAACACAAAATGCATTTTTCTTAGTGTTTCCTTAGTGCACATACATCCAAAAACCACCACCATAACCTGACAAAACATAAAAAAAAACTGTATATTATATAAAGCATCTCATGGGCATGCAATCAATCAATCAAACTGTATTTGTATAGCACCTTTCATACAGGTTAGTGCAACTCAAGGTGCTTTACAGATGACTGACGAGCTGATAATAAGACAGAACAAATGTAAAAAAGTAAAAACAACTTGAGATGAATGCACACGAAAAAAGATAGAAATGTAATAAAACCAATAAAATAGATAAAAATAAGAAAAGAACTATATAAAACAGGTAAAGGACAATGAAGTATATTTTCTCTAAATGCAGGTGTTGGTGTCAGGATGTAGGAATAGTTGGCAGCTTAAGTAAAAAAAAGAGTTCATGTGACAGAGAAATGCAATTCAGTTTTCCATTTATTGCCTCCGTTCAACTTTTTTAAGAAACAAATGCATAAATCAATAATCAACACAATAAATCAAGCTATCTGTAAATAAGATAGAAATGTATCTAGATAGTAGGGAAATAAACATTTTAAAAGATCAATACAATAAAATAAATGATTAAATAAAAGACATAATACCCAAGTTTAAAGATATGAACACTTGGAGCTGCTCTGAGTTCCTTAAACTGTTCCAGCAGCTTGAAGCATAAAAACTAACAGCTGCCTCACCAAAAGTTTTTGTCCTGCACTTTGGAACAACTAAAAGACTCATGCCAGAGGATCCATAGACTGTATAAAAATAGAGAGAGGACCTGAGAGGCCGTCCTGGTTCATACATCGCAAGCATGTCAGACAAGTGGGCTGATGCCAAACCATGAAGGGCTTTAAAGTCAATACAGAAACTGACAGGCAACCAATTTAAGGTGTAAAACAGGCATAATATGGGAAAAAAAGATAAGTATGAGCTTCTTACTGGTAAAGTAAGTGACCTGGAATAGGCTATGATACAATGACAGAGAAAGTAATATATATCATTGTGTAAACTAGCTATTTTAAGACATATATTATCACTCATTCAATAGATCAATTTTATCTTACTAACTATTTCCCTCCTCTTGATTTACTCCACCTGAGCTGCTGCCTTTCAGTATGGATGAAAATGTGAGTATGAGCTTCTCACTCAGAGAGAAAATAACTTAAAGTGCTGTATGTTATTGTGGAAACTAGCTATCATATGCTACACCTGTTTATCTATATAACTTTTTTAATAATTCAAAGATTGTAAATTTGGCTAACCATTCTTTCTCTTATCTTATATTACTCCCCCACCTGAGCTGCTAGTGTTCATCTAATATGGGGAAAAAAGGTATAGAAAATGACCTAGAATAGGTTATATTCTATATTAATATATATTTTTTCACATAAGTGTAGATTGCCGTACCAGTCAGAAATTGTAAATTACATTAAAAAAAGTCTCCAAACTTCCATCTCAGTATGAAATACTCTTCTGGGGTCAACACATCAATGTTTACAGGTGAAAATATGTTTATGTAGCTGTAGTCTAATGTGTCTAATGCAGCACTATAGTCATTGTTACTGTTCACACATTCTAACTGCAAACTTCCTTTAATAATAATGTAATTACATTGTAAAAGCCTATAAGTATGTCCTAGACTCAGATAATCTATGGTGATGCCAAAGATTAATGGTTAATTTACAGATTATTTAGTCTGCAGGCCACACTTCATTATCCATTAGTGTGATTTATGTTTGGGACATGCTGACAGCAGACTACTTGTTTTCGGTGTCACAGGACAGCAGTCCTCTTGTGTGTTTGGCGTTCCTGTGTCAGCTTAGAGTGGATAGAGTGTCAGCCAAACCACACAAATCCAGCATCACTCTACTAATTTTATCCCGGTCAGTCTACTAAACACACCGAATCACCTTCAGTCCCTTCAACACCCTCAACACCCCGCTCTCTCAACTTATCTGGTCTGGTGTTGAATTCAATTTTTTAAAAATCAGACTTTTAAAGTGATTCTGTGTGTGTGAGAGATTTTTTTTTTAAAACTTCAGTCATGTTGGATTAATGTTAAGCTTCTTAAATAGTGAATCAGCTGCAGGTGTCAAAAAAATAAATAAATCTGCCATCTGGAGCCTTTTTCAACAAACTATTTGGATAATTTAGTAAAAACCCAGAACAGGTGTTTTTACATCTGTCTGTGTTCCAGATTTGAACACCTCCTACTAATCCAACAGACCTGAGGAACCATTAAAGTTCAGGGATTTAAGGAGGTCACATTGAGCAGGTTGGAAACACTTCAGAGAGAAATCTGTCAGTACACACTTAACACTTTTCTAGCAACACGAATCCATGAAGGAATCAATCAAAGGTGATACAGATATTAGAAATCTACTTTACATGTTCCTATATATGATTTATAACACATTCATAAGCTGCTACCTGCTTATCATTATCTTACAAAGTGCAGTACTGTGTTTGCATGATATTGTGTACACACACACAAAAAAATCTATTACATGCTGGCAGCCATGTGTGTGAGGAGGGAATGGTCATTATATGTCAACAGATGAACAAACCATTAGGCAAACATGATAAGTGTATGAATGGCCTGAGGGTGGCGCCAGAGCAGAGGCCATGTTGGTACTGATATTTAAAACGTCTGCAGTGGTGGCAATTTATCTCACACTCAGGCCTTGTCCAACTTCTCTCAGCTTTAACTATTCTAGTCTACTCTCAGTTTACTAAACTCAATTAAAGTTAATTAAGTTTGTGCAACATTTGAAATAAAAATAACTGCTTTGGGAGAAAACAGTGGCAGCTTGACGAAGGAAACAATCTAAAACATCAGCATGTTGCTTGCTGAGTGTGTAAAAGGCCTTCAACACTCTTAAACTGGCAACTGGTTCACACACACACACACACACACACACACACACACACACACACACACACACACACTTGCTGTGTTATTGTCTGGTCCAAAACCTCAGCAGCCTCCTCACAATCTGTCAGTACACACTTAACACTTTTCTAGCAACACAAATCCATGAAGGAATCAATCAAAGGTGATACAGATATTAGAAATCTACTTTACATGTTCCTATATATGATTTATAACACATTCATAAGGCTAATGCTGCTACATGCTTATCATTATCTTACAAAGTGCAGTATTGTGTTTGCATGATATTGTGTACACACAAAAAAAAATCTTTTACATGCTGGCAGCCATGTGTGTGAGGAGGGAATGGTCATTATATGTCAACAGATGAACAAACCACTAGGCAAACATGTTAAGTGTATGAATGGCCTGAGGGTGGCGCCAGAGCAGAGGCCATGTTGGTACTGATATTTAAAACGTCTGCAGTGGTGGCAATTTATCTCACACTCAGGCCTTGACGAAGGAAACAATCTAAAACATCAGCATGTTGCTTGCTGAGTGTATAAAAGGCCTTCAACACTCTTAAACTGGCAACTGGTTCACACACACACACACACACACACTTGCTGTGTTATTGTCTGGTCCAAAACCTCAGCAGCCTCCTCACAATCTGTCAGTACACACTTAACACTTTTCTAGCAACACGAATCCATGAAGGAATCAATCAAAGGTGATACTGATATTAGAAATCTACTTTACATGTTCCTATATTGGATTTATAACACATTCATAAGGTTAATGCTGCTACCTGCTTATCATTATCTTACAAAGTGCAGTACTGTGTTTGCATGATATTGTGTACACACACAAAAAAAAATCTATTACATGCTGGCAGCCATGAGTGTGAGGAGGGAATGGTCATTATATGTCAACAGATGAACAAACCATTAGGCAAACATGTTAAGTGTATGAATGGCCTGAGGGTGGCGCCAGAGCAGAGGCCATGTTGGTACTGATATTTAAAACGTCTGCAGTGGTGGCAATTTATCTCACACTCAGGCCTTGACGAAGGAAACAATCTAAAACATCAGCATGTTGCTTGCTGAGTGTGTAAAAGGCCTTCAACACTCTTAAACTGGCAACTGGTTCACACACACACACACACACACACACACACACACACACACACACACACACACACACACACACACACACTTGCTGTGTTATTGTCTGATCCAAACCTCAGCAGCCTCCTCACAATTACTGTAACTGTATGTCTTGCAACAACCAACTGTAAACACAAAGCTTTTGCATTGTGGTGAACTAAAGGTATTATTTTGTGGTTTTTGGACTCCTTATGGAATTGCACAACTACAGTAAACCTGTAATTCTTCAAGTTTGTTTATATTTTTATATACAGTACTGTGCAAAAGGTTCGGGCACTAAAAGCAAAGTGAGGACACTTTTTAAATATAATGCCATGAGTTGTTTTTATTTATCAATTAACATAATATGAAGTTCAGTAGACAGAAGAAACCCGAATGAAATCAGTACTCGGTGTGAGCACGCAGCAGTTCTCCTCGGTACACCTGCACACAGTTTTTCAAGGTACTTGACAGGTCGGGTTGTTCCAAACATCTTTGAGAAGTTGCCAGTTTTGTGGATTTAGGCGTCTCAGTTGCAGGACTCCTTGTTCTTCTTGTCAATCAAAAGTTATTTTTGACTCTGGTTGTATGTTTGGGGTCGTTGTCATGGTGCAGAATAAATTCGGGACTGATCAAACACCTTTCTGATGGTACTACATCATGGATAAGAATGTAAACATCTAAAATCCCTAAAACTTTTTGCACAGTATTGAGTTATTAGTTTTTTATCTATTTACCAGAGAGAAAATTAAACTTTGGATTGTGGTATTATTGGTAACACGCTGCTAATTTAATGACTGCATATTAACTGCTGAAGCCTGAACACACACACACGGTTCCCTGGACTGTCCAGTTGCATTGTATGCACTGTTTTATTCATTTACTACACTGGTAGTAAAAGCAAAGTAATTCTAGTTTCGGTATCATCAACTCAATATAAACACAGATGAAATGAAGACAAAAGAATCATTGTTAAAGAGCATTAGTTTATTTTCCACAGGTTACTTCAGAAACAGGTAATTATATACAAAATCTGGAATGTTGGATAAATGCATATCAATCATCATCATCTCACTGTGGCAGTTTCCTTGAGAAACCTTAGAAATACTAGCTATACATTAAAACGGGTGCGCCTCTGCATTGCAATTTATTGCTGGTTGTACAATCTCAAGTCACTAATGCCATTATTAATTCTTTTCTCGATTTTTTTTTTTTAATTTTTAATTTTTTTTTAGAGTATTTACAATTTGATTAGTAAGGTCTAAAATCCACAGAAGACTGCTAAATAAATAAGAACAATACGGGAGCATAAGAAACAGACCGACATGAATGAAGAGAATGTGACGACATGTTATCTCCCTAGATTGTCTACGATGTCAGACTACGTTTTTTGCCATGAATATAAAGTGACGGTTACCCATGAATTTTTTTTGTCCCCCCTCCCCTCCTACTCTTAAGAAAGTCGACAGAAATCACCAACAAAATTCAAAACAATATAAACAACAATTTCATTTGTGTAAAATACAATACGTGGTGTGAAAAATTTAAGGGGAAATGCACATTATATCATCATTTGGCTACGAATAAGACTCAATTTAAAGCATTTTTTAGCTTCAGTTTTAAAAATTACAGGTACAGCTACCTTTAAAATAACTTCTAATATTTTTTAAAGGGATAAAATTTGTTAATTACCACAATGTTTTTATTTCGATCTGACAGTGCCACAAGAATAAAATAGGTTTCAAACTTAATTACATACAGGAAGAGTACAGCGGATGACATCATCTACTGCGTTAAAAAGTCGAGGGAATGCAATTTGTTGAAACACCGTGAGATAAAACGTAATTATATATTTGTACAAAACAATTCAGTGGTCACAAATTGTACTGCTGGAATTTATGGGGGCCTCCGTTACTTTTAGGTGAATTCTATCATTTCCGTTTTCTATCGGAAACACGTCTCACTGAATAATTATCTACCAGTGAATGAATATTAACAGGCTGATTTCATGCAACTGACGGGTACACGTAAAAAATTTAAATCACACCGAGTGGACACGACATCACCTTTAAAAAAGACATTTTTTTTTCTCCTTCTGACACAATGATGAGATGCAGCTTTGACTGTATTAGGTTTGTTTTTTTTCATTTACCATCAGTGTAAGTTGATTATTTTTGCACAAATGAACATCAGGAGTTGTGGTATCCTAAGCAACAGACTCAAGTCATAAGCCAGTAAAAAGCATTTGGGCAAAGTGACACAAACATTCACTTTTACAAACAATGCAGAGGATTTTTTTTTTCTTCTTTTAGCACTACTGTATATATTTCCTGTGCGATTTCATTACAAAAAAAAAAAAAAGATTCTTTTTACAATATAAAAATCATGTAAAATCATCAGGGATTACTAAAAGGTCGTGTTGTTTTTAAAAATGCTATCCGATGTTTCTGAATGTAAAATAAAGGCTTTAAAATATTGCTTTTAAGCCGTTATGCTGCAAATGTACTCAGAAGTGTTGTGACTATGTGAATATTGCTTGGGTGCTGGGGTCAAAAGGTCCTCCCCTATTCAAACAGTTCAAGGTCTATGGCACTTGACAACTTGCTTCTCCCGACTCTACTCTCTGTACAGCAAAGAAGAAGAAGAATAAAGAAAAAAAAGATCGAAACACTGCCTTGAAGTGATGAGTAAAAAGCACGAGTAAAATATTTTTTACAGACACAAAAAGGCAAACTGTGGTCTTCTCCCATGTAAAACATAAAAACTGCTAGACGTTGAAACCCCTTGCAACACTCGTTTCATCGATTACTGCCTTAAAAGATGAAGCCCTTAAAAAAAAACAACCAAACAAACAAAACAAACAAAAACGAGTGAAATGTTGACCTGTTCAGATATTCTTACGTTATCTCCTGCTTTTGCCTTCTGTCCACAATCCCCACACTTGCTTTGGTTAACTAGCATAACCGCCACATCTTTCCCCTCTGGTTAAACTAAAAATCTTCCCCCGAACAGATTAAGGCCGAGTAAAATACACACATCTCTCCTCTCGTATTTCCCCCCCCACAACGATGTTTGAATTTCCATCCTGTTTTCCCAGTCTCGCACACGCAGAGACTGCAATTTCTCCCAACATCTGTGAAGTTGTGATCCATTTATATTGTGAATTTTTGTTTTTTTCTTCTACACAGCACAGGTGAGTGGCGTGGTTATGTGATATGCCGAGCAGATGAGCTGGAGGAGGGTGTTCACAGGTTTATGGAAGCAAAAGGGAGAGGGGGGAGGGGGAGGGGGAGGGGCGGGTGGATGATTTCCTCTTGTAAACTCTTCGATTTTGCAAAAGAAGAGGAAAAAAAAAAAAAAAATCTCTCCCAAAAGAACAAAACAAAAATCAAAACACCACCTTGATCTACATTCGTCTCCACTTGAAAAGCACGTAACACTGTCCTCCATATAAGATCGCACGGCAGACCTGGAAAATGGTTTCAACATCTTAAAATTTACAAAAAAAAAAAAAAAGGAAAAGAAAGAAAAGGCAAACTGGATGACAGAAGAGAGGGAGCCCTGCTAGCCCTCCTAGTGGTCAGATTCAGTTCATGTCCATTAGCAGAGATAAAACTCATGATTTGGGGGGTAAAATGAGTTTCGGACTTAAGAAAAAAAAAAAAAAAGAAGCAGAAAGAAACATAAAAGATGATCTGTACAGAGACCACAGTAATTATTTGCATCAGAGCAAGTCATATCTTCAGCTTCTTTTGTATAAAAATATA
This sequence comes from Thunnus thynnus, assembly GCF_963924715.1. NCBI lineage: Eukaryota > Metazoa > Chordata > Actinopteri > Scombriformes > Scombridae > Thunnus > Thunnus thynnus. Next base: position 7,368,344 of record NC_089535.1, read on the forward strand.
TATACCACAGTGATGGCCTTTTTGAGGACTCGTACTTGCAGATGTTTGCCACCGTCTCGCTTAAGATCCACTACATTCAGTGGTTTTCCCATTTTATCAAGGCTCTGAATATCTCTACTATAAATAGTCCCGACAGGTATGAACAGATCAGTCTCTTCTGTGTATAAAAATATGAGAGTCAACAACATAAAATTTTTTTCTCTGTTCTCTCCTCTTGTGCCACCCTCCCGAAAATGTTTAAAAGAGGTCAGTTTCAGTTGAGTCTATGCTTGCATTTCTCTTATGATAATCATATCCACAGTGCTCGGAAATGTCTTCAGGAGGGACACAGCGTTCCCGTGATCGATATTCACAAAGTTGTATCCGTTTGCCTGAAAAAAAAAGTTGGAAATTTTGGGTCAACATGGTGAAAAAAACCTTGAAGAATAATCACAAAAAGGTTTGACGAGAGTGTGATATTTGTACAAACAGCAGAATACCTGGATGATTTTATCTCCAGGCTGAAGAATCTTGGAAGCCGGTCCTTCAGGTTGAACCCGTGTCACAAATATACCCTGAAATGGAAAATACTGTATTAATTACATATATTAAGAGCCACTAAGTTACACATTTCTGTGAAAAATATATTTATGGAAATTGAGGTGTCCTTTAAGTACAACAACAAAAACAACAAAAAAAAAGGTGAATTTACATTGTCATCTGGACGAAAGGGGTTTCCCCGGCCTCCTACTCCTCCTGATATACTGAAACCCAGCTCTGGATTCTTCTCCACTTTCACACGGATCTGAAACACACCCACATCATTTCATGAGTCCTTTATTTACAGTCACTCTCTCTTTCTTATATCATTTTTCTATGCAAGTCTTTAAAAAAAACCAAAAAAAAAACCACAACAGGAAGCTGGGGACCGGGCGTTTGTTGAATTCTCACGAAATTTATAATTTAAATAAATCGTGTTGTTTATAAAATAAAATGACTCACATTTCTGGTGAAGATCAGTCTCTTATGGCCTATGATTGTTCAACATTTTGGGAAATTTCCTTATTCACTTTCTTTCTGAGGGTTACATGAGAAGATAGATTCGGTTTCATATCTGTCTGCTGGTTAGCTTAGCTTAGCATAAACACTGGAAACAAGGGGAAACAGCTAGCCTGGCTCTGTCCAAAGGGAAAAAATCTGCCTACCAACACCTTTTAATCTCATTAATCGACATGTAAGGTTATATATGTACAAAAACCAAAGTGTAAAAATGGTGATGTGCACCATTTCTTGGCTGGAGGCAGTACGTAGTTTTTGAATGGATTACAAAACGAGATACGACTTCTTATTAAGTGAGCTTTAGAGGTGCTAAACTAAGATAACCTTCTTAATCTTCTAATATAAATCTCAAGAAAGTGTTTTTTTCCCCAAAATGTGGAACTATTCCTTTAATCAAACTTCAGCCGAGCCAATAAAGAATATCCTCAAAATCAAAATACATTTTTTAAGCAACTCAGCGTTTCTGCGACTAATTTGCACAAACACCATCCTTCACCTCTTGCTGCAGTGTGTCCTGCGGGATGCGCGGGGGCCCCTGGGACTGATGGGAAACTTTGAGCATCAAGTAATCAATGAGCTGCTCTCTGGATGGGTGGCGTGCCATGGGCGCCTGGCTCATCTGAGGAGGACGAACAGAAGGGCCCATCTGTCCGTTCATCAAAGGCACCTTGGAGACAAAAAAAAAACAAAAAACACAAACACTGTTTATTCTTGTTCTTGACTTAAAAGCAAGCTCTGTTGCATCGCGGCAGAAAGCAAATCCCAGTAATTTCACTGGAACATGGTTAAAATTAGACGACCGCATTTTTGCTCTGCAGCTAAAAGTCTGCCGTCATGTCTTATGTATTAAACCTACTTTTCTGTGGGGGTCCATGGTGTAGCTCTGCTGCCCTTGGGGTCCAAACATATCATCCTGAAAAGGAAGAAAGTGGTGATTATTAACTTTGTGCTCAAACCGCACTCACTGATTTACAACAAGCGATAATGGACAAGACAGACAATTAGCTACTGACATGAACATTTCTCATGTCTTAGTAATGACATTAGGCAGCGGGGGTGTTGATTTAGAAGACGGGAAGGGGACACATCTGGTTAAAATGATAAAACACTGAGCTGAACAAGCTGGTGAAGAAGGCTAGCTCTGAGCTAATCTGGAGGTGGTTGCGGAGGGAGGGAGGGAGGGAGGGGAGGATGAGGAGGAAGCTGGACGCTATCCCTGAAGAACCCCTCCCATCCCTTCTGTGATGACCTAGCGAAGACGAGGAGCACGTTCAACCGCAGACTCATCCTTCCTCTGCACGCCACAAAAGCACCTCGGCCAATCCTCCGCAACCAAGGCTCGACCCCCCTAAATATGAGAACTTTAAGACCTACTTAAGGCCAGCAGCTCAGTGTTTTATTTGATCTTTATTTATAATTTTATTCTTATTATCTTGGTTTTGTTCTTGACTCTTACCTGCATCTCTCCTGTGTTTCATTCTCATTGCTGTCGCTGCTTATGACACCTGATTTTTCCCCTCCGGAGATTAATAAAGGTTCATCTTAACCTGCTTAGTTTCTATTCAGACTCTAAGCACCATGTAATTCTAAATATTATCCTCTTGATGATAAAAGTAAATCTTAAAAAGGTTAAGTAGGGAAGGGGATTACACACCACTCTCAAGACATCTTTAGAAATAAAATCTATTTTTCCTTCTACAGATAGATCTAATACCCACTTTCTAGGTCACTCAGACACACACTTACCTTTAAACAAACACAGTTCTCATCCCCACACACACAAAGCGAGAGGTCGTGAGGTGATTCTGAAGCGATCGAAAGTTGGGAGTGAAGATGATGATGAAAATGAAAATAAGTATTCGAGGAGCCGTTAAGAAAAATCATGATTGCTGAGATGTGTATTATAACGACAGGATGATTAAGGTGTGGCGGGTTGGAGGGATAACGCACAGATATAATGATTATGATGTTAAAGAACTTAGTGGGTTTAAAAGGGGGCGTTTTGTACCATATATTATATTCATATCACACATCGGATTGGACATAAATAACGAGCAGGCTTTCTTAATGAAGAGACTGACCTAAAAAAGCAATTTTCTGTTGTCAGCTGTCAATGTGTCGCTAGGAATACATGCCTCCCGTAACTCAGTAACAGGACAGAAACATTATTTTCTCCATTCATTAGTTGAAGGGGATGTAACCACACAGCCTCGGAGCTTTATGAGGAAGTAGTGTCAGCAGATTTTGAATAACTTCTAAATTAGCTCTGTCGCAGCACTGATCAGTTCATCCAGCTTTCTGTTGCGTTTGTTTGTCCTTCTCTGAGTCTACCGTGGAAGTAGTGAAGCCTCTAAATCAATTTGATGATGGTACATATATAAGCAGGCCCCTTTTAAACAAGTCTAACTGCATTAAATAGAGGAGGAGCTACACTAAACACACACAGAATCCATATTTTTTTCTTTCTTCTGAGAAGACATACTAGAAAGGGTTTGTGGTTGTGAGAAATCAGACGTAGGGAGAGACTTTCATTTGTCTGTAAAAGTACAAGTGAAAGATGGTTTCTGAGGGTCAGTGATCACTTCAACATCTAGGAGAGAAGGAAAGCAGACATTTCCTTATCTTCTAAAAGGATGTGAAACTATACAAGAGCTGGAAGCACCCGGCTTAGTATGAGCTGCGAGGCGTAGGGGGGGGGTGGGGGCTAACTACTACTAAGTTTCACAGTACTCACGCAGAAGCCCAGAGCTCCGTAGGGCTGTCCGTCTCTGGCGCTAAAGACCAGAGACCCTTGGCTGGCATGCATATCCCTACAGCTGCTGTAGTGAGACCAGCTCAGCGGAGCGTTATTGGAATTATAGGAGCGAGACAGCGCGTTCTGAACAGAGGGACGACATGGGATAATAAACCGGCACCCCGGACAAGACATGTCACAGCGGGTGGCCATGCAATCCACCGAATGAGTGATGACATATAAAAAGACAACAACAAAAAAGAGGGTTTACAGCATAAACAGACAAACATGCAGTGAATCAGAAATATTTACATACACAGCTGGGTTAGTAGGATTTTGTAAACGGTTGACTCCACAATAAAGAGGAATGGTTCTAGTGGTGTCTAGTGTGGCGAGACTTCAGTCGCCAACCCAAGAAAGAAGAAGTCTTTCAAGAAAGACAATTCAAAGAACACACAACTGTTCTCATACAAACTCATTCTATGGTAAAATGTAGTGAAAACTGTGTTATACGGTTATGCTGGCCTGTGAGGTTGTACATATTTAACCTGTTTATCCCATGAGTGTGATCTACCGGTAGGGCTGTGTGATATGAAGATTATGCTCTGTCTTTTATTTTGCTGTGTCACAAATCACACTCTTTACGGTGATATTTTTGTCCATCTTTCACACGGAAAAGAGTGAAACTAAAAGTGTAAAGGCAACAAATGGAAGTACAACAGCGCACTTCCGGTTTTCGTTTTGGGGCAGAGATGTCTCACTTCATTTTTATTCCAGACACCGCAAACGGACATAAAAACGTGTGAACCAGGCAGGGTTTTTTTTTTTTCCCTCCCTGTGAATTTTAGTGATAGCCTCTACTGCGTTTTGCTGTCGTTTATGGTCATGCTGCTTTTCTCCTCTGCTCTGCTCTCTGACACGGACCAGAAACTATTGACCTTTATCAGGATATGAGATTTTGGTCGTATCGCACAGCCCTATCTACTCATAGGTTAGATCATGAGGACTATAAAGGCTAAACATCTGCTCCATCCTTAAAATATAATAATATCATAATATAAATAAGTTTAGATGATGCATCACTTTGGCAACTGGTAATACATTTCAACATATTAGTACTTTTTACCTTTTCCATTTTCTTGGCCTCGATATGCCGCATCACCTGGTCTCTCCAGTCAGATGGCACCCTTCCTCCTCCCACTCCTCCTCCTCCTCCCATCTGTCCGGGCCCGTCCAGGAGCGAATGCTCAGACTTCACCCTGGCGTTGGGTCTCTTGCTGGGGCTGCTGTGCTGGTAATTGAAGTCACTGACAGACATGGTCCTCTCTGGAAGCTCGTGGGGCTGGGGCCTGGCGCTGTGAGGCCTGGAAGCTCCCGGTACGTCGATGCTGTAAGTGCGAGCCGACAGAGGCCTCTGCATGGCCTGGCTCATTGCCAGCGGACCCCTGGCGAGGGTGTGTATGTCCCTGTACGTCATGTACTCCCCCTCGGGCATCTGCATGCGCCTCGGGTCGCTCATGGAGGCTGTGGAGGAGGTGCTGCTTTGCCTCTGCAGAGTGCTGCTTCTAGGCTGGCCGCCGGTATTATGAAGTCTCTCCTTCGCCCACATGTCCCCAGAGGGTTTGGGACCCATAGGAGGCCCTCGCTGCTGGGGCTGCATGTAAGGAGGTGCCTGATTACGGTTGGAGAAATTGGTGTTGGCTAATGAGTGGGGAGGAGGAGGGAGGTAGCCTTGGTGTTCTGGAGGCATTGGCGTCCTCTGGGCCCAGAGCCCCTCTTTAGGCATGGCACTGCTCGTGTACTGTACGTTGTACTGAGGGGGAGGGATGCCCATGGCCATGCTGGAGGAGATTTGATATCTGCTGGTGCTGGCGGGAGGCTTAGAGGAAGAGAGCAGGTCTGAGGAAGATGCAGAAGAGCTAGGGTAAACCTGGAGAGTCTGGTCATTGAGTAAGGAGGCTGATTTGCTCCTGACTATGCTCTGGCCCTGAGCTCCCGGCCCGGGGCCGGCTCCTGCCATCCTGCAGACTACTGCTGCGTCATGGGAGTCGCTGTCACCATCAAAGGAATACAGCTTCATACCCCCTGTCTCTATGTTGCTGACACTCTGGGACTTCATCACCTGTGGGGGATGGCACCTTTTCTCCGGAGACAGTTCCTCTGTGCTACGAGACAGAGACATGTCACTGCTGGCTGTCACGCCTGTCGAAGCCACATGCACAGCAGATGTCTCCGCGTCAAAAGCCAAGCGATGAGAGTAGTCGATGACCTGCTGGTTTCCATTCTGTAAATGGTCCATGTTGTCGTTGCTAAAACCCTGCTTGCCGTCTAAGTCCTCCTGGGCTACCGAGCCGTTCTTGGTTTTGTCAAACTCATCCAGCTGAATCATGTTGTCGGTCGGCAGCTTGGACACGTTCATATTGATCTGGTCCCACTTGGTGTAGGTGTCTCCCATGCCGTTGTTTATTCCCTTCTCAATGAACGCTAGTCTGGCCTCCATAGACAGGTCGTAATCACCCAGTTTCTCCGGCGGGGTCTGCTGGGTTCTCAAAAGGGCCTGAAGGGACGTTTCAGAGCCGTTACCATTATGGAGGAGAGGGGTGGTGTCTTTAGGCTGGTTCATGTTCTCATCTTCTTGCCTAAAACAAAAGAACAAAGGAGGAGAAACACATGCATCAGATTTTGCAGTAAGATGAAAACTTGTACTGTATGTTACTGTATGTTAAGAACGATACTCACCGGCTTTTTGGCAGGAAAGGCATCTTCGCCTCTCTCTCGGGGGTGCACAGAGAGTTGTCCTGACTGCTGTCTGTGGTCAGAGACACAGAGTCGGACATGCGTGACGGTGACGAACAGTTACTGTTGTTCTGGTTGCTGTTGGCCACCGTGTCATCGAGCAAAGAGTCCGCGTCTTTCCCGTCATCTGTTAATCAGAAATATCATCGTTAGTGTGCTGTATGTAGACACTTATCAGTTCCAAAATTCATGATGTAGACATGATTTTTTTCCTAATATTACCTTTTTTGTCCTTACTTAAAGTCACTACTTTCGGCTGGTTGATGGAGATTTCGATAAGAGGCGGTCTCATCTCTGCGATTTTCATCTCTTCTTCATCTGACAGCTCCTCAGAATCCTGCAAAGACAGAAGTTTTCCTTCAGCTTCATAATATATTTACTTTATTACATGTTTGTGAAATTGAGAGAAATCTAGTAATTAGATAAAAAGTACCTCCAGTGTGTCCTCGTGGTTCATCATAGAGGCCTCTGAAGATTTGAGCGGGACTCTCTGAGAGCTGTAAGACTCCGAAGTGTCTTTCGATTCCGGTGCGGAGACGCTTTGGGCGAACGATACTTGGGGCTCCATGTCTGACGCCGTGCCGTTGGGACAAGGGGCCTCGATCACCTGCTCAAAAACAGTCCAAGCGGTCGGTTGTTTATTAGTGCTGTCAAAATGAACGTGTTCCATTTTTGTGATTAATTTGAAATGCATTAAAAAAAAAGTGACGCAATTTGTTTACTTCCTGTGGCGGCTGACAATGTGATGTGTGACGACAAATGTGTGCTTACTCTGCGTGGTGGAAGATAAACGGACGGCTCTCAAACTCAAGCAACAAACAGATTTATCTATCTGCAGGCAAGATGTGAGTACAGACAGATCTGGATGCTGCAAGTTTTGTGTGTGTGTGTGTGTGTGTGTGTGTGTGTGTGTGTGTGTGTTGTTTGTGTTAAGTGTTGACATTACGGAAAGGACCAGCCTCCTGACAGCAACTGTTTAACTTCTAACCGGCGCTGGGACGAGATAACGGGAATAAACGGGAATACACGCACTCGCGTAACTGAACGCCTGCGTCTACTCGCATTCGGGCGACGTTATCTGTGACAGTAGCCACCCGCGTCAGCGATCGGTTTGCTATGTGCTCTGGTGAAAGGGTGGCACTCGATCAGTCTATCAGAAACCAAAACAGGCGGCGCCCTGCGTTGGTTGATTGATCCTGAAAGTGGAAGTTGATTTCTGGAGGGGTGGCAGAGGGCTGAAGTGTGGTAGAAGGGTTTTAAAAGTACCAGAATGATGAAAATTATGATTGTTAAACGTATATCTGTACTCGAATAAACACACTATACGTGTTTTTTATAACATAAAACAGTTCCTTCCCTTGCACGTAGAATATGCAGTATGATTAGGGGGAACTAAACCGAGGTTAACAAAAATAGACGAGAAATGAAAGTGCACATTTCTTTCTAAGTAAATATCTGTTTTGGCTGAAGCTGACCTTGACGCCCACGTCCTGCACTCCGATGTGGTTCCCCTCGATCGGTTTTGCTTCTTTCCCGGATTCATCACTCGACTCGTCCTCCTTCAGCCTGTGAGCCACCGACTGGGCTGTTTTCACCATGTTCTTCAGCTCGTCCGGGTACGGCGTAGGGTAGCGCTTCAGGTTTCCCTCCTGGAAGAGTACAAGCGTGCAAATTAAAATAATATAGTTGCAGTTATGTCGGAAAGGGCGCTAGGAGAGGTGACGTATGAATGAGATGGATTCGATATCATACAGACTCATTTCACAGATGGATGTTTATGCTTAGAGCCATCTGTCAAACAAGTCGACTAAAGATTCCCATAAATCCTCCAATGATATTTTAGTTAAAATGTTGTAGAAAATGGGACACGAGGGACGTTTTACATTAAGGTTGTTGCATTAAAAAATACTCGTAAATCATGAAAATGCCCTTGCAGTTCTGGTAAATCGTGTCTCCACAGTCATTTTTTTCACCCTTTCCCAATTATGTGAACAGTGACAAATGTGTGATACTAACCCTCGGGGGTGTTTCTCTCTCGTCCTTGTCCTCGTCGCACTCAAACGCCACCTGAGCTCGGTGCTTGCGTTGTTCCTCCCAGAGAGCTGGATTGAAACTCTCGGAGTCAGAGTTGGGAATGTCTGAAATAAAAGCGGACACTGCGATGAGGGATAATTTGTTAGTTTCTTAATGAATGCTTTGTTAAGTCACCCAGAGAGTGTTCGATTCATGCAGGTCTGACTTTGACCACAAGATGGTGCAATGACAACACGAGGAAAGCCGATAGATTGACAAGAGCTGTGGAGGAACTTGTAATTCAAGGGTTAACCCCTTTTAACTCCCGACGCAACCCTGCGACAATGAATCACTAATACCTGGAATTGTTGATCTGACAAACTGGATTGAAATGAAAGCATTAACAAACAGGCTCGGCCCTGTGCTTTAATTTCACAATATATTTAAAAAGATTGACAGAAGATACAGCTGAATTATAAAAGCAAAAAAGGGAAAGTTTGCTGCTACAGGGAAAAAATTAACTTTTCCTCGAACTATTTATGCGTTTGACCTTTCTCAATCTTTAACTCATATTTCAGAGAAAATGTTAAAAGGTTACTTGGCAAATTACCAACACTTGTATGACAAATTTATAACCAGTCAGCCTTCAAGTCAACTCTGCCGACACTCTTGCTTCATTACATTTGTAAAAGGGAGAAGTCAAGACCATTATTACTCTGAAAATGACGTCATAGCAGTGGTGGTTGTGGTTGAAATAAGGCGTCTTCCCTCAAACTTTGAACTGACATCTTGACTTGATGATCTGCTCTCTGTTTTATCTATCAGCCTCCTCTTTTTGAGTTGAAACTAAGTACTCTCAAGCTACAAATACATACATAAAAGTATGTAACATATCTGCTAACACGTAACTGAACTCTTGATATTCAGCTCTGGAAAAAAAAAAAAAAAAAAAAATCATAAAAAAGAAGAACAAAAAAACACACGTAGCCGGTGACATATGTTACTTCTCAGTGAACCCAATATACAGTGGATAATATGAGTCACCTGGTGTGTACTCTCCTTATCAACAGGTAGTAAAACATACTCGTCACTGTCAGGTCATGACTTATTCCAGCTTCTCAGGAAAACACAAGGAAACAGATGAACAGATGAAGCCCATTTGGAAAAAAAAAAAAAAATCCCAGTAAATAACTATGGAAAATGGCATAAAGCAAAAACTAATAGAGGACAGAGTCTACTGACAGTGACTTGTATGACGTTGTAGTAAAAACAAAGCAGCTGACTCACTGCTGTTTCGATAGCTCAGGTACGTAGAAGCTTGAACCGCTAATTACTCTAAAGCTAAGATGGCACCGGGGGTCAGTGGAAGCTGTCTGGTGTAATAAGAAACCAAAACTAACCGATGTTTGACAAAGAGACAAAGCCTAGTGTTTCTTCAGCCCTGCTCTCAGGTTACAAGGTCCTTTATAAAATATGCATTCAAGGATCCTTGCAGGTCACCTATAAGATTAACATTTGGCTAAGATAAAGATGGCAGAGGCTGGAAATTTGGCATCAAAATACATTTAACTGATTTGACAGTTTCATGCTTACAAAACTACTTTTATCTTCATTTTTTATAAATTTCAAACTGTTTGTTGGTGATAAATTCACTAAAAATCAGTCAGCGTTTCATTTTCTGAATAGAAGTAACAAGCCTAGTTTCTGCTGAGGATTCACTGGTGAAAATAGGCTAGAAACATTTTTCAGTTTGAGGGTCTGCCAGAGTAATCACGACGGAATATAAAAGAGAAATTGTGTCCCAGTGAATAGACACAGTACTCACAGTCCTCGGTCCTGGTTTGCTGGGGGAACATGTAGTTGGTCAGCATAGTTTTGTGTGTCTCTGGATCCTCCTCTTTCTGGAGAGGGATCAGGGGCTTTGACTGTGGGGAGACAAAAAGTAGGTTTGAGTGCATTATCTGCAAATCAACAGCGTTTTTGTCGAGACGGTCAATGCTGCAAAGAGTGTCCTGGCGATTCCCTGCGCCTCGCTTTGGCACGGAAAAAGTGAACCCGGGGGCGGCGTCATCTGCACATGAAAAGGCTTAAAAAAAAATCTCACCTAACCGCGGGGAGAAGTTAACACATCACAAGTTGCACCGCTGATGAATTTAATGTGGTTTCCCCTCTCCCTCTAATTCCCCCCCCCCCGTACTTATTTTGAGTTTCGTCCTCTCTAATCTCCTCCAAAAAAATCACCCACCGGTCCCCGCTTTGACTGAGACATTTCCAAATCGCAGCAGGGTGCCTCTTCCTGTCATCCATTCCTAGATGAAGCCGTCAGTGTCTCCCCCTCCTCTCCCTCCCTCTCTCCCTCTCTCTCTCCACCCCCCCAGGCGCTGTCACTGTTGTTGCACCTGCCCATCAGTGCCTCTGTGTCTTAATGCTGATGTGCCTTGTTGGACCTCCTCTCCCGGGGTTCAACGCCTGACACAACTTATTTATATAGCACCTTTATAGTGTCAAAGTGTTTCACGAGTCAACAAAAGCAAAAGAAACGACCATTTTCACTCACTAAGATGAGACAAAACATCAGTAAAAAAAAAAAAGGCCTATTTGTACAAATGGGATCCACAATGACAGACTTTATGTCTACAGGAAGGCTGTTTTGGGGGCAATAGCTTGGTCACCCTTGGTCTTGAACAAAGGGACCCTGGTCATATGACTTTCAGTGTCCTGTCAGAACAGCTTCCTGTTAACAATTAACTAAAGTTAAGCAGGATATTGACCGTGAAGAGTCTTGTAAATTATAAGAACATTCTCATTTTTTTCATTTTGTATTTTACATGCAGTTGAAATGAAACCGGGACAGTGGAGATGTTGGCTCTACGGCTGTTTCCACCTAACAATTTATCTGCAGTCTTCTGAAACAGCTGCAGTTTTCCAGTCACAATTTGTTCAGACATTTGAACAAAGGCTTACAACAGTTCAGTGCGAGTCAACAGACTGTAATAAACAAACTGACTCAATATACTTCTGCGACGTCTTCTCCGACCTTCCTTCACCTCTACACGTCTCCGCTAGACTTGATACGAGTAGTGTGAGAATTCCTTTCCCATACAAAAGTTACTAACTACAGCTGATATGACAAAGTGGGACTGTAGGTCACTTCCTGACACATGAGCTGACCAGACAGAAACGTTTCCACCTTTGATAGGCTTATCTTGTGTTCTGTCGGTGGCAGCGTGGAGGGGGGGGGGGCACGTTAGCCAAGGCAGAAGTCCAAAATTTCGAGCACCAAAACTTGCCTTGGTAACCTTGATCTCTCTCCATCCGCTTTACTTCTTGACTAGCTGCTGCTGTCTTATCTCAGAAACTGGCACCGTGTCACTCAGATTTGTGTCATGTCGCTTTCCAAGGCTTTTTGACAGGCTTTTGACAGGCTTGTCTAGTTTACCATACTGTTGTCCTTAAAACATGCACTAAGGTCAGGATTACATTTTCTGTCATTCATTAGGATCCTTCAACACTTTAAAAAAAAAAAAGATGCAGAGTATCACTAAGTCTGACCTGCGCTGACATTTGGCACATTTAGATGAAATGTCCTGGAACTGAGTTTTGAATGGGTTTTCCTGTGAACTACTTGGCACAACTGGATTCATTTGCAGCTCAATGTTGTGGTAAGTCACGTACGCTGCTGCCATTACGATCGCTTCACTGACGGCTCTAAACACAGGAGCACCTTTTGTGAAGCATATTCTCCAAAAACGGCTGCAATTTACAATTGTTTTCATCATCAATTAATCTGCTGATCAATTGTTTGGTCTTTAAAATGTCAGAAAATGGTGAGAAATGCCCATCATAACTTCTTAATTCATGGTGACGTCTTCAAATGTCTTATTGTGTTTGATCCTCACATTCTCATGAGTTGCAGCCAGCAATTTTTTTTAGCATTTTCGCTTAAAAAAGACTTGATGATCAGCTGATCGGCTGATTGTTGCAGCTCTAATTATTTATACATCATACATGTGGCCTTACCTGATTTTCAGACAGCCACATAGCAGTCATTTGGTTCAGTTTAGTGAAGCTGTAGGGAAGATTCCTCAACCTGCAGTGGAACAAAAACAAAACAGCGACTGGGTTATCTTGCTTCTACTGACAAGATTTACAAATCTGAAAAATTTTTACATTCAACAACAACAAAAAAAAAACAAACCCCAATTTATTTATCACTGCTGGCACAGAGCTGACACCAGGAATGGAAAACCCCTGATTAAAAAGGGTTACTCAATCAGGCTTTAGCTTCCAAACCGACCCATTTTCATTCTGATCAGAGTTAAGACCTTTCGATCATGATGTTGTAATCATCAGGTTGTGTTTCTGATTATGTGTGCGCTCTGGTAAGAATGATGCTCTGTCATTCTTTTTGTTTTTATGTTTTCATGCAATCAAACTACCACGCTGCTGCAGGAATTAAGTTTCAAAAAGACGGTTTTAATATAACACCTGATATGTGAGAAAAATACTAAATGACTTTTGTCCTTACGCTTGACACTTATGCATGAATAATATCGGTCCGGACTCACTTGTTGTTGCTCAGATTGACGACCTTGAGCTTCTGCATGTCGCCCATCTCCTCGGGCAAAGACTCTAGCTTGTTGGAATGTAGAAACAGCACGGTTGCGTTCTTCCAGCTGCCCATCTGTGAGGAGAAAAAAAAAACAGAATCTGAGCCACGAGCCGACAAGTCTAGTTATCGATACGCAGACTGACATAATAACACACCTTCCACAGAGCAACATATATACACTAATATGCATACTCACTTCAGGGGGAAGCTGGGAAAGGAAGTTGTGATCTGCAGCAAAGGTGCGGATGTTGACGCACTGGCCGATGGAGGAAGGCAAGGCTTCGATCTCGTTAAAACTGCAGTCCAGCTCATCCAGAGATGTCAGCCTAATACAGAGAGAAGCAGCAGGAGGAGGAAGAAGATAAAAGGACTTCAAATCATCTATATTGAAGATTTGGAACTTGGTAAAAATAAGAGCTAAATCTTGTGGTTTGTTAAGCTGGGTGGCTTTACCGGGCAGGACGAGACTGTGAAATGATTCCTGATTGCTCTGAAATAAGGCTGCGCAATAATTCAATATAATAGTTTCCCAGTGCATAGAAAAGATATTGCACACAAGCACACAAAACCTTCAAATGCACTGACAGGAAATAACTAAATAATGCTGAAACTCTTCAGAATAATCAGTTCAAACAAGAACTGAGATCACGTCTTTTGCAGACCAGCTACTGTGACAGTAGTAACAGTGAAACCCTGCAACATCCAACAGCATGGATGCATCTTAAAAGCTCCACGGGACATAATTTAAAAACAGGAACATTTCAAACTGAACCCATGTTGACACAGAAGTGCGGTGCAGCTGGGGCTTTTTTTTTTTTTTTGCTGAATGAAAAATGCAAATGCACGCTGGGGATTCGGATGAATGCAAAGTGAGTCTGACCTGCGGGAGTGCTACTGTGTTATAGCATCACAGTGAACTGAAAACACAGGATTTGACCGCTCCCTGCAGACTACAAAAACCAGGGACAAACAACACAGTGCATCGGCAGTGCGCTGAATAAAATCAGCTATGTATAAATGAGAGAAAAAAAAAAAAAAAAAAAATCAGCTTGCTTAGGCTAAAATCCTTGCGTGGGATTAAACTAAACCATAGGCTTTGTCACATAATCTGTGTCAAAGTACACGAGGAGACACATTCTAACATAACGGATAATTGGTGGTGTTTGGAAACAATGGACGGAGAACAAAACTGTTCAGCTTTACTAGAAAATGCTCAGGAAAAGTAGATTTGCCTCTCTCATGGAAGTGGATCAATTAAAAACAAACAAAAAAAAAAAGAACAACAACTTGGTGGATTGAGCTGGAGCCTGATGGGTTTTTTTTTGCCGCACCGCAATGATTGTGAGTAGACGAAGGGTCAACATATGGACACTAAAGCCTCAGCAGCTGCTGAGTTTACCTGTCTGTTGTGGACGATATTAGTCTGTGAATAGCTATGACTGATTTAATCTGACAGTATTGTATTTGAGGGTCATCAAGCCGAAGATTAGCAGCGACCCCTCCGTGATAAATCAAACCTCAAACTGTTTCTATAAATCAATAAAAACAGATTTCATTATCGTGGCCATCTTCAGTTACCCAATATCATCATCATCATCATCAGAGTGTTCATTATGTTTGTATCTGATTTATCCAGACAGACGTTTTACGTGATGAGCGGACGGCGGATGAAAACAGCACAATAATCCACTCCAGATCTGCAGGTTTACTCTGCTGATATTAAGGCAAATCGCTGTAACGCTCACCCTCCGACGGAGTCCGGCAAGTACATCAGCTGGTTCTCATCCACTTTCAGTGCAGTCAGTTTCTTCAGTGAGCCTATATTAAAACAGAAAAGAAAGAGAGAAAGAGAGAGAGAGAGAGAGAGTTACAGAGATGCATGCATACAACAGCTCAGGGCAATTATTGATTATCGTTTGCTGTTGCACCACAGAGGGGAATATCCATTACAGCAGTTAATTGGATTAATTAATTACTGTCATCAATACAGTAACTAGAGCAATCAACCTTGACTTCTATTGCGCTGTGCATCTGGCCTCATCACCCCCCCCACTGCCCCCCCCCCAAAACTACTGCACTGTGGATATTGTTATTCTCTTCTGTAATTACATTGAAGTGCAAGTTTTGAAAGTCAGGGGACTTTTCATGTTATGAAAATATATTGTAGCTACGCAGGAAAAACACTGTCACATCATTTATGGGAATTACGTAACGACAAAAACAACAAAATCAATCCAGGCATGAAAAATACATTGGCAATAGCTAAAAGAGAATGAAGGGTGTTTCATAATGGCTTTCCTTTAAATAAGACGCGTGTGTGTGTATGTGTGTGTGTGTGTGTAATATTCACCGATGGAGCCGGGCAGCTGTGTGAGGGCGTTGTTGGAGAGCAGGAGGTCTTGCAGACTCTCACAGCCGCAGATCTGCTCATCTACCATTTCCAGGTTGTTCTTGGACACATCCAAGTACACCAGCTGTTTCAGCATCCCGAGCATCTGATAAAAGATGAGATAAAAAGGAGACCCGCACACACAAAAGATAAGTCACTGATATCTCATTATTCTCATTTAAAAAGGTAAGCTGTGGAGTTTTTGTCCTCTAGTAGCCTTGTGGAGCATTATGTTTAATGAGTGGGTCATTATGTTTGTTTTGTACAGACGCACGGGGACGCACATGCACGCAGGTGACGTGATACACGTTCCGGAAAATGGATGTAAGCAATGCAGGATTC
This sequence comes from Thunnus thynnus, assembly GCF_963924715.1. Lineage (NCBI taxonomy): Eukaryota > Metazoa > Chordata > Actinopteri > Scombriformes > Scombridae > Thunnus > Thunnus thynnus. The sequence continues at coordinate 7,384,268 of NC_089535.1, forward strand.
AAACTTGTAATTAAAAAAACAAACAAACTGCTCTGCCAATGTTTTGTGAGGAAGGAAATGGAGTTGCTGTTTGTTGTTTGCACAATGTGTCTCATGCAAAAACAACTCACACGAACAAATTAGTTCTTAAGAAGCACATGCAAATGATTTAAAGAACATTTGTGGAGTATTCATCAATTTTCTTAGAATTGTCTTGTAGGCAGACGTGTTGCACGAGGCATGAACAAAAGGTCTCCGCCTCTCTTCACAAGGCGAGAAAAACTTGTTTGACTTAAGAGTCATGATGTCCTCATCTGAATTTGGAGTTTAAAAAGGTGCATTGTGCAGAATTTAGCGGCATCTAGCGGAACAGACTCGGCAGAAATGGAATATAATATCCATAAGTATGTTTTAATTAGTGTATAATCACCTGTAAATAAGAATCATTGTGTTTTTGTTACCTTAGAATGAGCCCTTTGTATCTACAGAGGGGAGCGGGTTCCCTTCTACGGAGCCCGCCGTGTTGCACCGCCATGTTTCTACAGTAGCCCAGAATGGACAAACCAAACACTGACTCTAGAGAGATCCTTTCCCGTTTTTCGCGGCCACTGTAGCTTCTCCTACACGCTTGGAAAGGGAGCGTTAGGGGAAGATGTATTCGGTTTGTTGTAATCTGCAACCTCACCACGAGATGCCACTAAATCCTTCACACTGGTCCTTTAAATATGATACCAAAACCCACTAAAATAAAATGCTCAACTAAAACAAAATGATGCAAAATTCACCATATTATCATGATCATGGTTGGTCAATTTACTGAAAGGTTTATTCAGATTTTAATATGTTTATTGGCATATTTCTGCACAGCAACAGTAAGCTACATTATCAGTAGTTTCAGTGTAACTAACATCACCTACTGTGGTCTGATATTCTCTCCTCTAACATCTCTGACTGTCACATCCCTCGACTGTCTCCTACCACACACTGCTTTTCTTTAGAAAGATGTTTTTTAGCTTCTAACTTCCCGTCAAAGCGTTCCCTCTTTGTTTCTGTCGCACTACACACACAGTCCCGCTCTGATGACACGTTGTTGTTTTTGTCTGCTGATTTCTGATAACAGGACTCGAAGCTCGAGCACCTTGTGAGATAACTCCTGTTGTGATATGACACTATGTAAATAAATTTGACTTGACTTGAAGCTCTACAATAAGAAAATTTTTGTTTTTTACTCTGTGGGAACATTTTGTGAATGAAACTCGCCCACAAATGTAACAGGTGGCCTCAGGCTGTGTTCAGACCAGACTCTGCCATGAGGGAGTACAAAAGACGTTACTGGGGCGAGTGGAGGACATTTCTCTTCGCTTGATAACGTTAAAAGCAAAGTTAGACATTGCTGTTGGCTTCCCGACTCATTTTTAAAAAGATGAGAGAAAAAAGAGAGAGAGAGAGAGAGTACCAGCGAGAGAGAGCAGCTTGAGAATAAGAGAGCGCTGGTAGTGAGAAAGCCGGTGAATCAGATCAATTAAACGTTTATTTTCTGATTGTTTCACAGCGGTTACGTTCTGGAGCACAAATAAACACGCCCACACCTCCGCTGGACCCTGCGGCTGTACGCCGCGCTGCTTGATTTGGTCTGAATACGGCCTTATATGGTCATTTTAAGGGCGCTGATTGTGCCAAATGATCAAATCTCACGCATGTACACCTCCTAATGAACAGGTGACATTCATCAAGCTGAAGAGAGCGATTGACAACAAGTTCGGGCAGTTGAGACAGTTTTTTGAACGCGACTTCAAACATTCATACCAACGAGCCGCACAGGAAAAAAAAAAAGGTCAGACAGTTCTATGATAAGAAAAATGTTCTTTCATGAGGCATTCATAATTGATGCCAAGGATTTAGCAGCGTGTGTTTGGTGAACGCAGGAGCAGCGGATTTAAACAAAAACATCCTGAGCAGCAAGTAGTAGCAAGTATTCCTTAAGTAGTGTCATCAACTACAAATTTATCTATTATAATGCATAAGAAACACACAGAGAATCCCAGACATCATATAATCATGAACACTGTTGGATTATTACAATTTGAAATTGACACATATTTTAGAAGAAGGAAAACAATGACGGTTTCTGTGTTGTCGTGTTGGTTTATGCGTTTGACAGACGTCAGTGCTTATAAAAGGCCGGACTGTGATTACAGCCGTTGAATATTTCTGCACACTGGGTCCCTAAACAGTTTTGGAATCGCATAAATTAGGTATGACTGGAAAGCTTGTGGATTCAATGAGCCCGATTGTATTCATGTTCGCTGACGTTAGTCCCCATAGTAGCCATTTCATTGTAGTGAGACCATTTTTTTATATGTATAAAATGACATATTGTGACCTCTAGGATAATCACAGCCTCATGAAAATTTACAACTACAAACTAGAGACTGAGAGCGTTCAGAGGATGTATGGTTTTCCTAGGTATGTTGATAGCAGGGGTGTTTTTGAGCTATTTCCAGTACAGAAGTGCTTGCTATCCAAATGCTGAAAAGTACAATTCCTACAGAAATCTCCATGTTTTTGATACCAAATCACAGCATGAATTTTCCCATAAAGTTTCTCAAGGTCTTAATGTGGTGCTTTGGAAGGATTTTTGACAATTTTTATCAATTCTCAAATAGTCAAAAGTAGATAAATTTTGCACCAAATCTGTGTAACAAATGGTATCAACCCAAAAACTGCTGCAAAAACATAACTGAGACATAATTGAGTATGGGAATGGTCATCATATACTTCCATCATTATATTCTAAGGCCGTTATTACAGATATATTACTAGAAAAACTTGACACACTGTTTAATCTTCAGGTTGCCAGCTTTCAGATGATATATACCACTTCTATGTGGGATATACTGTTGGCCTGCTATCTCCCCCTAAAGATCCCCTGACCCTCCCTAAAATAAAAGACTAAATTGCGTGTATGAAAGGAGTGGAGGAGTGGAAGAGGTTAATTATGACCCATTTAAAAACAAGCTGGTCATTTGGATGAAAAACTGAATCTCATGTAACACATTCTGACTATCAAAACATCATTATAAATTAATTATGTTCAAGGAAAATAATTACTTCGCAGCTGCAGAACGTTTTGTAATTATTATCGGGACATCTGCAAACCCCCCCCCCCTCAAAAAAAACTGCTTGTCTTCTCTGTAATGCTTTCCTTTTGTGTGCATCCAGGAATAAAAATCATTTTCCAAACTGCAGCAGCTCCTTCAACTGCTGGTTTTCAGACAGCTGTGTGTGTGTGTGACTGTATATTATACCCCAGGTAAAAACGTCAGTCTGTTCCCGTCCATCCACAGCTCCTTGATTCCAGTCAGCTGCTCCAACACCTCAGGCTATAAGAAAGAAGAGAAAGGAGGTTAAGTGATAGGGATGTGTGTATGTGTGTATGTGTGGCGTAGGAACAGAACGAAGGGCTTAACTCATAAACCAAATGAAAATGAAGTTAATTTAATTACTCCCCTGTGATTATTACGTATTAATAAAAAGTCATGTAACAGTGAAAACTGAGCGCTTACTGTATATGCGCTTAAAAAACAAGAGTTTTTAAACATGAAGGAAATGGATCAAGGAAGGGAGGAGGTGAGGTCACCACCGGAGAGATAGAGCGCCGTGGGCATCGACAGACCGACTGACAGATACTCACCACTTCAGTGAACTCATTACTCCCCAGGTCCAACCTCTCCAGCTGTGTGAGCTTCTGCATGCTTCTGTAGACACACAAGGGACAAAAGAGAGGGAATAAGATGTTAAAATAAAAAAAATATATATATATAGTTCAGTCACACATCAGGATGCCATTTTACATGTTTTCACATGTGGGAAGCTGGTGACAGGATTTGAGGATTGATAGAAACCACTGAACTGCCCCCCCCCCTCCCTTTTTTTTTTTTTATGAGGCAAAGAGCAAACAGCAAAAGATTTACGAGCAAATACGCTTCAAACAGAAAACCACAAGAAACTTTTAATTTTTCATGGTATATTTTGGATATATGTGGTCTTCGCTCCTTTCGCTGAATAATTTGCACGAGGAAATAAATACCTTTCAAGGCTCAGGCGTGACAGAAATATGCTTTAAATAATGGAAAATGTGACGTATGCTAGCCCTAAGCCTTGCTCCAGAATTTTCTCTCCACATTCAGGTCACAGTCTCACATTCTGTGCTACACTGTGAACAAGCAGACAACAAAAAAAAAAAAAAAAACAGCGCTTTTCAACTACTCACGGTCTTTACTATATTTAACTGTCACCAGTAACAGGAATTGAAAGTTAATTATTCCTGTTAAGGCTTGTTTCACATTCTGAGCAGTAATAGTGAACACTTATTGACCTTTATGTTCCCAAACACGCACTGACAAGATGTCGAAATCAGCTGCAAATAGTAGATATAGCAATACATGCTAATTTAAATCGACTGCATCCCCGAACACACAAAAGTCTCCAAAAGTGGGAGCTAAAGATCTTTTTTTTGTCCTTGAATGAATGACATTCCTCTGAGCTATTCATAAAATACAGGACTTAAGTGTTTAAATTGTATAATTCTAGGCATGATAAAGAATGTGATACACGGCTCTGTGTTTAACTTGGAAGATAAGGACGACAAATAGTTGTTTATAAAAATAACAAAAAAAATCCAAGGAGTGCATCACAAATCCAACAAAATAATTCTACACGCTAAATGAAAGCGAGAGAGAGAGAGAGAGAGAGAGAAACCGTGACTGGAGATGAAACGGAAGATTCGGTTTGTTCTGTTTTGGAGAAACAGATATGATGATGATCCTTTCACAGGAGGAGTGAGATTCAGCAGGGAATGGAAAGCGGAGGCCCGTCGACACCACGACCAGCGCGGGGTCTGTTTTGTTTTTAGGTGCTCCTCGTAAAAAAAAAAGACGTACGGCGCGAATTGTAAATATGATTTAAGTCCGTTGGTGATTTTGCAAGTTCTTGGAGAATTGTTAAAAAACATGAATCATGTCGATGCACTTGAGCGTCGGCCAGCTTTGTCACAGTCTTACCTCAGATGTTGGCGAGAACACCGGAGACCCCCATGTGAACCGAGAGGGCTAAGAATAAGCTACACCAAACTACTATGGCTTATGACCCCAAGCTGTGAGCTTTCTTTAAAATACTGAGGAATATCTGGTTTATGCATAAGCTCGGGTTTGTGTGCAGAGAAAAGAGAGAGACTGCGTTTTCTATGTGTAAAGCCCTGAAAAGACTTTGCACCCCTTTTGTCCGTGCACACATTTGTTTACATCTCTGAGATGCTTGTGTGTTGCTCTGGCAACGTTCCCGATCATTAGTCCTTTTCTTTGTCAGGACTCCAGCCTTTAACAGGTCTGGCCTCTGTCACATAAACACAGCCAGAGAAAAAAAAAAAGAAAGAGAGAGAGGATCCGCTCTGAGCTCCGGCACTTCACTTTATGCACCGGCTGGCCCGTCAGTCAGTTGGCGAAAAATAAGAAAAAGGAAAGTGAGTGAGATAACAAAAGAAAACTCAGCCAGAGGGAGGAAGCACAAAAAAAAAAAAAAAAGGCAAATGGGGAATTGCAGTTTTGCTGAGAAATGGGTAGGACATAAAATGGGAGTGAGACAGCAAGTGAAGCATGAGAGAGAGAGAGAGAGAGAGAAGACAGAAAGAGAAAGTAACTTCCCTTCACAATCACCTGGAGCTTTTTTTTTGCAAAATATATACTGGGGACGTTAAGTCTCCCCGCGGCACTGTAACCTTCTCAAATGGTGAAATAACCCTCACCACTGTCTCGGTAGAGGATTATAAAACCTGTCACAGCAAGCAGCCAAGTAAAGGGGGCTCTTATGTAACGCTGTGGAATTTAATACTACAGTTAGAGGTGTGGGGAATGAATCTACGATAAAAAAAAAAAAAAAAAAAAGGAGGCAGGATGGGAGACACGGCAGAGACATTGCAGTGGTTGAGAGACAGAGAGAGAGAGAGAGATAGTGAGAAAAGAAGAGGGTGAGAGTTCTTGGCGTGCTTCGTGAACATGACTCACAGTGATACCGCTCCCTACTTTGTGCGTTTGACGTTTGGGAGACATGTGAAGTAAAAAGCTACTTACTTTGGCAACATCTTTAACTGGTTCTCCCTCAGCTCCAAGATCTGTAGTTTAGTCAACCTGAAACCAGAAAAAGAGTACTAGTGACCTTCATTGACTTTAAAAAGAGGGATGCATCCTGCACATTCCCTAGATTTCTATATTTATATTCTGGGGCTCTACTGGGATATCTTTGCATGCTTCACAGTTAAAAAAAAAACACTTATTTATCTTATATTGGCTCTTTATGCAGCCCCTCAGTTCAGCCTCTGTCTGAAACAGGCTGTTTTAGCTCCTGTCTGGTGATAAACAAACAGTAAAATATACATTTCTCAGATACATTTGTACATATCCGAGCTGAAATCTGAGCCGAAATGTGCAAAAGGACAATGTGAACAACCCCTATGGGACAGATGGATGTTTGTGGACATGTGTGAACAATCCAATGTCATCACGAGGAGGAAGTATCATAACTTTGCAAAGGAAGTGTTCAGAGAAGCCTGGCTTTTGACTCAGGGAGCATTTTTATAGACATTCACCTCAGGTTTTAGAGCTTTAACCATGTTTAACATAGACATCAGACATCATAACAGTATAAAAATAACAGAAAAATCACAAAAAGCATCATATTCCCCCTTTAATCTTTGAGTCTGCAAATGTTTCTGTCTACAGTAACAGTCTGCCTGTTAGTTTGCACCCTATTATTATCAATTATTCTTCAGTGCTTCTCATTAAGGCGTGCTTAACATTCTGCCCCACAGGAATATTACTGTGTGTTTAATGGCTTTTGGAGCATAAAACTCCTTTTTAGTGTGTGATAGTCGCCATGATTTCCTCTTCTGGCTTATCTACCAGTAACCAGCTATGATGTGTAGCTACATGGTCTTTTTTTTTTTTTTTTTTTTTTTGTCATTCAAAAAACACGACGGATCTGATGCAATTGTTCTCTTGAACTAAAGCAGCACTGACAATAAAGAAAGCACAACTGCAGAAGGGATGAAACGGGCTTGTGGGGCTTCAAGCGACTCGCTTCGTCACGTGTTTCGTGTGATCACGTCTCTCTGGTCTCTTCAGAAGGCTTAACGCTAAAATGTTGTGTTGTACAAACAATACGAGCGTGACTGATCCTGCTGGTTTCATGAAACAACCAGTTTAGCCTTTAAGAGACCGCACATTAAAACAATAGGTGTGAATTTGTCAAATTATTAAGGAAGATTATCTTTGTCTTCCTGCAAAACATCTACTTTAGCTTTGGGGTCATCTGTGCCTTAATACACTGTAAATACTACATATTTACTGTAAGCAAGGGGTCAGTCATACTGAAAAATAGTGATTCACTGTATCTATCCAAACACTTACAATAAATAGCATCACTACGATGCAGTGATATCCTAGAAGTGACACAATCTAGTATCAATCTTGTGTCATAATCAATATTTTGTCAACATAGCAGCTCTATTGTAGGAGATTCGGTGACAGGAAATCTCTTGACAGACTAGCGTCAGTCTGTCAGATACGTGATATGTTTTTGTATTTTTGACCTTTAATGCAGGAAGGAAAATATTATTCTGTTTTGTATTTGGAGCCAAGGTTTTAAAAGGATGTCAATTTCATGGAAACAGTACACCGAACGGTTCTTCCCATCATCCTAAAATTTGATTCATAAATCTTATGCTATTTAAACCACTTTAAACTCCCATCTACTGCATGATACATACACTGACAACCACTGTTAACAATAAGCAGGAAAGCCTGAGGGTATCATTTCAACTTTTATTAGAAACGATTTCATCCCGATCCAAAAAAAAACGGGAGAACAGACTGACCTGCCGAAGCTGGCTGGCAAGAACTCCAGGAAGGCATCATTCAGGTAGAGCTGCGTCAGACTCAGGAGCTGGGTGAAGCCTTCTGGGAGCCTGTTTAACACACACACACACACACACACACACACACACACACACACACACACACACACAAGAACAAGAAGCACATTACTCACACAAAAGCCTGACGAACCTGCTGCAACGCCGCAACACTGAAACGCAAAAAAAAGTAAAAATGCACATGCAAGATTAAAGTTAATTAGAGGTGAGTGTGCGCTCTACTCACTTTGATATGGGATTCACACTGGCTTCTACAACAGCTAAGACTTTGCAGTTCTTGATGTTTTCTGGAAACTCTTGGATACCTAGAAAAAAAAAAAAAAACCCAAAAAGCAAGTGACTTTAGAAATATGACCACCACACACACACACACACACACACACACACACCATTGATTCAACATCTGCATGTTGTATCTCAACCGTTTTATTACCGCTGAGACAAAATAAATGACTCCTGTCAAGAGCAAAACGACGAGGGATAACGCGAGCCATCTTTCTCGTGTTTGCAAGGGGGAAAAGCTTTGTGAATGTTAAAACACAGGTGGATCACGAGTAGACAGGAAGTGAGTGGAGTCTCTGAATTGTGTGTGTGTGTGTGCTCAAGAGTACATCAAGAGCGGCTGTGCACCTTTCCTCTCTAAACACCAGAACAGTAGAGGTGACATAATCACAGAGCACGAAAGGAAGAACAGGAAGAAAGAGACCACACTGTGACAGTCTGCGAGTTCTCACCGTACATCCTCATTGTGTGAACTGCGCTGAAAGAGGAGGAGGACGTTGAGTCTCAAGAGTTTATTTCCACCTACTTTGTTTTGTGTCCACAACACTTAACGCAGAGTGCTTCGCCGAGAAGGATAAGTTACTTTTAAATGTCAACACGACACATGCGCCTCTGGTTCATGAGAACACCACCACATCCTTCAACGTTTGTTTAATTTAAGCTGTCTCTGCACTCGTTAATTTATATTAGAACTACCCTTTTAACCTTTCTCTATCCATGAAAGGGTTTTTTTTTTTTTTTTTTTTTTTTTGCTGAGCGTGCATCATCCTTTTTCTGCTCTGGTTAGCTTCAAGGTTACACCGGCGATGATCGACTATCTTCTACAGCAACCCGCGGTGTCACCACATTTCTTTTGGCTCGCGTTGCTCAACGTACATTTTGGGAAGCACGGAGGTAACGTCATAGATAACGTTGACGTCGAGGTGCTTACAACTCGTTTGAAGCAAAAAAAAAACTCCTCTGCAGAAATATGCAACAGGATGTTATGAAAATACTGAAATTTCAAAATAACACAGTCACCTGATTCTACTTGTAGCCGGTTATTAAGTCGAAGCTTTCAGACACTTTAGTCTGCAGCTGTTTCCTGTTCTCGGTGTCGGGTTAGAACCACACTGACAGCGGAAAGTTTTTCATCAAACAGGCAAAATTTAAAGGACTTCTAGGACGAAGCTCTACATCATGTTCAACGGTGCGACTGTTTATCATCAAAGAGTTTAATGTCACACTTAAGCAAATACTGTCACGTCCCACTTTATGAAACTGCTGATAAAACTCTCTGAGTTTAACACCTCGTACAGTCTGTGTGAGATCTGGTTCTGAGAAGCTTCAGCTAGTTGCTCTGTTTTGTCCCTACTACTATGCTGTGCACTGAAGATAATATCTAAGTATATAATCGCGGGTACAGACTTGTCCACTTCTTTTTTATCAAAATCACATCAGGGGTTGTGAGTCATCCGGTCCTGTGACATCATATGTGAGAAATGAAACATGCTGTGGCATTTTACCTCAGAGTATCTTTGAGGCAATCTAAACAATGATACCAATTAGGCAACTCGTTCTTGGCAGTGTCATTTACAAAAAGAAAATAAATCCACTGATTGATGTCGGTAGTAGTCATGACAACACATTGATAAACAGTACAGTTTACACATGTGAACTTTTTACATGTCACTGCTCCGGTAGCTGCGGTCAGCTTTCGTGTAATCGGTGACATGATGATCTGATGCTGCAGTTTTACACGACTCATTTAACCTGCTAAACAAAACAGCAGTGAACCCGAGTGATGTTTCTGAGGAAAAGATGAAGACATCCAGTAAATACAAGATGTTTTTGCTTACTGTTTTTGCTGACATCAAGCTCCCTGAGATTGATGAGGTTAGCGATTGCTGCTGGCAACACTGTTAGGTCATTATCTGGCATGCTCAGTCGATGGAGTAACTGGCAGTTAAACAGTTGCTGGTGGAGAGAGAGAGAGAGAGAAAGAAGAGAGGAGATAACTCATAAAGTCCATTAACAGTCATGACCTAGATTTTTTATCAAAATCATGTATGGTGGACTTGGCGTATACAGTGTAATATTAGATGTCCTGATTGTCTTAAAAGTTGCATCATTCAAAAGCTCTTCTTTTAACATGAATATGAAATAAAAGTGTCCACGATGACAGCTTCTCATGAGGGATAAACTAGTTCAAGATGCTAGGAATCAATATGTAGTGGTGCACATGTGGTTAAAGGGTTTTTAACATTGTAGATGTATATAAAGTAGAAATTAACAGCATCTATACGTCACTGCGTGCGCCTTACTTTAGGCAGCTCCTCGATCTGGTTGGCATCGAGGTAGAGTTCCTGCAGGGTCTTCTCGAAGCTAAAGATCTCCTTAGGAACAGTCTCCAGGCTGCAGTGGGAGTAGTCGAGCGATGTCACCGTCTCCTCCTCACCCCGCAAGCAGCGGCATGGCACCAGACGAACAAACAAGCTCCGCTTGGACATCCTCAGGCACTGGAGAGAGAAAGACGACAGAGAGCGGAGTATTAGGAAGAGTTAAGGACTTACTGTCACACTTCAGCTCTAAGTGATCAGATTCTTTTTAATCATCTTTTTTTAATCATTTACACAAACGCAGATCTGCACATCTGATCGATGACCACGTGACCTGCATGATTGGATCACTGTAAGAGACTCAAGCTTACAAGTTTATTGGAGGAAAAAAGCTTCCATTCGATGAAAAACACATGGGATGTATTTTTCCACTGATAACCACGACCACGGTCACACAACATGCTTTCACTGAGGACTTCATGTTTTCTTTTTGACATGTCAGCAGTCACCAATCAGTGGTGTCAGTGAGGTTTTAGGGCAGAGTCTAAATGATACGGGACATCCATCACTTTACACTAAAAAGAGGATCTGGTCAAAGAGTGATAATCAGTGTTTGGTGTGAACGTGTCGCCCCAAAAACCTCAGCTCCTTCTTTAAAAAGGGAACTTTTAGTATTTGTTAACTTCGGGTTTATTCTCATATTTTTATCCATTTATGACTATTAGTCATGAAAACATTTTAGAGATTGTTGTAGAGACATGCAGACTCTGACTAGAGAGGTAGTAGTAGTAGTGGTAGTACTAGTAGTAGGAGTGGTTTTACAATTGTTATGCATTTTGTTTCGGAAGCTACAGCGATTTCCAAGGAACTAGTTTCTGTGTTTATTTTTCAGGTGAACACGAGTGTTTCCTGAGAAGCTGTAGGAGGCTTGTGATTCCTGTCCTGACCAACATTGTTCTTGCCAGTGTACGTGTTTCCCAAATATATACAGTGGGGGAAGTGAGAAAAATATCACTAAGACCAAGTCATAATGCTAATAACACCTGGGTTTGACATATACTCGAGTTTCTCTTTAACGCGGCGTTACTGTAACATTAAAAGGTTTATTTTAGAGGAAATGTATTGAAAAAAGTAAAAATTTCCAACAGTAGTTTTGAATTGAACTTGTATCGGTGGATTTATTACAGCTCTTCAGTGCAGAGGCACTTCTGTAAAGGAGCCTTTCACAACAGGTTTCATCACGGACACTCAATCCTATTGTTTCATCATACGTACAGCGCTACCGGTGTGTCCTCAAATTTGCATATAGATTACAACTGATCACTGACAATGAGTCACAATTTGATGAAAGAGAGGTAGAAACAACTAATTAGACGATAAACAGGTAGAAATATGTATTGTATTACTTTTTCAGGTTTCATTAAAGACAAGAAGCCTGAAATGTCTGAAATTAGACGGGCAAAACAGGCAGCTTTACGATATCATGTGTACGCTGCAGCCTCGTTGGTTTGAAGATGAGGATGAACAAGAAGTAGGCCATGAATCAGGCATGTTTTGGAAATCCTCATCCTTTAACGAAAACTCTCTCTACCGCAAAATAAAGAGATGTAACAGCTGGAAAATCTTTTCAAGCTTTCAATCTGGTTGGGAAGGGTTTAAAAAAGGGAGGGGGGAGTTGTAAACCCGTCCTTTAACTTGCTACGGGGATGTATGTATATATATATAATTTTTATAGCAAGAGTCTGAGGTCAACACAGAAGTTTTATCCAAGTACAGTACGCAGCGAGGAATGCGCTCTGGTCAATAGGAGCTTTGTTCTTCGGAGCATGTAGAGAATGTGACTTTTCCTCCCCCCCCTCCCCTCTTCGTAATCTGTATGCCGCCACAGCCCATAATCTCTGAGACCTTCACTCGCTGCGTATCCTGACTGTCTAACTGGGCTGAAAAAAAAAATTGTGATAGCCTTGACCTACGGCTGTCAGCAGGGAGAGACGGTGTGTGTGTGTGTGTGTGGGTGTGGGCGCGTGTTTGTGTTAGACGTTGCTTCAAAAGAAACTATACCAGTCGTTCTTTCTCTATTAAATGGTCATCTGGTTATATACGACCCACGGTCTTCGTGTGAGTGGGTGTAACTATTTTCAGAGCTACCCAAAATATGACCTAATAGCCAACCGAGGTATTAGTCATGACACACACACACAACAAAATTACTGAGCCATTCAGCGCTTCTCAGTTTCATTATAATGACCGAAAGTTTCTTTAAGGAACTTTGGAAATCTTTGTCCCGTGACTAGTTTCAGATTCTTAATATATGTAAATCTGTAATTTTGCTGTCTGGTCTGTTCTGCACACACACATCTATCACATGTCTGTCTGTTCTGGAAGAAGGATCCTTCCTCTGTTGCTCCTCATGAGATTTATCCCATTTTTTCCTATTAAATGTTTTTTTTGGGGAGTTTTCCTTATCCCAGTCGAGGGTCTGAGGATAAAGGAATTGTATTGCTGTCCCCTGAGGACAATATGTGATTTGTGATATTGGACAATACAGATAAAACTGACTTGATTAACTCTGTTATCCTCCCAAAGTTGACTCAAAAGAAGGAGCCATCAGCCAGCCCCTCTATCTCCGACTCATTAAAGATGGGTGCATGTATGCACACGCCCACACTCTCGTGAGGTATGCGCAACCGAGAGCCTGTCAGCCTCCCACACACACACACACACACACACTCTCTCTCTCTCTCCGCTATAGCAGCAGGCTGCTCATGTATAAAAAGTAATCTGGTCTATCACCAGAGGGGATGACATAGGGCTTGGCTCCGTTCACCCCGAGTAACAAGTGTTGAGCATATGGATGACGCATGCCGTGCAGAGTGGGAGGAGAGGGAGGACTAGATGAAGAGGGGGGAGCGTGAGTGTGTGTCAGAAGAGAGAAAGGGGTTGTTGCGGGTTGTCATGAGGTATGCGAGAAAGAAAACAATCATGAAGCAAGAACAGATAGTGGTCATGATAAAAAGGTTGTGGGAGGAGATGTATATAATCGTTTGAAAAGACTCAGAGTAAAGAAGCGAGAGAAAATCAAAGACTAGATGTGGTGAATGTTGTTAAAGATGATGAAAGAAGTCAATCGGCCACCTTAAAGATGTTTTCTCATGAACAGAAAATCTAAATGTTACTGAGAAACTACACTTTGATTCCTACAGACTGCAGTTTCCAAAACTATCTTATCATTCATCAGTGCTTCTCTATGATAGCCTGATTAAACGACACGTCTGGTGATGTTATTGTCAACAAATCCCATGAAAATACTAAAACAAGTATTTCCTGTGCGACCAAAGCCTGATATAGTTTATTCCTCTCTGTCATACATCTGCATTGTCGTCCAAAACTATTAAAAAATGCACCAACGTGCTGCACAGCTGCACTGAGTTCATGCTCTTACATTTCTAAGAACATGGGCACTGTAGTTTATTTTGAGTCCTTCCTACATACACTGTCCTGCTGTCATAAATACTCACTAGACCAACAACTCTGCCATATACATAACAACGCTGTAAACAGGAAGGCTAAACATATAACCACACATATCTCACAACCACTACGCCCAGCTGGAACATACACAAGTCTTTATTTCCTATGTCATACAGACATTGAGCACAGAGTAGCTGCATCAGGGAACACTTAACCTATCTGCTGCTACCTGCCCATTTGCATTATTGTATATTGCATATGTTGTTTGTTTTGTAATGGTGTGTTGTGTTATGTGTAGTGCTTCTACTGTACTTCGGAAAAAAAACCCCAAAGACAAATTTCCACTGAAGTGGACAATAAAGTCAATCTAATCTAGTCTGGTCTAATCTAATCTAAAATCTGCAGCTGAAAATAGTCCCTCAACAAGTGCACTATTTACTCCTGTTTGAGTAATGTTTGCTAAAAAACTACAGTGCCCAGTTTCAGTTAATTATTCAGCCTTTAAGCATATATTTGCAAGCTGTTTTTAAAGATTTATAACTAAGAAGGAACAAACGGCTTTGGAGTTGAAAGACAAAGACAGTGCAGTGAAATCTGAAAGTAGTGAGAGACAGACTGAAACATTGTTGGTTTTGGTCTTTTTTAATGAAAGAGTATTGAATATTGACAGCCTTATCTGTAAAGTAAAAACAAAACTATGTTGCACAATGTTGACAACACGCCAAGTAAGAGAACTAGTGAACCACAGTGGAACCTGAATGATGACCTTGTGAGTCTGGTATTCTGTCAATCTGGGACAAACGTCCTTCAAATTAAACAATCTTTACAGGAGGAAGTTCAGTTGCTCTTATTGGGTTCAAAGTTTGTGATGTCATGCATAAAAACATTTTTTCTAAACAACACACAGTCTTGTTTATTTGCGTTACGCACTGTTGCTGTATGAGAATTTATCCACTTCCGCACAACTAAGTGGTCTTCCGCAGGGAGCTCTAGAGAGCGCTGCAACACTGTTGTATTTATCCCTTTTCCTTCTTTATGATAGTGTTGGTCAATGTTTACGTACCTACAGTTTCTCTCATCGTTTGCTTTTACTAAGAAGATTTCCCCTACGACGACGAACAACATAACGAGAAAGTGAAATGGGCCGGATAAGGAGTGGGAGTGCTGGTCTGTCTGTCTGTCTGTCTGTCTGTCTGTCTGTCTGAAGTCCTCTGAGAGTAATCTGGAAGGCACCGCACTAATGAGAACCGCACTGCCTACAACACAGATAGGCTTATCCACTGACCTACATGTCACTGGAATGATGACTGACTACACTCACCCAGCTTTAGTCCATCAAGAGCTGTTGACTTTTGAAAAGAAAAAAAAAAAACAAAGTTCAAGACATGCAATAGACATTTCCAGACATGTTAAGCTCTTGGCTGAGATTTTCTTTCTTAGCCTACTTTTTTCCAAGCAGCACATTAACTTAAATCGGCATGCTAGCAAGAAGCTTTGGCCTGAAAGCTGTGAAATTGTTTAAAAAAAAATCTATTAAAAAAAAAAACCAAAACACTGGCTTTGTTTGTTCAGAAAATTTCAAAATGTGTGGGCATGTGTGAATGGCGGACATGTGACTCTGCAGGCTGGCAATGATCCTTGTGGCTTCCTCTGTGCAACAGTGAATGAAATAGTCCAGAGGGCAGGCGCAGTCACAGAATCCCACTTTATTCTCCCAGTCGGAGCCAGGAAACCACTTCCCTGTCACAACCCCTCTCTCCCTGTAACTCAAGTGCCTCCTGGGTCAGTGCTGTTGCTATAGAGACTACGGTCAAGGGTAGAAACAGAGAGTCCCGACCCTGAGGTCATACACAAAAAAACACAACACAGCTGAGCTGAGCTTGACTGCTTATGAAAGGTATCGACTGATAAAAAAACCCCACAGAAAAGCAGGGCAGACTAAAAAAAGATCAAACCTGAGAATTGTTACTGAAAGCACTTTTTTTTAAAAAGAGACAGATAATTAAACTACAATCAATTTCATGCTTGAGACTCCTGTGTGTGTGTGTGTTACCAAAAGGTCACCGAGTGATTCCCCTTGTGGACGACTAGGACTTATCAGTGTTTTGGAAGCAAACACTCACACATTTTGTTCCCAAAACACACAACTGGATAAACTAGAGTGATTTATTTCATGTCTTATCTACCTCATTGAGCCGGTCAACGCCCTTAAACCCATTAGCTTTGTAAAGACATGAAATAACAGACGAGCGCTGAGAGGTGCTAAAAAGGAGCTAAAGGAAGTATTTCATATTAGCATATTGACGCTAAAAGTAAGTCCAGAAGATATGGTCGGTGTTTTGCCAGTGTGGACATGTATGACTGTGTGTGTGTTATGGGTGAAACGGAAATCTAAGTGCAGCGTCTGACAGTGGCGAGCAGCTAGTGTTATTTATAGCAAATATTACTCCTCTGGTTGATATAGCTGAATGTGATTAGTACAGGCTAGCTCTCGCCTTATGAAAGGAGCTTTTGATCCAGATTGCAGTGGACTGTTACAGGATTGCAGGGCCACAGCTGAAATTTTATATTACAGATTACGGCAACGAAAACAATGCACGACAACGTAACATGACAAAAAAAAAAAAAAAAAAAAAAAGCATGCCTGCAGAGCCTGTGGGATACACTTGTTCTGTCTGTGAAGGAAGAGGAAAGAAAAACTCACTTCCTCAATACAGGGTGGAGCACTGCTGCTGCTGCTGCTGGTGTGCTGCTTGTGGTGGTGAGCTACTGGCTTTTTCTCTTTCTCACCGCTCCACCACCATTATAATACAGCTGTGACTCTTTTCAAAATGGGATCATGTACTTTACTATATAGAGATCCTCTTTTATTATTCAGCGACAAATCAGGAAAAAAAAGCAGCAGCGCGGAGACACGTTCAATCGCTCCGCGTATCCGAGTCGGATTAACAAGATGATAATCTCGTTCGATACGTCGCGTCAAACGTCGAGTTACACAATGTTTAGGTGGCGGAGTTTACTGACAGCTTAAGTATTATTTCAACGTGAGTACACACTAGAATAAGATGCTGCGCTGCTGTGAAACGCTGCTTCAGGTTTGTAAACAATAGTTGTTGTTTTTAAAAGTTTTGACTGCTCTGAGATTTGTTAAATTCTCAAATGTGCACTCGTTGCTTGTCAACACATAACAGAGCAATATGAATAGACACACAAGAGATGCTGACTAAGAACTGCAACCCTATACTCATAGAGAAATTAAAGTTATGTAACAAACAGGAAAATATTACAAGTTCAACAACCTCTAAAAACACTCCACAATTCACAGCATCCCTGTTACTAGTGAAGTCATTTTTATGCACAATAATAACATCTTTAATCACATCTCTATACCAAAACAAGCAGGGTCAAACAGTCCCAAGAGACGTCTTTCCTCTAGGTGCCTCATTAACAGCGTCACATTCAACTCTAAGCTGGCACAACAGGAGAACTGTTGCTTCTCAATAATGCAGTGGGATATTGAGTTAGGAGGACAACAGTTCAGCGACTGACTGAGACACACAGAGCCGTGTCTCCGTACCGATGCTGTTCCCAAACCGAGCAGTTCCAGGCACATATCCATGATTTCTTTCTTATTTTTACCACTGCTGGCAGTCAACAAGCTCTCTACAGAAAAAAAAGGCTTAATATCTAAACATAGAAAGCAATCCATGAACACAATTACTCATCGACAGGAAACGACGGCTGGAATAATTACAGCTGAAATGGGTAGAAAGGCAATCCTGTTACCAGTATCTGTAGCTTGGGATACGCAGCTGAGTGGAACCTGAAGTTCCAGTTTCGCTCTCCCCTCTGGTTTTGGTTCTCACCAGCGTTCTTAGGTCTCTGTGGTCTTGCGTGACTCCGGAAAACAAAACCATGATTGTTTTCTTTGAATTTGTGGTGAAATGAGGGTAAGTAATCTGAGCTGTGACAAAGACAAAGTGGCTTTTACAAGCTTCTTCCCAACTTTCTGCTGCGGACAGACCGGCTCTGAAAAGACTGAACTCATAAACGACGACACATCTATTTGCACATTTATATGTAACCTACTCGCATTCTTCTATGTCAGAATATGTTTATGCAAGGCTTTGCTATTCATCTCTTTGAAAATGAAGGACAAAACTGTCTTCTACTGTTGCAGCACAAGGCCACAGAGCCTCATATATATGTATAAGTACTGAGCACAGTAAAGCTCTGCAAAAAAACTGGAGTATGCATATCATTTGAAGAATTTCTTTATCTTTCATCATAGGTTTTCTTTGTGTACCCTCACAAGAATCAACACATTAAAAACAGCAAAGCAGACCATAAAGTACATAACACTGTTGAAAGGAATCAAATAATTTAAATACTCCCACTACTTACAGAGAAATAAAAAACTAGGCTATCTCTACTTATTCCTACGACACCCGGTGTTGACTATAAACACACTGCGGTCCTCCAACGCGCGCCATGACGCAAAGCTACACGCCCCCCCCATCCCGGCTAAGTCTACTGGGCTAGTAGCTTAAAATGCTAACGTATGTTTTGGAACAAACGTGGCTCTGTGTTGGTGTCACAAACGCACAAAAAATATTGCACATACCTCAGTAATTTAATTCCAAGTGTCGTCATGGGTAATGTCAAAAACACTAGTAGTTGAAACTAGATTTATAATAATCTGCTCATTCATTACAACTACTGATAAACATAAAGAGTTTGAAAGTAGGAAATGCATTAGCAGTTTGCTGCAGCATGTAAAAAGTATAGATACTTAGATGAATAATGATGCACCTAACAAATACAAGTGTTGCTGAATTGTGTGTAAAGAGCCTGATGGGTCTTTAAAGAGATTATTAAAAAAAACAGCGATGCAACTTTGACTCATAATGTTCTTATCAAGTGAAATGAAGCTCGAACATATTATAAAATAACTTGCATTTAGCTATCACGCCTAATTGAAACCAACTTAGGCTGTAATGAGAAACATTTAATTCTGTCTTTTACTCTCAGCTGCACTCTGCCTGACAGTGCAAACTCAAGGATTTGAAAAACACTCCATGCATCCAGAGCGTCTTCATTTCAACTCCATTCGAGATGGCTATCATAATTACTCTAATGAATAATTCCCACGTTATTTCTTTGGACACGGATGGGCCTGAGGCAAATGAGTGCAGTCTTATTTTCACTTCCATTTGTTCAGGCCCTCACTCAACTCAGAGGTTATAGAGATGTCATGGATTGGATCCCCCCCCCTCACCCCCCAGAGGATGATGAAGACTGAGAATAAAGCCGTCCGAAAGTTATGTCCTCTCTATCGTGCGCCGAGGTGACTAATGAGCGTGTTTATCCTCTGATCTTTTGTTCGCGCTGGTAATAGCCTGTCCTTCCGTTCACACTGTGTTGAAATGTCAATATGTAGAAAATATTTAGAGCAACCCCCTTTTTTATTTCCGACAGCTCTGCCTTATATAACGAAGATCATGTTAGCACAGTTACTAGACTATTACATTTGGCATTTAAAAAACAAAAGAAAGAATGACATTCAGATTAGCTTGCTTTGCTTATCTTTGTTATATAGCTAAAGATCTAAAGATGGGTCCTACTCACAGCATAAACATTTGTGATGGGTACGGTCATTCCTATTATTGTGTATAGTGAAAATAAGTTAGCCTTAAGTAAAAGCAGAGAGTGTTTGTGACTTAATTTGGACCTAAACATCAAATGACAGCCATCACCAACTTGAATACAGATTTTACTTTTGTGTGTTGTGTCATACAGGTCCCTCTGCTCATTGATTTCTGCCTGAACAACACATCTACTATGATATGGCTTAACTGTGCTGTATCTTCTAATGACAGCAATCAAATCTGCTTAGTTACAAATAAATGAAAGATTAACTTTATCGACACAAAAATCCCTGTTTTCCCAGTGAAATCTGAGAATTTCAAACGTGCCTGTTTAAATGTACTCCGCCTTATATCTTGTGTTTATTCTCAATTGGCGCACGTCAGAAAGTCTATTAGATTACAGACAATAACAGACGCATGAAATACTAAACTGAAACATCACTGTATGATCTCTGCAATCCGATGCAATACCTACATTTATATGTGTAAGGAGACGGAGACACATGATGAATCACATGTATGCATGGCATACCTAATTATATCTCACCATGATACACTGCCAACAATGCATCATACAAGTAATGCAATATATTGTAGAACAATCAGCTCAATAAATCACATAAATATGATAAAAAACTAGAACTTACTTACATGCTGTATTCATTATTCAATGTATTACCATATTTCCTGGATCAGAAGTGCATAGACGACTGAGCTGAACTTGTGCAACGCTACTCTAGATGTCGGTAGGTGTTGTTGAATAATATACGCCTCAGTTTTGGTCTTTGACACCCAGTGCTTCATTTGCAGGTTATGTGCTTCATAGGCTATATGAAGCTTCATGATCAGAACCACACAACCGCAGCCTTTCACGAACTGTTGTGTCTCACTGAAACCACTTCCTGGCTGCAGAAGACTGTCGACATCTCTGCTGAGGTCTGCAACAACAGGGTGTCCTGTGAGACGAGTTCACCACAGCCTTAAAATTGACGTCAGCTCTTGATTCCACTGTCATTGCAGAGAATAACCTGGTATTTTCAGACAAGAGTTTCTTGCAAACGCCTGGCCGCTAGAAGTAGGCCAGTCTAATGAAATAAAACTATTCAGCAGAGACTCTCTTTTAAAACTATGGTCGTAAAGAGGAAAGTTGGTTCCTGGGCCAGTAAAAATGTATGTCAGGTAGGGCTAATTAAATAATCACCTTCTTGGGATTTTAATGTGAAACCAGAGTCTTGTTTATTGACAAAAAAAAGGTAGCAAATATTACACTTAATGTGAGAGAGAGAGAGAGTGCAGAGCTGCCTTTTCAAATTGTACTAGCTGCTTTATCAACTGTGAGCTGACTGTGTTATGTACAAAAACACTCTGCTCATCATTTTTTGCCCCTCCCCTAGTGATAACCCAAGAGCTGAAAACAAGATGAGCAGGTCTACTGCTGACCTGCTAGAATGGTTTGCATAACTGTTTGCATGAATGTTGCATCATGTAAACTGGCCGACCTTTATTTGAAGTAATTTGGCTGGTGATTCCTGAACTTCCCCTCTTTCGTCCCCTTTTACCGTATACCGGATATAGGAAAGATTAACGAGCAAAACCTGTTTGAAGTGATATAATAGATTTGCTTTGTCCCCCGCTATGTCAGAAGAAGGTCTGATGATGTGAAATATGACGTGGAAATACTAGTCTGGATTTTTTTAGAGAGCAGTTTCCTCCTCATTAAGACATAACCAGGGCAGCAGGAGAGAGCCCTGCTGGTTATAAATAGTACGGTGCTCAAAAATCCCTTCTGCCAGTAAGTTCTTAATTAAATATAAGATCTAGTTAAATACGAGCCCCTGGGATTCATTTCTGCAGAGAGGAGATCCGAACAATGACATTATCCCTTATTAACGTCGTCGCAATAACTATAGCGGTTATAGAGTCGAGTGTGTTTCACAGTCTTCGGCTTCCTTACAACAAAAAAGGCAGATTTGTTGGATGAGTTTCGACAGTTGCTCGCTTGATGTCACATGAGATATGGCAGCCCGGATGGTAAACAAATATTTGGCTTACTTACAAAAGTACATTAGGCATTTTGCATATAAGCATCTTTTTTTTTTTTTTTTTTTTTTTAAATCAAACATCAAAACTGATCCATCCATGAAGCAAAATCTCCATGCCGGGGGAAAACCCAGAGTTAACTACACCTCCTGTACTAAAGGATACAGCAGCTGCCAATAACGCCTCCTTACAACCTGTAAAAACAATGGAATGTCTTCCTAATGCATTGTAGTACAACTAAGTAAACTATGATATATATAAATAACAACCAGCTGTTTCAATTGAATATCCACAATGACGGTGAGAAAAAAAAACCCCACTTTGTTTCCATTTAGGTGATATTTTGCACGTCTACCTTTGAAATACTTCTGTTGGTTGACACCTGTGTTCAAACTTCTGTATTTAACCCTTGTTTTGTGGATGGAAAAAGCCATCCAGATCCTGCATAAACACTCCTCTCTTATGGAAATTATAGGGCTGCACCTAAAGATTATTATCAGTTTCGATTAATCTATCTATCTCTTATTTTCTCTGTTAGGCTATATTTCTTATTGCATTATTATTCAGATTTTGCAATACCATTTTGCTGCAGCTCTGCACGTGACTTCGCTACAGAAATAGCAGCACACATGAGATGTTAAGGTTTGTTTTTCCTGGTATTTGACGCCGAGTCGAGAACCTCGTCCATTCTCCACCAAGATCGCTGCCACGTGACTGCTTGGAATATACAGTTACCTTATTCTCTGTAACGGTTTATTTTGAACCGTGAAGTATGAGAGAAGCAGACGATTAGTGTTTACGCTGATAGGAGCGAGTTCAAGTGACAGAGACTAACGCTGCGTGTCTCGTTTCCAACTCACAAGGCTCGAGAAAGACCTGGAGGGCTATCTGCTTATGATCTACTCCCACAGATGGCACACGGTGAAAGTAAATATCTTGCATTTTCATGATAATTAGGTGAGGAAGTCATCTCAAATGTATTTACTATAACTTGAAATACTAAACCGGACGTCATCTTAGACATTGAAATGGTAATAAGCCTGTTTGGAGGATGATGCTTCCCCAATAGAGAGATACGCAGGATAAGACATCAAATACAGTGAAGTGTCTGTTTGTGTGTTTGTCTATGTAAGCAGGGGAAGACAGAGGGAGCAAAATGCAGTTTGCCAAGTTTCAATAACCAGGTCAGACACATTCAGGTCAGCGCCCTGTATCCATGCAGACAAATGACGCATTTCTTTGTTTGCCAACTAAAGAGCATGGAAATGGATAACATTCTCCCTTTGACATTGTTAAAGGCAGAAAGTCTGCTCATCATATGCTGTTTTAAAAATGGCATTAAAAAAAAAGAAGAAAGATGGGTCAAAATATAGTTTTTCCCCCTCAATCTCCAACATCCTGCACCCATAGATAACCAGAAAGACCTATTAGATCATACATTTGCATTTCAACTGAGAGATTAATCACTGGGAGAGGTTAATGTCACTGCATCAGTAAATAAATAAGCTATATTTATGCTTCAGTGTCAAGAGATTTGCACTAGAAAACAGCTTTGGTAGATCACAAACTATAGATGCAGCGTTTCCCACAGGATTTTGTGAGACTGTGCTGGGTGGATCTCAGACCCTGTAGGGTTAAATGCATCAATCTGGTGCACTTTGAGAGCAAAATTAAGAAGCTAGACCTGTAAAGAACTCTGTGCTCTTGTAAACAATTTTGTGCTCTAGTAGACGATTTAATCATACACATATTTGTTGTATATATATGAATAGTGATGACACGGCAAATATAACCGACTATTATCTGATATTGTTTTGTGCTCACTTGTTATTTCTGCTGAAAGAAGAAGGACAGAAAAATTAGAGCTGCAATGAATTAACTGAATATATCTGGATTTTGGACTGTTGATCAGACATCGCCATGTGCTCGAAGAAATTATGACTCACTATTATAACCGTTTTTCTGCTGCGTTCACTATTTGTTTCTGTTGAACACGTCGACAAAAAAAAAAAAAATTAGCGCTCAGAGATTAACTTGAATTAATGAATCGATTGACTGAAAACGAATCTAGCTGACTTTGCTGCACTCGGCACGGAAACAGAAATGAGCTGTTTGTTTCTAATACAGCCAGTTTAGTTCATAGATAACATTAAGATAAGACTTGAACGTTTATCTTCGGTCGTCCTGCGTTGCAAACTGATGCTTGAAAACAGGCAGTATTGATTGTTTTGTATTTTTCTTCCCAGATTGAATGAAATACAATTGTAACGCCAACGTGAGATGAACCTGTTGTTCTATTTTTTTCAGTAATTTCCCCTCCTTATTGGTGAAATATGCTGAAGTTGCAGCTTTTGTGTTAAGTAGGAGCCATGATGTTATTATGAGTGTAAAAATATTTTCGGTTCATTATGAAACTGTGGCGGCCTGCCACAGTCTAGGTAATTACTGGTAATTACTGAGATGTCTGGCATTACTGAAAATGAAAAGATTACTGAGCCTTTCTTTATCTTCCCCCGTGTTACCTCAACAATCTCAACCTACATCAGAAAAGGTTGTCTGAAAAATACAAGGAGCTGACGAATCGCACACCTGCAGAGAGGACTACGAGGACTCCACCTGTATCTCTACGACAACCTGAAGCGGGACCCTGAGCGATAGTTGGCTGCAAAGCTGTCGATGTAAATCTCTCACAGCCAGACAAGAGACTGTACCTGATCATCCGGAAAAATGCGAGGCTCTAAGCATGGTGAATTATCCTGACAGCCAAAAGCACGGCTGAAACTGCGTGCGTGGAATAATGGATTAAAAGTTCTTCTAAGATAGATCACATGCTTTAGGTTAGTTAATTCAATCCGTAGATACAGTTAATCAAAAGACTTATACCGATTATTCCTCTTTAAAAGAACTACAAGTCACTATCATCATGAGGAACCCACGTATGAAAAATCTATCTATAGCACACATACTGGAAACTGAGTGTGAGGCAAAGTTCACACACACACACACAAATAAAAGTCTTTGGAAACTAAAAGATGATATGATGAAATTTAAAAAACAGAGCAGCAATACTCACTTCAGCCGAGTGTGTGTGTGTGTGTTTAATGTCACTTTTGACACAAGGAGCATATTTCAAATCAAAATTCTTTCTGTAAATTAAAAAAAAAAAGGTATAATCTCAAAGGAAGGAATGATTTTTACTTTATAAAATGTTATAGTGTGGGTTGAAAAGAAGATTTAGAATGAGCGATGAGACGTGTGCGGTCGTTTATACTGGAGGAAATTAGAAGACGTGACCTTACCGAGATGTTTAACGCTGCGAATAAGCCGCAGCTGATGTGTTAATGATACATTTGGTCTGTATAAGCTCTTAGATTGACAGTCATGTAAAGATCATAGAGCTAAATGTGTGTTTACATACTGCGGCTCCATAATCATCATGTAGCAGAGCAGCAGCGGTTTACTGCTGTATGTAATTTGGTGTTGATTTATGAAAAAAGGAAGAAAAAAAAAAGAGAAAAATATATATAAATCTCTATTATGGACAAAAAGAAAATGAAAGCTAGAGACTGGTATGTTGTCCTAGGTTTAGATCCAGGTATCAGATGTAGATTGATGCTAAGCCTGCGGCGGTGTGACAGTTATGCAAACAGAGTGGCTTTGAGTTAGAAGAAAAGCCAAGTTGTCCGACGAGTAAATGTGGAAATGTGGCGTTTTAGACAAAGCAAAGTCCTTCTGCTTCTGAAAGGCGAACCTGTTCCTGTCAGCAAAGCTAAGAAACAAAACAGCCTGGAGTAAGACAGACACGGCCCGTCATCCGGTCTCGTTGTCTTCACTGTTCATGTCACAAGATATGATGTGCGTCCGTAGTATCCTCAGGACAAACTGACTGTCTAGTCGTCTGGAAATGTGTTATCTATAGTCACTAAATTGTAAAATTAAATAATCCGGTTATCCAAACACAATGCAGCACTGACTGTGAGAGTGACCACAAATTAAAGATAATGTAAAAAACCTTCATTGGATGCATCATATTTGATATAAAACTATAATCCTGATCATCATATTCAGAGTTTAGCAGGATCTAAATTCTCAGTTGACAACATGATGGAACAATCTGCACCCTGAAGGGACTTTTTTTTTGTGTCCCTTTCATCCAAAATGTGGGACTCGAGGCAGCCTTTGAACCCGGCGTGTTTTCACGCACCTATTTGTGTAAACAAATGCGCTTCATGATCATAATCACTGACCTCAAGAGTTCCTGACTGTCTATCACTCTGTCTCGTGGTTAACTTAAGTCCCTCTGTTGGAAGGCTTTGAATTGCGAAGCTGCTGCAGGAAGTGTTTTGCACTTCTGACGACATAAGACTAAAAAGGAGCATTTGCACCCGTAGAAGGTACAATATTAACACCTCGGAGTAAAACCGTCTTAACTGACATGTTGCCAAATTAACGTGACATTAGCTGCATATGATGTGTTGATACTACAGCTGTCATGTTGGATAATCATCACAGATGTAAGGAGAGCGGATCTTGCACTGGATTGTGTATCGCTCATGTAATATTTTGAAAGTAGGCTGAACAATATCTAAAGGGCGGCTATTTTCTGACTTTTTTTTTTTTTTTTTTAAAAAGGTGAAATAGGATGCTGATTGCACACAGAGCTAGTTTGGCAGGTGTATCATGTCTCACGGCCTCCAGGAGAACAGGGTGGGGCGCTCCTGTTGTTTCTTGTCAGCGTAATGTTTGACAAAAAAAAAATACATCACTTAAGTTCTGTGAGAGCTGAGAGACAGACATTAAAATCTAAATCCAAAGCCCCACAACGGATTCAATCTATAGCTGATTGCCGATGTATTTGATATTATCACCCAGCTGCCAAACACCAGGCCATTTAATTTCACAAAATAACAACCAACAACCGAGGCTGTGTGACCTGCAGGGAAGATTTACTGGAGGTGATAAATAAAGAGCTGAATTCTAGCGATAGGACGTTACAATGACATGAACGTGCTGCCTTACATACCTTGTCATTTAGGACTCAAGCGCCTGGATCCCAGTGGATGGCAGGTGATAGATCCGACAGCCACAATCTAGTGCTTATCTAATGAAAAACAAAAGACAAAAAGACGACATACTGTAAGCACACAAGCATGAAGCAAACAGCACAAATACCGACGGTTCATCATCAGCTTCAGCCTCAGTTTGAAAAGTATTAATTCATCTTGCACCATAAATATAACAAGAACTATGAGAAGATCTTGTAATAACTTCAAGCTCATACTAGTAGAATTAGGAAGCTGCTGATTATCTCTACAATCCATTTGTGGTAGTGTTTGTATAATGGTAATGATATCACAGTATGTTGCAAGATAAGCATCTGTTTATCACAATATCTGCAACTGCACAGGAAGAAATTCCTCTATTTTTTACAAAACCGATAATCAAACTTACTCACTAACGAACTGCATTATCAGATGTTTTCTGTTTCACATTTGTTTCCATTTGTTTTATACAGAAAAGTAATTTCTGAAATGTAAAAAAAACAAACAAAAAAACAGCCATAAAGCAGCACAAGAACATGAATGAAGAGAATGTGATATTAGCGCCGGTGTATTAATAATGTATTACGATATACTGTCATATCGATCATGGATCTAATCCCTCGAGTAAGGCGATGGGACGCTGTTAAATCCAAACAGGATTAGATTAAGATTGCGGCGAGTACACGGTTTCCTTCGCGCGTGTTCATTAGTAGTCGAATTTAGGTCTTTCTCTCTCTCTCGTCGTGTTAAAGTTATGCTTGTCAGCGAATATTTCAGTTAACTACATAGAGCGGCTGAAGGGATGTGGAAATTAATAAGTTTAGGATGTACTGAAATAGCACCTCTGTGCCGAGTCGGTTCTGCCTGAGGACACTCAGCGAGTTCAGATAGAAATACATTATACACTCAGTCATTTTTATACTGTTCTTTATACCGTCAACATCTAAGTGCATCCTTAATGTTGCTTCTGCTAAAGCAAGGAGTCCAACATACATTGTAATATAAATGTTATCCTGCGTCACTAAAAAACAAGACAACCTGACAGACACTAAGCCTTGAAATGCGACATAATTTGTGCTTCTCAGGTCAGAGCACAACACAGCGGTATTGTCTGTGCATGTCTGGAAAAGCATTAGCCTTGCCAGCTGATCTGAGACGAACTGAGCCGGCTAAAAAAGATAGGATCATCCCTCTTCTATACTCGTCGAGCACAATAGTGCCCTATAGTGCGGGAAGGAGGGAGAGGGAGAGGGAGAGGAGAGAAAGAAGTGAGATAAGAGAAGGAGGAGGAGAAAGACGGAGAGAAGGGAGAGAAATTTTGACTTAATTCATAGGGTCTCCCAATCAGCTGCGAACACATTGGACTGTACTGACACTCATTAGTTTCTGCTCCACTTCCTCCTGGGTGCCTTTATCCCCCCATCTCATCTATTTGGCGTACTGAGTCTTGCCAAACAAAAGTTCCCTCCGTAACACACTGGAAGCAAAAGAAAGCATAGATTTTCAAATTGGGGGTGTTGGCAGTGGGGGGAGGAAGGCAGCCACTTGCTTTTCATTCAGACAGCCCCGTCGACACACACAGTTATTCACTGAAACTAGAAGTGCCCATGTGATGGAAATCACCCGCACCTTGTTTGTATCTATCAATGAGGAAGTACTTGATCCTCTGGCTTGCACAGTTAAGACTTATATTCGCTTCTGCATCCAGAATTATGTGTTGAAAATATAGTTTTTCATGTTTATATTCTGTTTCTGTAGAATAACTGTAATCTGATAATGTGTCCAGCATCTGGGGTGCGGTATTTTTTTATAAATAGATGATGTTATTCTACTCTAAACCTGCAAATTTCAGTTCACGTAAGTTAAAAATAGACATATTACCTATTATGGACATGTTCCTTCATGCTCACAAAAGGCACCGTAAAGACTTCCTTAGGAAATTCATACATATGCATACTCTGGAGAGCCTTATGTGGATATAAGACAGACAATTATAGTATATTAATAAGATGTAACTGGATCAAACGCCAACAAACTCAGGAAGGACTGGGTTTATTTCTGCTCTTAAATGCAGTCAATCACACAGATGCAGCCAAGTAAAAGAGATAGTTGCATGTTTGTTTTGTTTGCTATGGTAATAATATCATTATTTTTGATTACTGAGATAATTAAGTATTAGTAATACCAGTTTCTCTGTTCCTTGTTCTGGCCAGTCTGTTCCTTTGCTCTGCTAATAGACTCTGCAGAACACTGTAAACTCAAATCATATTTGTCTTGCTGTCAGACTGATGTCAAACGCGGATCTGTGAGCAAACACTAGTATCCTCGCTGCAGTTGGAAGCTGTGTTTATTTAGTGACATCGACACTCAAAAGGAGACGCTCGCGAATCAAAGAGGGAACACACGCAACTTGTACGTTCTTTAACAGAAGTGGTAAACAGAAGTAAACACAGAGCTGCTATACAAAAACAGCAAGCCGTCACATGACATCACAGGAAGGCGATGGTGTGTTAGGGTCGGTGCACAAGGCTCTGACCAGCCTGTGCCTGTTCACAGCTTGTTTAAAAATAAAAAAAAAATCGCAGCATACTACAGTGATTGAAAGCCGAACATGGCGCTTTCTTGACAGTCCCAAACCCACTGTTTTGCCTGTGTTCACAAAGCAGATTTTATTTCATTTGTATTATATCGTCAGCCTCGGTTGAGGAGAAGCTGTTCAGACTTTGCACTATTTTTTTTTCTAATTAACAGCTCTGAACAACAAGTGTGATTCCACCCAAAATATACTGCGGTTGCACTGCTGCAGGTAACATTCATACTTAGTGGTAGACTTGTGCCAGTGTAATCATTGTGTGTAGCGCTGCCGCCAACGTTTCTTTTCATTATCGATTCGTCTGTCAAGTATTTTCTTGATTAATTGTTTAGTCTATGAAATGTTGCATTTTCTTAGAGGCCATGGTTGTTTTAGTCTGACTAACAGTCCAAAACCTCAAGATATTCAATTCACTGTGAAATATGACAAAGAAAGACAACATATCATCAGTGTTGTCCATTTTTGCTTAAAAAAAATGACTGAAATGATAATTCCATTATGAAAATAGTAATCAATCAATTAATCATTGTAGCTCTAAATGTACAAAACAATTATCAACAACAATACCGATATGATCTCTGTACGTGAAGCATTAACAAGACTGTTTGTGTAATTTCTTGGGCTGGAACTAATTCGATTCAATTAATCTGCTGATTATCTTTCCGGTTTATCAATTGTTTGGTTTATAAAACGCCAACAACAACTATGAAAAATGTCCTTCCCAGTTTTCCAGATTCCAAGGTGCCATCTTCAAATGTCCAACCAACAGTCCAAAACCAAAAGATATTTAGTTTACTGTCATAGAAGACTAAAAATCACAAACAACAGTAATTGATTAACTGACTAGTCTTTTCAACTCATATGAGTATATAAGCCAAGAATAGAAAGAATGACGGCCTGAACTGAGGCGTCGTCTATTGAAATGGAGGTGATGTTTGTATTTATTTGCATAAATATGGCCAGCCTGTGCTGGACCAGCGCAGAATATCTGATCAGGTTGTCACCTGACATGTGTGTGAGCTGCATATTGAAACCAGCTTTGAGCTGCAATCAATATGGATATAATCTAGGCTAATCTGAATGCAGGGTGGTAGGTCTGACCAGGGCATGAGACTATCCAGTACAGCAGGGACTTTATGTCTCCTTGTCACTCCAGACTATTGTGCTCTGTCTTACACAACAAATTCAGTATACTGGAGCCATCTTTGCCTTAGCTATCTTCACAAAACCTAATGCTGGCAACCCTGTGCAACCTGTCTCATGACACTGGTCATCAGCCTGACCTTTCCAATCCAGCAGCTATGAGTGCACTGAAGTGAAAGGCAAAGGATCCAGATCCAAATGAAAAGCATTCAGGATAAGATCAGTGTATTGATCTTCTAGGGGAATTTGGTAGTTAGAGTTGCAAAGGTAAAATGATTAAGCACAAAACAATCAAAGTGGAGGAGAAACAACTGTGCTACCAAGGTTTGAGAAGATTACTGAAGAAAAATGACAGATTGTGCAAATGCATAATTAAATTGTCTAAGGGTACAGTGGACAGTCAGTTTACTCATATAATATCACTGAATGTATAAAAAAGATATTTTGGCTACATGGTTATTTAAGATTGAACTGAAAATATGAATGAAAACAGGCTTCACTGAGCCTAATCACTCTATTGAACCCAATATTTAAAAGAATTCTCAGTGTATTTTATTATTTGAAGTAGTAAATGACAACAGTGGATATATTCCCTTTATAATATACTTTAAAATATCTCTGACATTATCCCTAGCAGCTGTTTTCATGCTGGGATACCTGCACCATACCAGGGAATGACCACAACGACCCAGGATATCGTACGTTTCTTCAGCATGACTTCGGAACGTCTTGTTTATGAGTTATAGAAAAGACCCGACAATGCATTGCCGATCTACTAGGGTCGCACTTGACACTGTGCCCAACCCAAAGCCAAGTAAGGTTCAGGGCAGGCCGCTTATCATGTGTAGACGGCCTGCAGACAATGAATTGCCCAGCCTACTGTACATAAAATCAGTATGGAGGCAGCTTAAAGCAGAGATAAAAAAAGCTTATCTGTAGTCGATATTACAACAGACCATTTCTCGCAGGGTGTAGTTCTAAGAACTTGTCTTTCCTCTTCCCATTCGGTAATTAAAAACCCTTCGAAATCCTTCCATTACATAAGATCTTCTGCGGAATTTCCTCATTTATTTATTTAACCAGGAATGTAATTTGTAAATCTTACATGTAGCTATTTTGTAGGGGAGATTGGAGCTGTTTACAGTGAGCTCCTGTGTGGCTTCTTGTTTAGCCAGTACACACCGAACTGAGGAAGGATTTGGCTTTATGAACATATCTGCTGATAGAAAGCAAGACTGAATGAGGCAGAGACAGCTGTTCTCCTAACTGGGTCACACAAGCAGAGAAATCATTAGGGAGAAACTGAATCCACTGATGTATGTTAAAACTGATGGACCGGCATGTCAAATGTGATGTAAATTTACACTTTTTTCCGCAAACACTGAGTAAAAATACAGACTCACAAAACTTGTCATGGACCATCCATCTACTGTATTGAAGGCTTAATAGGCTATTCATTCAATACTGATATCTACAGTCGTTAATGTATGTAACCTATTTGTTAAGCCAGCTTTAAAAGCCAGTGGGCAACAGACCAAGAACAGGCTATATCTCTGACTGATTTATCATTATGGCAAACAAAGCAGTACTGAAAATATCCCTACAGACCTTCCCCAGACTGTAAATCAGAATCACCTGCCACAAGTGTGGTGACAAAATACATTTAAATCAAATAACACTCAAAGAGAACAAACCTTTAGTCTTTAAGGAGTATCATTTGGGGAAAAATTGTGAAATATAATACTTGAGTCTTCGGGAATGGTCAGTCTCTTGAGGAGTAGTCGATTTTGGTATAGAAAAGGTGTGTCGGTGCGTTTTCTACAGTCTGAGTGAGGTCAGTGGGACTGAAACGTTGCCATAAATTATAGATATCAGCTCGGGACATCCCTTGTCTGAATATAGCCTGCTCCAGATCAAGTTAGCGGTGCAGCTTCAGTTACCATGGTGATCTAGCCCCCATGAAGCATGTGCTACTATAAAGACTAAAAAACTCTCAGTGTAACATTAGCTGACAAATCCCCTGCTATCATCAGGAGGCACACACTCATCCATAAAATCTAAAAAAAGACGAAAAAAAACCTGCTATCTTGTTCCCAATTCTAGTTTTACTCTGCACAGACATGATGACAACCACTAATCGTCTTTCTCAGGTGACTAATCCCACAACCTTGCTTTGTCACTGTCTGCAGACAAATTAGCCATTGTTTTGCTATCAACCATTAGCCATTAGATTTGCAAGAGAATTTTAGGCAAACTTTTGAAATGTTGCAAAAAAAGGAAAATGCAAATTACGTACGTTTCCATTGACTGGTTTGAAGCGAATAGACTAGGCTACGAAATGCATAGTTTTGTCAGAAGATGGCAGTATAGGCGTAAATAATTCACCAGTAAACAGAGCAGAAGAAGTAGAGGTTGCCGACCGGAAACAAAAAAAATAGTTACATTGCTTCAGGAATTTGTTTCAGTTGGGGAAGTTGTAATTGTTCTTTCATGTCAGCTAGTATCGGCTATCTGGAGATCGGAAACAGCTGATCAGTCATGCGATTTATTCGACATATGCATTTCCCTTACCCATTTTGCTCATTAACTCTTCTGACATTTCCAAAATCCAGCTCAAGTGAACGTAAAAACTCGTTTTGAGAAATTGGAGGACGTTTTTTATGAATTTCGACATTTCCATCAAGCTCTTTTAATGCGTTACTTCAAAATGCGCATAAAAATAGGTTAATGGAAACACGGCTATTGGCACTCTGCTGCATGCTTTCACCTGCTGAAGGAGAAGGACGAGCACTTCTTGGCAGCCAAAACACTTTGAATCCCTGCAGAGGCCGGTGATGGGAAGGAGGATCATAAAAAAAGCTCATGGGAAAGCTCAAAGGCTTCATAGGAAAAGATTACACTGACAAACTCCTACCTAAACCAGTCAGAGCAAATGCATAAACACTGCATTTTACTAATAGCTTAAACAAAGATGTCAGCGCAGTTCAAACACTGAAACTGTGTAAAGAGCGGAGCGTTGTCAGAGAAGACGGCTGAGAATGTCAACTCCGTGTCAACGCTGTCTCTGTTGTAGACAAACCGGAATAGATTTGACATACACCAGAAATGGAAGGGGTGGAGTCGGATCCACTCTCAGTAACTTATAATGCAAAAATGTATGATTATATGGCTGAGTGAATTTCCACTTACATTTGCAAATGTCCACACTAGGCAAAGGCAAAACAGGCGTATCTCAAATATCCTCATTGAGGTGATGACATTTATGAATGACCATTACACTGCAGAATAACTGATGAGTAATCAGCTAACTTGGAACTAAATGCCAACTTCTAGGTTAGGTTAGATTATTAGGTCTCAAGGGTGCTTCTTTAAAAAAAAAAAAAAAAAAAGACATTTGAGGCTTATAATACCATGGTCCATTTTTGTTTTCGTCACTGTTTCCATCGGAGCACACATGTCCCCAATTTCTACAATGACGCACTGCTTCCCAGACGTTGAGGATATATCTGTGGTTGTGTATTAATAGAAAACATAATCCATTAATCAACTGCAGTATTAAACTATGAATAGATCCTTACATTTTACTGGCAACGGTGGAGCTTACATTGAGTTTTGGGACTCTTTATTGTCCCCATTTTGAGAAAGAAATAATCCGTTCTAAGGATCATTAGCATAAAAATGCTATCCCATTTATTGAAAATAGGGCTGCAACTAATGATTATTTTCATTATGAATTAATCTGTTGATTATTTTCTCAATTAATCGATTAGTTGCTTGGTCTATAAAAAGGTAAGACAATGATGAAAAGTGTCAATCACTGTTTCTCCAAAGCTCTAGGTGACATCCTTAAATGTCTTGTTTCGTCCCTTCCAACAGTCAACAACCCAAAGATGTTTCATTCACTGTTGAGAGAGGACTAAAGAAACCAGGAAATATTTACATTTGAGAAGCTGAAACCAGAGAATTTGGAAACATTTCTCTTAACAAATGGCTCCAAACGAGAGTCAAAATGAATCATCGAAAAAGGTGACTGATTTAATAGTTGGCAAAGTGATTCATTGACTAATTGTTGGAGCTCTTATTGAAAATTGGCAAAATATCACATACCACACCTTGCTCTGCATGCACCTGCTACTAGAAGAAAGGGAGGCACGGCCACCTATATAAGAAAAACTTGCTCAATGTCACTTTGTTTTAAAAACTCTGCTTGGAACGGGGCAAATCCTTTTAACTGTATCAACTAAATACACTCTATGTGTGTGGAAAACATTGACGATAATGTGAGAACAATCTTAAAATAAAATATTAGCCTGTACAGTAGGTACAAGCTAATATTTTAATTGGCTGAATTTTTGCCCTCTCTGAAACAATGATATGAAGGACATTTAGACTGACAGTTTTTTTCCATGACACGCTCGACTGCGACACAAAGACAGTTACCCACCTTCACATGGCAATATATTAATATCAGAAATACAGACAGCATGTAGTGACTCATTTCCTACCGTGACAAAATGTTCTCACATGTTCACTATGGCAATACACAATCACCTGCAACTCATCAACGATGTCACATGACTATTAAGTCATTAAAACGCGTCTACTATTTCTTAATGGACACATTACTCCAGCATATTTCTCTTCCCTATGAGTCAGGCTTGATTTGCTTAAGAGGAAATATGAACTTATAAGGCCACACAGGAAAGAATATTAAGGTTCCCCTCCATCCAAAAATGTGTTTTGCTTCTTGTTCCTATAGTTGAATGCTGGAGCGTCACTGTACAGGATGATGTATGTGCGGAGTTTGACACTAGAGAGCCATTTTCACGTTGATCTGCTGAAAGTGGAAAGTTTCTCTGAGCTCATTGAAGATCCAGTTTTTAAGGAGGTGGACCTACAAGCACGATTGGTGACATCACAGCTAGCTTGGAAGCTAATCCTGCTCCAATATTCAACTTGTAAAAGTGTGACGTGGAAACTTGAAGCCTCCAGTGCACAAACACTGAGAATTGACTTTAACAGTGAACTGGGAGACATCTTTTGTCCAGCAGTTCGACTTCTGAAATCAACATTATTTGCATATTTATAGATTCTGGATTGTTAATGAGGCAGAAGGATTTGATTAGATAGTCATTTTAAGGATTTTACCAAGATAATTGAACTTTTTAAATTGGTATGAAGTGTCATTAGACAAAAACACCTTGCAGTCGCAGTGACACTCACATAACAGATTTGCTCAGAGGATTGTTCCCAGCAGTTGATCGACACCATCATTAGGCGTTAACAAAAAGTTCAACCAATAAAACATTTTTAAAGACATCCCATTATTCTGAACCTCTTTTCATCAGCTCTTTTCTTCTTGACTGATATCTCATTGGTTTACAGTGCAGGATGATCACTTGCTGTGTCCTATTTCGACAGGAATTACATCACCCAAAGGAAATAAAGATTACCCATTTCATTGGGCTTTTCAAGGAATTGCAATCAAGGAAAAACAAGCTGTTTAGAACTGCTGAACACAAAGAAAAAAAAAAAAGAGGTTTTAACCTGGGTGACCTGGAGCTAATCCTTCAAGAGTTTTATTTGTCCAACCCCAAAGTACGATATAGAGATACAGAAAATTTCACAATAGAAGCATTATGGACTTTGTGTTGACCAGTATGCAGTCAAAAGTAACATTCTTTGGGGTATGATGAAGATAAGAACACATGGCTTGACTGCTTTCTTTCTGTCTCCAAATGGCACAACAATCTGTTGGGAAAGCATATCTGTAGCACTACTTTGGCACTAGTGTGAGAAAAGAACAGCACAGTAAAAGGCCTTTGTTGGAGTGAACCTTATCTTCCATTCTAGATAAGGTCTGTTGTAAATGATCATACAAGGAACTAGAAGAAATATTCACCAACATAGGCATTCAACACCTCAGCGGAAAAAGAGTGTTTTATACCCCAGATAGGTATGCACTATGTTTAGCAGTCTAACATATGATATTTAATTAGATTTATGATCAAAAATTGCAAAGTGGAAAGGAGTAGAGCTACAACAATTGGTCGATTAATCGATTAGTTGATGGGAAGAAAATGGAATCGGCAACGATTTTGATAATCGCATAATCGTTTCAATCATTTTTCAAGCAAAAAGTTCTTTGTTTAAGCTTCTCAAATGTTACAATTTGCTCTTTTTCTTTGTCATGTATGACAATATAATATAATATGTATGAATATCTGAAGGTTTTGGACTTTTAGTCAGACAGAGCAGGCAAACTGAAGACATCACCATGGGCTCTGAGAAGTCGTGAATGCTATTTTTTCACATTTCATTGAGTAAAAGATTAATTGAGAGGTCAATCGGCAGATTACTCTATAATGAAAACAATCTTTAGCTGCAGCCCTAAGAGAGGAGACCACAAGAATAATGCCACATTAATTTGTGTTCACACGGTTTTACCCCAAACGGGAGAAACTGCAAGGTCAGATTATGCATATCATCAGCCAATATTATCATGAACACCTGGATTATAATCTACAAAAAGCTGCTTATATCATGAACCTACAATAATAAATGCCATCTGATACGCCTGAGTGTTTGTTTTTATTTCATTACAGACTGGAGGAGTGGCCTTTGAAGCCTAATCAGATACTTTATCTGTTTTACAACACAACAATGGTGGTCATTTAACTAAATGTTTACTTTTTAAAAAGGGAGCAAAATCCTTCTCCAGCAGGCTAGATGACATCCATAGATGCATGTAGTGTTTGTATGCCATATTTGCATACCATGTGTTCCTTCTTTGGCAACATAAAGCTTCCTGTTCTGTCAGTTTCAAGGGTCAGTTCAGCCGGGTCAAGTTTGTATTTTCGTGACGAGCCTTGCTGACATCAGATAATCTACAGAGCTGCATAAATATGTCTACCCGAGTATACAACCAGTAATTTATAGCTTTAGTTATTGCTGCGAGCATAATATCATGCTTTCATTGGTTTGTTAAAACCACAAAGCATTGACGGATGTAATCAAGTAGCTAAAAAAAAAAAACAACAGAAGCATAAGCTTGCTGCTGTTGTCACCTGCGTGTTATTTCCTGAGATTT
Source organism: Thunnus thynnus (assembly GCF_963924715.1). Taxonomy (NCBI): domain Eukaryota; kingdom Metazoa; phylum Chordata; class Actinopteri; order Scombriformes; family Scombridae; genus Thunnus; species Thunnus thynnus. The sequence goes on from NC_089535.1 coordinate 7,421,861, forward strand.
CTTCGGTCTTGACAGCATTTTACCCGAGAGATGAGTGGCAAAACAACAAACAAGTCGACGAGCATAGACCTGCTAAAATTCTTTAAAAAAGAGAGGTGGGGGAGAAAAAAAAAAAATCAAACCTAGACTTGCTCCACATCTATCTCAAATCTCAACAGGATTAAATTACATTGGAGTTAAGTGGGGATAGTAATCTGATTAGTGGAGTGGTGAGAAAATGAAAAACGCCGATATGTGGAGTGTTTTGAGCACACTAATAATCCCCTCGTCCGTCGAAGCGCTGAAGGTGCCCCGCAACAAAAGATGTGACTGCTGCTGCTGCTGCTGTTGCACTGCAGCTGTATGACTATGATAATGGCAATGGCAGTCAATATATACAGATAATCAAGTCATATTTTTTTTTTAGAAAAGCACCGCACTGCGTTAAATTGGATTTTTTTCTTGTGATTTCAGGAGAGCAGCATTGAAAACGGGCAGCAATGTACAGCTGTTACCAAGAAAAACACACACACAGACAGCTGCTTAAAATCTCTTGTTACCGTCCAACCCTACTTCTGTGTTTAAACAAAAAAAGGAGTATGGTCACAATAACTGCTGAACCATAAGCGTTCAGTAGACGGTGTAACATTGTAATTTAATTGTTTAAAAAAACTGACTGAATTAATGCAAAAGGCTCAAGTCGGACAGTATCAGAATGGGACATCAGCGCTACGCTGCAGCTAGCATTAATGTTAGCATGTTGTATGGGGGCCCCACAGTCAGAAAGCAGTAACTTGCGCAAAACAAAGACACTTACCTGAATTACAGTCGAGTCAGTGTCTCATTTAACGGTGTCCAGGTTATCGACAGGGTGCTACTATCCAAGATTATGTCGACAAGTGGGCATTAGCTAGCTTCACAGCTTTTGCTTGACGGTAGTTCAATAGGTTTTAATTTAGCTAGTGTTAGCAGCTAGCTAACCACTTCAAGAGCAACTCGAAGCTGGCCCAGTCCGCACATTCTCCTCCGCAAGCAGTCCTCAAGTTGTTTTACGTACCCAGTTGTTCTCACACTGAAAAGTATTTACCTTCCAGATGTTACTTAAACAAACTAACCAAGAAAGAAGACACGAGCACAAAGTGTCCTTAATCTGTAAGACTTATTGACATTGAGCATTTAAAGAAAAAAAAATCCAAAATGTCCACGACATTCAGCAAGGAAATACAAAAGGCAAAAATGCGAACGACCTCCGGCAGAGCGAAACCTTTTCCTCTAAAGTGTGCCGCACCCAGATGTTTTCAGTCATAATTTCCTTTCGTGTAATCATTTGCAATTGATGCAGCTTTGACAGAGTCGAGTGAGGCTACACCGGAGCTGATTAAGAGGAACATGGAGCGGTGGGTTTCTTCTCTCTCCGCGACCTCTGTGCCTACATGTAGGAGTAGGCTGTCCACCAGAAGTCGCCTTTCCAGTTTACACCAAGCCCCCAGTCGGTGATGATGCTCACAATCTCACCCACACACTTTTACTGAATTAGAGAATCACCCTATCAGATCCAATCCACTGGCTAGGCAACTATTTTGTCCTTTCTGATGAGGTTCAGGATGGGTAAACCAGCTAAGTAAACACGAAAAGTAAGAGATTTTATCAAACCCGTTTACATCTAAGGTTAAACATTGGGTTTAAACAACAGTATTATCAGTCATGGCACTCTAAAGTACGACAATTGGGATTTATTAAAAAAATATATATGTATATGAATAAAGGATATAGTGATTCGCAGCATAGACATTATTTTCCAAAAGATTAAATTCATTTTTTTTCTTCACCATGTTCAACTCACATACCAGCATTTACTATCCTGAAGCGCCCCCTGGTGTAGATATAATAATTTTTCCTCAAAGGGGGATTTTAAAGTCCCCCTCCACTCAAAAATATATTTGGCTTCTTGTTCCTTCAGTTGGATGTTTGGAGCTTCACTGTGCAGAATGATGAATGTGCAGAGTTTGACACTTGAAGGCTGTTTTCATATTCATCCGCTAAAAGTGGAAAGTTTCTCTGTGATCATTGAAAATCCAATTTTAAGTCCAGCAGTTACACTTTTGAGATGAGATATATTTGCATATTTCTTTATTCTGGAATTTTTCATGAGGTAGAAGAAACAGATGTCATTTTAAGGATTTTAACAAGATAATTTAACTTTTCTTGTGTGGAAAAACTATATCAGACACAAATTATTATTCAAAGTAGAGTATTTTACACACATCTTAAAACATATCTTTAAATAAGGATGTCCCCTGAATCCTCCCTAGTTTAAAAACTATGGCAATGACACTATTTCTTAATCACATCCTTAATTAGAAAGATCTGGAGATATCTCAAAGGTCATTCAGTCATCACAATAGCCTAATGCCTATTACGAGGGAAGTGTAAATTGTCTAAGACATGTAAGACAGTAAAGTTTACTGAGCCATTTTACCTGAATGTAGTTTAAACACGGGAAGCCTAGGGCCTTTAACATTTTCAAATATTTCTGTAGCTTAGACATGAATGTTCAATCATGAAAATACATATTTTAAATCATTTAAGACAACATGAATTGAAACATAATATCTGCTTTAACAGAGGGGGTTGCAAAATAGGACAACAACAAAAGTTCCAAAAGATACCATGGCCACTTTCTTTGCATACACATTGCAGGTTATGAGGTGGGTTAATCTCTGAAAAACCTGGTAACGCTTTTTACAGGTCCTTGAATTTTATAAATCATATTTTTTAAATTCCAGAAAATTTTCATTGTAATTTCCAGGTATTTAACAATTTATTTCAAGGGCATTATACAGAAAGGGTGGTGTAATTTGGTGAAAGTGTTAAGTTGGTTTAGTTGGTAAGTAACCATCATATTTGGGCTCCTGATTGTTAATTTGCACTACCCTTTCTGTAAAATATCCTAAAAATTAACCGCGAAATACTTGCAATTTACTCTGTAAATTTCCAGGTAATTAGTATAAAATTAAGGGACCTGTAAAATACCAAAATGCGCTGTCACTTTACTTATCACTTGCAGCTGTGCACACACACAACAGAGGAAAAGCACAGATGAAAATAATCAAATTAATGATGGCTGAATTCCATTTAGCTGCTTCATTTTCAGGGTTCTGGTATTGTGCATTCAAGCTCACTGTCACACCGTCATGTCTTACTGGGACACGTGAATACAACAGAGCCATTGTTAATGTCATTAGTGACACCTGTGCTTTTCCTGCAAAGTTAAAATGTCTGTTGTGGAAAAGGCCTGTTGTCCAATAGGTAGTAACAATTAAGTGAAAAAACTTAAAACACAGTAAAAATACACTTAAAGCAAATTCATTTTCCTTGTGGACCTGCATCCAGACAATGAGAAATATACCCTGTTTTGACGAAAATACTTCTAATGGTTACATCAAATTACAGTGTTTGTTTCCTGTGACTTAATGAGCCCCTTGCTCTGAAAGAATGCATCCTGGCATGGTGCACGTCCAAGAAAGGTCTTCAGCATGTCCATGCCGTCCTTAGAGCCACCAGTTTCCAGAATCACCCTTCTGTACTCTTTTCCAACCTGTTTTAAGGAAAACATGTCCTGATAAAGACATTTTCCACAAAAGGTGACATGTATGCTTACAAATGAAAGGATATCGTAATAATCAAACCCACCTTTGGATTCATGATGCCTTCCTTTTTAAAGCGATTGAAAAAAATGTCCATGGAGTAGACCTCACTCCACAGATAGCCGTAGTACTGACCATCATATCCTCCAGCCAAGTGGCTGAAACTGGCTGTCATATTGGTGCCTACAGAAAACAAATATTTGTCATCACATCAGAAAGGTCTGACAAGTCATATATAAAAATCCCAACAAGAAAGCACTATTGTATTAGGACAGACTTGGAAAAATGGTGAACCTATCCTTTAAGCTAGGTTAATTAAATGACAAATATATACTCTCAAGTCCAACCACTGAAAGACAACCACTGAAAGACAACTCTAAATATACACTAAATATCAAACATTGACCTTTCAACCCAACCATTCCTTATGTTACGACTGACCTGCTGTCGCAGGAACACCCAATATGTCTCGGCAATGCTGCGCAAACACCTCAGCTGTATCTGCATGAGGGCTGCTGTGTAGTGACTGGTCCACTTTACTGAGGACGACCTGACGCAGGTTCATCATACCTGAAGAGGACGAACAAGTCAACAAGTCATCTACAGAGGCTCTTGATGTAGAGTGGGTTTTTTAAATATTTTTTTTAATGAAAGTTCAAGTTTCTGACCGGTGTTGGCTACTCTGGATGCAATGAGTTTGTCAAGCATATTATCTGGGATTGGGGTGCCATCCCTGTAGTGGCGAGACATTCTTCTCAGAGGCTCCTTTTCCCAAACCCAATTCTCAAGCATCTGAGAGGGCACCTCCACAAAGTCTGTCTCCACCAGGGTTCCACTGAATTCTGAAAAAGTGGTCTGATACACACATGGGAAAAGTTCAGGCTCTCTCATTCTAATTAATACACAACACACTATACAAATATATCATGAAACTGCTGGTAGAATAATCACCTTGGAGCAGAGCTCATGCATCACATGACCAAACTCATGAAAATATGTCTCCAGTTCATGGTGTTGGAGGAGGGAGGGACAACCTTTTCTGGGCTTGGTAAAGTTGGCCACCATGGCTGCCACTGGAAGCCTGCGTTTCCCATCAGGCCCTCTGCAGCCTGGTTGGAGCCCAAAACAGGCTGCATGGCCAAACTTTCCTTCCCTGGTGGAAGAAATGGTTTCAGTTGTCACAGCCAGACTGAAATCTGAACATTAACACAAATGACATAAAGATCAGGAGCACTAGTCTCTAATTGCTCTACTCTTCAATTTAACTGTTTTCTGTGTTTGCACATGAGCTGATCTTATCACTTTTATGCACATGTGTGAGAAATATTTATTTTCCTTCCACAGCAAGTGTGACATTCTACCTTGGATGCAAGTCCAGGTAGAAGTGGCCAACCTCTTCTCCTGTTTCAGTGTCACAAGCTGAGAAAAGCTTGACATCTTCATGCCACACATGGGCATGTTTCACCTCTGTGAACGTGAGACCCAGCAGCTCCTGGTAGATACCCAACAGTCCTTCTGTCACCACGTCAAGCGGGAAATACTCGATAAGTTTGTCCTTGTTTACAGCAAACTTGCACCGCTCCACTTGGTTCATGTAGTAGGGCAAGTCCCAGGCGTTGATCTGTCCGTCAAAACGGTAGCCCTTCATCAAGCACTCCCTCTTTTTTAGTGCAAGAATATATTTCCTCTCCTTGATCCCAATGGGCTTCAGAGTTTCACAGAATGCATCTGTGAAGTGTGTAAAGAAAATCTTCATGGTTAAAGGACAAACTGTTTTTTCTTTTTGTCATATATGTCTTTTTCCTTGATGTCTCACATACAACAGATCAGAGTGGAATATTTTTAAATCTAAAACAATTATATTTTGTACTGTATACAAACTCTATAATATATAGATTTTACTTTTGTTACATATTTAGATCAGGATTGTGTTTATGTTCTGACTGACCATGTCTATATGAACCATTTGTGAGGTAAAATTCAGTATGTTAGATGTTATGTACGTTAGATATCTAATTTCTAATCCAATCACAAAATCATGACTCCCACTATTACATTCTATATATTTTTTTTACTGTTAATTATGTCTTACAAATTTATACAGCAGTTATACTACAGATTCTTTTACTAACAAGATACTGGCCACACTCATCCAGTCACTTTCCACTTTGAAATACTGTATATAACCACGTGTGCCACATGCCTTCACGAGCCATAAATTACTGTATGTTACAGTATATACAAGAGGCATGCAGTGAAACATACTATACACTACATGCCAGAGGAATGGGTGTCACATTTCTCTCTCATATACTTCTATCTGTCTTTTAAAGTTTCCTTTGGCAATGCAAAGCTGTTATCAGATGGTGTGAATCTTCCATCTTAAATGACGCAGAAAGTTTTTATTATTAGCAGATCCATTTTTAGTTCAGTCCTTAACTTATATTTTTATGACTGTGGTAACAGGAAGCATCGCTGACATTAGGAAGTCACCCTACGTTCCACCTTTACATAAAGGGAGCCAGTCCATTCTACACTTTCAAGTCTTGGTAAAGTATTAGGGACACTGGTAAATGTTTAGGTGATAACACTCTTAGCTCAATACTCCATTTTAAAATCTTACAGTAATTTATAGTACTATGCATAGTACTGTGACGGCAGCATCAAAAGTCTTGAATGATGCTGCTAGTGCATTAGATCGGTTAGAACGGGCAGGATTGTGTCGCCCTTTTTAATGATTTATCCCAGGCTCAAGCTGTTGTGGCCGATGGCTATATGTCAAGCTTTACGAGTGTTAACAAAGGTGTGCCACAGGGTTCCATTTTAGGCCCACATTTATTCACAATTTTCATAAAAGAACTACGTGAAAAAGTGACAAACAGCACAATTCATGTATACGCGGACGACACTATAATCTATACAATAGCGCCCTCTGTTCCCCAGGTCGTACAAATATTGCATATTGATTTCTGTGCGGTACAGTTAACAATGTTTGATCTTAAACAACTATTAAACTCAGATAAAACAAAATTTATGCAGCCATCCTTTTTTATCTGTTATGGACTATGGCAATGTAATTTATATGCACTCTCCTGCTTCTACTCTTAAACCTCTTGATTCAGTCTATCTTTCGGCCCTAAGGTTTATAACTGCAGATGGCTTTAGATCTCATTGGATTCTGTATCAGAAAGTTGGGAGGCAGTCGTTGGCAGTGAGAAAAGAACGGCACTGCACTCTATTTATAAAGCTCCAAAGCTCTCCTTGGCAAACTTTCTGGGTACCATACATGTCTTTATTAACTATACTTCAATTTCACACTGCACTAGGTCCCAAGACTATTTGGTCCTTGAAAATCAATGTGTCAGCAGTGAGATTTGGAAATTGGTTTTTAAATATTACACTCCATACAAGTGGAACAACTTTCAGAAGACAGTAAAATTAGATAAGCTAATCCCTTTTAATCATTTTAAATCTCTAATAGTTGACATAAGGCAGTGTGAATGCATGCGTTTTAATTAATCTTTCATTTTTATATGCGCATATTGCTTTTTTTTGCTTAATATATTTCATATTATGTGTTTTATTGCTTTTATATATTGCTTTTATTGCTTCTTATATTTTATATTGCTTATCTGTTCATATTTGCTTATCTGTTCATATTTGCTTTTTATATTATATTATATTATATTATATTATATTATATTATATTATATTATATTATATTACATTATTTCTGTATTGTAATCAAGATGTTCTTGTAAATAGATGGAGCTTTTTCTCACAGGCCTACCCTGTCTAAATAAAGGTTTGAATGAATGAATGTGCATGCATGCTGGAGGGTTGAGGGGGTCATACCTAGAAAGTCAGACACATTGCTTGCATTCTTGGCCATGTTAATCTCCAGCACATAGTTTGCATGGCTACTGTAACCCAGTAATTCTGCAACTTTTGCTCTCAGTTGTATTAACTGTTCAAGGATTGCTGTGTTTACCTGGAAAAGAGAGAGGCTGTAGAATAAGATATGTAGATAAACATTGCAGAAGGAACTATGCAGGAAAACCTCTTTCAGTGTTCATATGGGCACCAGACTTGAAAAATTGTGAACCTATCCTTTAATGCGTTAGCGGCAGTAGGAAACATTACGTTCGCATTAGCAGTAACTTAAAACAGCTCCAATATGGCTGTAGGAGAGTGAACAGGAAATAGTGAAGCTGATATCAATTAGATAAAATTATAATAAAACTGGATTACATGCATGTATCATTTCCTGCAAAGTGTGTGAAGATAATTTGAATCCAGTGTAGGTATGGCAGACGCAGCCACCTACAATGAAAACTACTATATAAAGAGGCAATTACATTGGCTATAGGTGAAAAAAAGCAGAACGTACATAATATCAAAAATGGGTTTTGATTTCATGGAAATCTAAAAAATTGTAGTTCAGTTGTCAGCTGTATAAGCATTAACAGAAGTGCAAAACAGACAAGACTTGCTGTGGTCAGGAAAGTGTCGGATACACAGATTCATTATCAGACTCCAGTTACCTCTTTACACCTGCTGTGAAAAGCCGTTTCCATCCTCCTCCTGGTCTCAGGAATGTAACACCTCTTCATCAGGGGGTAGTAATGGGGATATTCAAGTGTCACTTTATACCGTCCATCTGCTGTCATCTCCAGTCCATTGAGATAGCTATCTGCCAGTCCACCTTAACAGAAGAGGACAAACAACATGAGTGAAAATAGTCAAAAGGAGTCCATCAGTCTGATTTTTATGCATATGAGCTTACCCAATTCACGCTCAGAAAACACAAGGAAAGTATTGTCCTCATTCAGATTCTTGTTGAACTCTATGGAGAGTTCACTGATAAGCTTGGAAGTTCTTTTTATTTCCTTGGGAGAGAAAAGGAGCAGACAAATTGTATTAGATTTCTATTATGTGACTTGATTATTCAGGCTTTTTAAGCAGAACTTGTAATCCAAATGCTAACAAGAGTAGCCCCACAATCAATCTTCAAAACACAAGACTGAAACCTACTACTACTCCAAGACTGATTGCCTGGTCTTTTTTTATACACAAACTAACTCTACACAACTAAATATAAGTTAAGGCAATATTCTGCTTCTTTTAACTCTGAGAAAACATGTTTATTTCTCTTACGATACATTGAGAATAAACAGAAATGCTTATTTATCAAATATCTAGAATCAAACTTATTAATTGTAATATAACTGCAATTTATATGGTAAAAAATCAAATGACTGTAATTTATATAATCAGCTCACATATTGCATTACCTCTTGAATATCTTTAGACAGGTGCAATCCGTTCCTCTTGCCTAATGTAACAAGTCTGTCTAAGAATCTCTTTTCTTCTGGGGAGAGGTTTTCTTGATACTTTTCCTGTCAAAAAATAATCAAATAATAGAGACAAGCTATTTCATAAAAGGAACAACTAAGGCAATTTTGCCAAACTTATTCATCTACTAATGCAATATGTCAGTCAGGGAGTGCTGTGTGGAAGAGCATATGGCTTTGGCTACCAATGATTAGATGAGATTACATTTCTTTTCCAGGCTAAATAAGAACCAGTGGTGGGGTCAAATGAGGATATAGTATCCTTGATCTTACTGTAAAACACAATTTTGCACGTCCAGAACCTGCTGCCCCCTGGCTGACATAAAAATGTGAAAGTAATCTATCATTGGCATAGTTACTGTGATAAATGCATCAAATCCTCACACATTAGACTTAATTAGCTTCAAAGCCACATCTTTTAGATTAAGATTACTAACACCTCATTCATTATCTAAGTGAACTAGACACGTGCTTAAAGAACTGTTTTTATGTTATCCTTCACCTCCCACGTGTTGTGAGTGATGTGGAAAGGAAGTGTGACATCAGATGTACCTGCAAGGCAGTAATTCGCTTGAACACATCCTCCCTCATACTTATCTCCACATCAAACTCAGACAGTTTCTTGTCTGCCTCTGTGCTTGCTGACCGAACCTCCTTAGATGAACAAACATACTGGGGGAAATCAAGAGCATGGCGAGATGCTAAGGACATAGAATAAACAGAAAAGACACTGTGAATGTGACAATGATATGTAGCAAATAGGGTGTTATTTGAAGAAAATTAGCCTGATATATTTTTAAGATAAGACTGTTTTTCTATATATTTTTTTTCTTGTTGTCAACAAATCCCATGAAAAGACCAAAACCAACAATGTGTTTGTCAATCTGCAAACACTTTACAAAATTCTCTACCCTTGTGTTCCTACTAAAGATCTAAATATTCAGAAAAGCAAATATCCCAATAAATTATCCCCAAAGATAAATCCCTAATATATAGTTTCAGCAGATGCTGGTAGATTTTTAGAAAACTGTACTCAAAGGGTAAATAATATATTTATTGGGGACTATTTTCACTGATGGAACAATACGTATTTGGTGCTATAGTTAATATTTAGGTATAGATGGGATTGACTTAAAACTACAGAGTCTATGTCTCCTAGTGTGTCGGTGGTGGCTCATTTATATGTTTTTAATAGTTTTTGGACAACAATGAATGCTCTATAGCATAAAGGAATAAGATATATCAGTCATCACTTGTTAGTAGGATAAATTCATTGTTAGTTTTGGTCTATTCATGTGATTACTGACAATTAGAAATATATAGAATATCTCCTCTAAAGACTTACATGCATAATCCAGCTTCGCATTAGCCAAGGGTTTCAGGGTGTTTTCAACTGACACATTTTCTATGTTTAGGGATCCAATGACATCATAGACCTTCTTTACTCTGTTAATCAGGCTGTCTGTGTTGGTCCTGATCTCATCTGGAGACAGGTTCCATCTCAGTGTGTTTCTTTTATTTCCTGCCTGAGAGCAGTCTCTGGCAGATATGGCAGACCCATTCTGGATGGTCATTCTCAGGAAAGGTTTAGAGACGCTGTAAAAATGAAATATTCCAGTTTAACTTCTAAGTTTAAAGCAGTGTTGCAGTTCCTATCAAAACTGTCAGACTGGACTGACATAACAGCTGGTACTATAAGCAATAAACTTTGACGTGCTCTGCATTTTTTCCATGCTAAGCGGTGACCTTTCCCCATGTCCGCTCAGTGTAGTGTTTCATGACCAGGCAGCGGAAGCCTTTCAAAAGATGTTCATAAAAGCCACTATGTCAAATCACAGCCAAGACTTATAAACAGCTCAGTGATTTTTAGAGCGCTAAGGGGCAAGAAATGACAGCTATCACTCTGATACCTTTTTATGATTAGCAGGTGCAGCATAAAACAAAACTTAAAGATCATTTAAGGGATAGAGATTGAAATATTTCTAAGGATAAAAACTGTAATGGGCAGATAGGCCTTTATTTCCAGAACAATTCAACTATGAAACTCAATAAAAAGGTGTTTACAACATGTATAATATAAGTGATGGATAGACTGAAAGTTCTTATTGAGGCTGCCAACTAAGGCTGACTAAACATTATTTTCATTATTGATTAATGAATTAGTTAATTGGTCTATAAAATGTCCAAAAATTGTGAGAAATGTCAATCACTGTTTCCAAAAGCCAAAGGTGACGTCCTCAAAAGTCTTTAGTCCTGCCCAACGGTCCACAATCCAGAGAAATTTAGTTAATAATCATAGAATACTGAATAAACCAGAATATACTAATATTTGAGGAGCTGAAATTAAAGAATTTGGACATGTTTTCTTAAAAGATCACTCAAAATGATTAATCGATTACCAAACTAGTTGGCAATTCATTTTCTGTCAATCGATTAATCGACTAATAATAATTATTGGAGCTCTACTTTGCATTATGTCAGTTTGTGTGCATTAGTTTAGATCTATGTGTAGCTACATAGCTATGTAACTTGTGTGTGCAGGTATTTATTAAAACACTGTATATGATGCATGTGCATGCTGAAAATGTTTTTATTGTCATTCTAATATGGACTCTTAGGGACACTATAGCTCTAAGAGATCCAAACAAACAAGTAAACGTGTAACTAAAGATCATTCATTAAGGTTAGTTGAATGTAGGCAGGTTGACCCTCCACTAATCTGTCGCACAGGTGTAAAACAAACAGAGTTAACACGGCAGCTGTTGATCCTGAAGCATACCTGCAAAGCGTTCGGCAGACTGCAACTCTTAACGTAAACATGCCGGCGGTTTCATGCGTTTTTTCGTGCAAAAAACACACTTTCTTCTCCTCTTACTGTGGCTCTGTCCCAGCAGTACCAGCAGCACCAGCAGCAGCAGCGGCTCCAGTAGCTCGTGAGCGTGTGGAAAGTGCTCCTCATGATTTCCGTTGCCGACGCGCATGCGCCGAGAAGGATGTGAGATCAATCCGACACAAGTCCTCATGACGCGGTAGTGGCAGACAGCTGGATAAGAGCTCAGGTAGGTGGGCGGGAGGTGGAGGGGGACACTGAATAGCATCCTTTGACATAATATTACTGATAAATTGGCTTGATAATGTTTTTAAGTCTGAGCTTGACCTGTGTTTCCTCTCCTCGCGCTGTTTTTACCGCCTCGTAGACAGAGAATCGGGACTGTTTTAGCCATCATCATCACACAAGCTGCACAGCGAAGCCTTGTTGTCCGGACAACAGACAGGCTTTTACAAATGACGCGCACCTGCCTGTGTTATACATTGAAATTGCTCTAGTGCATTGTATTTTCTTTTTTTTGTTTGTTTAATAGAAAGCCTGTATCATGAATTTAAAAAAAAGCCTCCCATCTCCCATTATGGTATTACATCACAGCTCCTGCATCACTGCATACGTGTGTCAACACAACACACACCAAGGGAGGAGAGAAGCTGTGCTAGCTGGACCTGCACGAGCATAACAACGCATGGCAACAGCACGTGATGGGACATATGAGGCAATGTTTAGATCTGTAAACATGTGTGACCCCCCATAGGGTTAAATTTGATTGCTTTGTTTTGACCGTGCACCATGTTTGGAAATGCCTCGGTGGTCAGACATCAAACAGCATCCTTTATAGTGGTAGTGGTTGTTGTAGATAGATAATAACTATAGATCTGCAATGATTAGTCAATTAATTGATCCAGTCACAGAAAATGAATCGCCAACTGTTTTGATAATCGTTCAATGGCTTTGAGTCATTTTTTTAAAAGAAAAAATGCCAGGATTCTGTGATTCCAGCTTCTTAAACATGAATATTTTCTGGTTTCTTTAGTCTTCTTCAGTAAATTGAATATCTTTGGGTTGTGGACTGCTGCTCGGGACAAAATAAGACATTTTAGGTTGCCTCTTGGGCTCTGGGAAACATTGATTGACATTGATTCACCATTTTCTTACATTTTATAGACCAGACGACTAACCGATTAATCAATATTAATGGACAGATGAATCCATAATGAAAATAATCATTAGTTACAGCTGTAACTAACTAAGAACTCATGTCACAAGCCAACGGTCCACAATAATTAAGCTGTGACAGAGCCTAATGAACTATACTAACCAAACATTATAAATAATAATAACCATCTATGAATTAATAATTCAGTGTGTTTGTGCCTCACTGTTTCACTCCAGACAACTTCCTTTGTCCAGCAGTTTGCAGGTAAAAAAATGGCAGTGGAGAAGCGCCTGGCATTCTCTATTGTGCAGTTCCTACGAGATCAAACACATTGTGGCGCTTTGAATTCTGATGAGCAGGAGAGCCTCGAAGGTAGGTCGACTCTGGAGAGCACCTTTACAAATGTAGGACACTCCGCTCTTGACCTGCCCATCGCACAATGACACTAATATGCAGTATGTTCCTTAGTCCACTATCCTGATTTAGAGGGAATACTGGCTAGAAATCAGGGTATGATTTGCAGTATGTGTGGTGGCGTGTTTCATCCAATGTAACAGGACAGTTGAAATATCTCACATTGATCCAGCCAAGTTCTGACTCACTATGATAAGACTGATTGTTCAGCTATTATCTTGGGGTTTTTTTTTTGACAAATGTGCTCGATCTAATCAACAGTATCCTGACATTTTTCATTCATCCACTGCAGTTGCAATACAGTGTCTGGAGACCACCTTTAAGATCAGCTCCAGTGACTGCCATCTTGCTGTGCCACAGCCTCTGACAGAGATATTCCTTAATTCCCTGCTCAAGGTGGGTACTGCACAGTCCTTGAGACCAATGATATAACAAATAAATTTAGATATGTGACCAGACTTTGGCTAAAATAAACACCATTCACCTCTCTCATAGCAGACATTTTGACTTGTTGTCTCACTGGCATTGGCTTATTGGCAAACCTAAATGGAATAGAGCCACTGTAATGTTATTAAAGAGTGTTACGCTTGTGCTTTTCCTGCTGACAAGTCAAAATGTCCATCATAAGAAGCCATTTTGAAGCAAATCACACCATTGACTCTTATTTTTCTGCTCAAATCTTTATTAGCAAGAGTAGCAACAACGCAAACTGTTGTTTTCATCATTCATGCAGTCATGTCATTGGATTCAATCGTCACCTTCTGAGTCTTGAATATTGGTCCGTTTTCCCATAACATCACTGACTCTTCTCATTTTCTTTCACTCAGAATGACAATATCACCATACCAGAGACCTCCCCATCTCCAGAAGACATTGAACGAGCAGAGCAACTTAAGAATGAAGGTAAAGTTAAAGCTGGGAAGTTTTACAGTTGTTTGCCTCCTTGGTTGATACCTGCCTCCATATGTAGAATCCCTACTAAAAGATCAATGTTCTTTGGTGGATTGGAGCATAGAGGGAACAGAGGACTAACCGACAGCACTTGAGATGATACTTACAGAATTTTATGTGCTTCTAATGTGCTTCAGTACTACTTAATTTTTAATTAACCCACAAGTACAAGCGTAGTTTGGAAATTACTTGTAGACTGTGTGTGAGCAGAAAGGTCAGAAAGGCCGCCAGCTACCTCACGGAGGAACACTTTGGAGCTCTGCAGCTCCTTCTGTCTCGCGGACTGTCATATTAATAGCTAAATTCACAGTTCTGAGGGAAGGAATTAATCTCAGAGAATTTGCATTTATTGAAGGAAAATGAATGTTTTTGTTGGATAAAACAGAAGCACACAGCCTGTCAGTTATCTTTGATGTTTCTATAGCTTGTATAAAGCACAAAAAATGCTAAAAATAGGAACTTTTCTATCTTATGTCAACATTGTTAATATTAGGTATATATCAGGTGTATTATAATTTAAATAAACGATTGTCCAACTGCCCAATGTGGAAATATTGTCAATGTCATTGATTTTCTGAACCTAATCTTACTGGCTATTTCTTATGAAGATAAAAATCAACATTACTTATTTTCTATTGTCTTTCTATGTGTAATAATAATAATAATGATTTTATTTATATAGCACTTTTCAAGCATAAGCACAAAGTGCCCTTCAGATTAAAATGATTATTGTATAAAAAATCAGAAACCCATGTAGTCCACCCTCCTGTATGACATACAGGAAATAGAAACATTGGAGCACATACAGTATATCCAGCAGCACAGAGCCCATACATAAAACAGATGAATGTGCAAGTGCAAGTGAAAAGAAATAAGTTCATATATAAGCAAATAAAGTGCAAATAAAAGAAATAAGCTCATGTGAAGCAGATGAAATGTCAGTAAAAGAACAAAGCTTGAATATAAAACAGATACATAATAAATGGAAGTGCATATAAAAAATGCCACCAAGTAAAAGGACTCTGTAAACTCTGGTAATGATCCAATATTTGATTTTTAGGGAACAATCACATGAAGGAAGAGAACTACAGATGTGCGGTGGAGTGCTACACAAAGGCCATTGATCTGGACCTAAGAAACGCTGTGTATTACTGCAATAGGTAATTACAGCAGCAAGCTGACATGATTTCACACTGCTATTGTTGTGTTTTTAACTCTGTACTTGCATCGGGGTCCGGGGATTTTATACATCAGCAGACAGTAGACGAGCAAAGGTTGAGAAGGAGAAGATGTCATGAAATTGTCTGTGATGTCTGGCTGACATGATGTAATGTTTTAACCGGACTGGACAGTGCTGCTAGTGATTATTTATCTAAACACAATTAGTCCAGTGCAAGCAGCACTACAGACTCTGTGTCCTGGTTTTAACACTTTGCAGGGCCGCGGCTCACAGTAAACTGGGAAATTACACAGAGGCAACTGGTGACTGCGAGAGAGCCATCGGGATTGATCCTACCTACAGCAAAGCTTATGGCAGGATGGGGTGAGTTAGAGAGAAAATACTGGAAATGCCATTTGTGGCGTTTTTTAGAGGCTAAACAGGTTTTATAGTTTCGTGTCTGCCCCTCTCCTTTGTGACTCTAGATTGGCTTTGACAGCAATGAACAAGTATCCAGAGGCAATTTCCTATTTCAAGAAAGCTTTGGTATTAGACCCCGAGAATGATACCTACAAATCCAACCTGAAGATTGCAGAGCAGAAGCAGAAAGAAGCAACCAGCCCAGTAAGTTAAAAAAAGAAAGAAGCTATCAGTTATTTTATTAGGGAACACACACTGTAAAAGCTCACACATATTACCAAGCTGTTTTAACCTTTGTCTTTGATCATGTGCCGCAGATAGCTGCTGGATTGGGTTTTGACATGGCTAGTTTAATCAACAACCCTGCCTTCATCAGCATGGTAAGAGTACGACTCCTTATATGTGCACTGTACAGTACATAAAAAGCCTAGCTGTGTAGTGTAAACGTACCATTTCTCTAGAAGACAGGTGTCTTATGCTTGTTTTGGCTCTGGCAAGGATAGACCAGATATTTTCCCTAATTAGTCCTGTGAGTGACAGTTAGCCTATTAATCAACCGGTGTTGATGTCTAGTGGAAAGGACCATGTCTGGGCCCAGAGAATCCTGACTTGTTATATGATGACACAAGGGAACGTTTGCCAGGCCAAGAACGCCTCTTCAGGCATGCCAGAGTTTTATTGCAGCACCACTGATCTGACACATCTACAGTAAATCAGACAGCTGTGTATGTACAACGAGGGCTCAAAGCACCGCACAAACAGTACATTGTTTTTTCTTCTCACAGAACTACCAAATATAACTCAGAAATGAATTGTCCTTTTTTTCTGTTTTACAGGCTGCAAGCGTGATGCAGAACCAACAAGTACAACAACTGTGAGTGTCATCTGTATTTGATTGCATTTAAGGTAGCTTTCAAGCGTAGCGCTACGTGATTTTGCTTATGTGTGAACATTCTTTGGCTCACTGTCACTGCCTCTCTGTGTGGTCAGTATGTCAGGAATGATGTCCAATGCGGTCGGGGGTCCTGCGGCGGGAGTCGGCGGACTGTCAGACATTTCCAGCTTGATTGAAGCGTGAGTACACTCAACTCAGAATTAAAATGACTGAAAGGATTGTTTCATTACATCATTATTTATGCATGTTTATACAGCTACTATTTATCGTGAAGCATTTCGTTTCAGGAATAATTCAATATTTTGGAAAATTGATAACACTCTCATGTCTTTATGGTAAATATGAGGCAACAAAAACCAAAGTGTTAAAATGACTCATTATGGTTTCTCGGTGACTTACTGGAGTTTCATGCCACCGTAAAACCACAATTTTCTATTTTTAGATTTTGGTGTTTGTACAAATTCAACAAACAAGATAACATCATAACATGTTAATTCGTGAGGTGCTTGCAGGCAGATTTTGTAACCGTTGCACAGAGCCAGGCTAGCTGTTTCCCCCTGTTTCCGGTCTTAATGCTAAGCTAAGCTAACCAGCTGCTGGCGGAAGCTTCATATTTACCGTGTAGACATGAGAGTGATTAATGATACTCTCGGCAAGAAAGTGCAAATCTTTAAGCAATTTCTGAAACAATGTCATATGGCAAAATTATATCAACGTTGTGTGTAATATTTTATCTCTGGTACCCAGGGTTCCCAGCCCAGTTTGTGATGTTACAGTACCTCTCTGCAAATACTCTGACATCACTCTGGCATCAAATGCAGAGAAATTCGATACAGACCTTCCTCTCTCATTCACTGCAACAGGCATTTTTCAAAAATATGTTGTAGTGGGAGACGAGCTGAAACAGGTCCAAACAGTGCCTCTTTTGATAATATTTTATCCCAGGAAATCCAGCTTTACTCATTTTATATCGATTTGCATCTGCGCTGTATGTGTCCATAATGTGAGAAGATAAGAGCAGAACACAGTGAGATACCTTACAGCGTTGTGTTATTTTACTGTATGTGGAAAAACTACTCCTCATCTTCCTTTGTGTGAACTATTGTTCCGGTGGAAAGCAATTCAGCAGGTAATCAAAGTCATCTCATCTCTTTGTCAGAGGACAACAGTTTGCCCAGCAGATCCAGCAGCAGAACCCAGAGCTGATCGAGCAGTTAAGGAACCACATCCGGAGCCGCTCCTTCAGCGGCAGCGCTGAGGAGCACTCATGATCCACTCGGGTATTTATATATTTAAAAACCACACCTTAGCCAATCTAATATGTGTAAGATGCGAATGTATTTGTATCATTGAGATGCATTATTTCAATTTCAGCCTCACGTTTTTTCCAAGGAAGGGCAACCATATGGCGCGATAACAATCTCTACACCCATTTCTTAATGTCAAATCCCCGGCAAAGCTGGAATGAAGAGACAAGGATGGGGTTGAAGGCACTTTACTGTGACTAACGGCTCTGGAGCGGTGAGAGACGAGGGCCTGGAGACTGGACCATGAAATGAAGAACCCCCCACACATCTAGGGCAAAACATATTGTAAAACACCTAATCATAAAAAAAGAGCCAAGAACGCATTCAGCCTACTGACAGAACATGAGTAAATTCCTTCTTCTGAGCTTTTCCATTCTGCAGAGATCGTGTTTTATATGTGCGGAAATTACTGCCCTCTTCATGTTATGAGTTAAGAATCCTTCAGCCTAGTCGTGATAAATAGAGGGTTAGGGAGGAATGTACTTTTACAGCATTGCAGGGAACATTTCAGCTTTTTTCTCATACAACACACATAGGACATCAGGTTTACCTTGTTTATACTGCATCCTGTTTAATATTATTTTTGTAGACAAAATACGCTCCACTTGTTTATCGGGTGATAAAGACCATTCAGTCTTTGAACATGTGGGACTCACGTCACTGCTTTTCAATGAGTACTACTTAACTTTTGATTAAGACAACTGTGTACTTGTATAGCAGTGTTTGCAGCCTGCATAATGTTGTTATTGCACTTTAGCAAAAATAAATGTCCCCCCTTTAAGCCTAATTGTTCATTAACTAGTAACAATGTATTCAGATTGTTCATTTTGCATGCTCTTAAATCTGGTATTTGAGATCAGATGCTTTATGGAAACAAATAGGTATGCTAGGGCAGCACAATGTTTTGTCTAAAACATGTGAATAAATGTCTTGAAACTGAGCAACTACTCAACACTCTCGTGCTTGTGATGTCTTGAAATAGTCGGCGAGGCTCAGCTGGGTACCGAGATCTACTTGACATCCCAGGATCCTCATACTTTAATCACAGTACTTGTTTGTTTTTGAAAGATTACAGTGATCAGAGGAGCTGTCTGTTTTCCCTACAGGAACCCAAAGACCTGAGTGAGTCTCAGAATACTAAAACTCTGAAAGCAGGTGTAGCTCATACGTTCCCACTTGCTATTTTTACATATAAAGACCAGTACGTAAGACAAGTATTAACCCTTTTGATTGATATAGAGTAAGTTATGATTATTCTAGATTTTGCCAGTCAACCAAAATGAGCCATGACTTGATACATGGAGCAGAAACTATGATTAAGGTTTCAGAATCACTAGAAATATCTAAGGAGGTGGAAAAAAATGTGAGCATAATATAGCCAATGAGTCTCCTTAAAAACATCTAAACTAGGTCATGTGACTTTGCAGCAATGTGTTTGTAGTACAACTGTATCCACCGTTTAACAGAAATAAGGGATTGTGGATTTATTTCCAAAGCTTCCTTGATTATGGTGCCAAATAATCACATTTAGTGAAGCTTGAAATGTCCTTCCATTACATTTTATCACTGAAATTACCAGCTGCTGAAGCGTGCTATGCTTTGTGACAATACCTTACTATAAGTGGGAAGGTATTATGACAAGTGCTAAAAGGAAGAACGTTGTAAAATTTCACTGACAATATGGCATCAACATATCACTACAATATTCTTGTTTTCATGTATCTCTTGTGTATGCGAGTATTTTTAATAACAACCAAAGAATCATCTCAATCATTGAGAACATGAAATATGTTTTTAGAAGCAATAGGAAATCAAAGATTACAGAGATTTTATTAACATTTATGCACATTTACATCATTATTTTCAAAGAAAGAGATTTATATTATTCACAATTCATTTTAAAATACATTATTATCCCCTCAGGTTGCAAAAAGAGTGGAAATCTCAGCGTTATGTGCAGAATTCCACAGTTGGTCCATTCATATCTAAAATGCAAAAAAAGGTCAATAAAATTTCTAGCACTCGTTGCTCGTGTACGGGCAGACCACACATACTTGTGCGATGTCGTCATATTCATACGTCCTCTTCAGAAATGTGTCTGTGAGTCTTAATCCGGAAATACTCTGAAACAAAGAGGTGAAAGTATCACATTACTGAGCGAGAACAGCCTTTGATTTCAGCACACTGACATCAACCAGATGTTGATATTAAAACTCTGGCTCATACCTGCAGACCCTGGACGGATGAGAGGAGTGTGAGGGGCAGAGAGAGGAGGGCACCCGGGCTCAGTTTCCCCAGCTGTCGCCCTGATACACCGCACCAGTGGATCGACCTGGTATTGCACATCTCCAGCACTAGGTCCATGGTTCTTTCACTTCACCACAAAAGGTCAAATAAAAGCAGGCTGTTAGTGCTATCAGGGTGAATTTTAGAAGTTATATTGTCTATTATTGATTAGATAGTATTGAAGGCTGTGTCATAGAGGTGGTTTTTCACCTGCAGTTGGTGATTTTACAGATGATGTCAAAAGGTTCTTCGAGGTTAACGGTGTCAGGAATCATTTCTAGAGACAGCCTGATATCTCCATACCCCGGAGCCTGAAATACAAACAAGGGTAACAAACCATTATGAGGATAAAAATAAAAGACTAAACAATGGAAGTCCCTCAATTAGAGTTTAAGTATCCCAGTACCATTCTTTGTAGCTGGCTAGTCTGTAGCCTCCCCCTCTCCCCGAGATTGGTCTTCCATACGATGTCAAGCTTTCCTATCACCGTCACACCCTTGATGACGCCGGCCTTCTCCGCGTACTCCGGCTTTGGCTTGAGACAGTACAGGTACTGCCGTGTGTCCATGGGCTGCAGGTAGGACATTTTCCCAAATGTAGACTCTCTGGTAGGGAAGAATTACGGGTGAGAGTCAGTGTAAAGCCGGCACTAAAATGCCACCAAACGCCATCTTTCTGCAATTGTATCAATAAGAAGAGAACTCAATAAAGAGCTTTTACCCATCATCTCCACTTGCGACCAGGTTGAGCTCTGTAACATTGTACATCATGGAGGGCTCTAGAGAGACCTTCTCCATGAACATCGGTGAGGTGGTGATGTTCTGGATCTGAGCCTCCAGGAACACTTCATCTGTCTGGAGTGGGGAGTCCAGGGGTCAAACTTATATTTGTTGCTAACAATCAAGTACACTTCTAAAATCTCCAAGGCGGACTGAGCAACACATCGACTTTACCATTACATATGAAGTGGGGTTAGGCTTGTGCACAATCCTACTGCTTTAAGCTAGTCTTTAGGTGATGTGAGAGTCATGTAATGAGTATCATTGACCAACCAGGAGATGAACATAAAACAGTCTAAATTACACAAATTGAATTCTACTTGGTTTGCTCAGTGTACCTTTGAGGACATTGTTAGTAGTAAGTGCGGACCAGCAGAGTATACAGTAGGGGTTGCACAACTTCAGGTTTTTACTAATCGACAAGTCATTCAAAGTGATCTGTCAAACATCAACTAGCTGTATTTAAATCAATCAGATTATTCAAAGCAGCCATGTCTGAATTATAGCCCAAGGGATACTATGTTTTCAAGGACAATGCTGATAATGATGATGTTTTTTTATTTTGTTTTAGGTGGAGAAACCAGCCAATGGTGACGCTGCTTCCCAATTACTTCAAACCTAGTTTGGCATTTCTGTACTGCAATTTCTTATTACTTATCAGCTGACACATACACAAATACTCAAATTGCTGCAATAGGCCCATTTATCAGCTTGACTGATTTACTGTGTCTGTCTAGCTCTAGTCTGAAGTACTGCTCTACTCTTGAGCCACTTTCATCTGTTTATTGTAGAAAAAACAATCTGAAAAAGGCTCCGAACGCAGCTATCCAATACACTCTGGATATACTTTCATTCAGAATTATGGTTTTCCTTTTTCAGACGTAGGACAAATATATAGATCAATGTAAATGCACCGTCTGACAATATGACATCCTATTCTGAAATATTTCTAATTCAACACATTTAATAACTAATACCTTCTGTATAAGGACAATTTTACCAAAATCATTATGTTGAACAGTCCCTAAAAGCAGATATTAATAGTCAAAAGTAAAGTAAATTACTTTTACCGAAAAGTAATGTACCATAATTTGACTTAAATAGTTAAAATAATATCTAACCTTGGTTGGAGAATAATTGTTTCTGTTATAGTTATTGAAGGTGTGGGAGAAAATTGAATAATAGGTTATGATTTTGTAAATCTTTTGTATATATATGTTACAACTGAATGTAATGTAATGTCATCGTCAATCTGGTGTACATGTTGGTGAAGAAAGTCTTCTCCTAGTCTAGTTGAACTCTTGAACCTCTTTCTATCTGAGGGTTGCTTCTGACCTCTAGGGTTAGCTAGAGAGATCTTTGCCTTAAGCCTACTGTTTTAGGAACTGTGTGGGTCATGAGATATTTAGACAAGCTAAGTTGAAGGATGTCGTGTTTGAAGTTATTGATTGACCATGAGGTCTCTGTGGGATCATCATATGACCATATTTGTTTGTCAGACGGTGTAACAGTTTGTGGAAGTGTCCATTTAGGAGAGCTGACTGTTTTTAGCTTTGCTTCTGGAGAGGTATCAAGCTGTCTGGTTTGTGTTCACAATCTTTTTAGAGAAAGGGCCGACTGAACAACATGTTTTCTCTCCAAAAATACAAAATGATTGTATTTTTGTTTTGTGTTTTTGTGTTTGGACATTTGTATGATTGTTACTGATGGTGTGATGGATTGTACAGTGTCTACAACTGCTTGTAACAATGTTTAAAGCTTTCTTTATGTCTCTGTGTGGTTCTTGAGCAACAACAAAGGGCACATTCTGTAGACATGTCTAACAAATCAATTCAACCTGACATGCTGCTAGTGTAGGATTGTCATTTTTTGTTGGCAGCTAGTTGATGCTTTGGAAAAGTAACACTCAGTGGTCTTTATAGTGGGCAAATCGACTTGTCAACGTTTCAATGCAACCTCTACTATACAGTGAGATACAATGAGAGTGAAGCAAAGATTAGTTCAAGCCTGCAATCCACAAGGTAAGAACTGACCATGAACCGTTCTGAATGAGGTTAATGTTAAATCGCAGAGCTCAGCATCTTTGTTCCATGCAAAGCCATTCCAACCAATACCTGAAAACTCACATTTTATCGCATATAATCATTATTTTTAATTAACTGAACTGTGAGATGTCTCTCTCCAATGTCAATGATTGGAAAGTCATTTTTGTTTTATAATCACTGACAATAAGACCTTAATTGGCCTGTTCATTAACACTGTAACCTTCACCTCAGCAATGCAAAAGTTAAAAAAAAGCATTTGAGCAACATCATTCACAGCTGCACCCTTACATGATCATTTAAATCTTTACATATAGAACAATGAGAACAATTATGGTGCATACTGATAATTTCCCCCATGATGATAATGTATAATCAAAGCAATCCACCCACCCACCATAATTTGACACCACAAACTTCAATTAAAAAGTCCAAGCCCTGTGTAGAAGAGTTTGCAAGAAAGCATGGGCGTCTAAAGAAAGGGCAAAAAAAAAAAACGATGGAAAGTACATGTGAAAGACTAACATGTTTTTATGAATGTAAGAATGTGGTTTCCCACTTCTTTATCTTTACCAATCTACTCATTTTAATATCCAATCATTTCTCTCCATGTTTTTGCACTGCACCTTTCTTTTGACCCCAGAAAGACAAAGTCTGCTGCACCAAAAAGGATTAAGATAAGAGAAGCTAACGTTCAGCGATGAGAACAGAAGAAACAATTACCACAGAACTGAGGTCACTCTAATGGAGAAAATAAAATACAAGACATAATAAACAAATGAAGTTACATGCCAAAGATGAAGACAATGAGTATTTGCATTCTAATATAAAAAGCTACTGGTATGAAAATGAGAAAAAGGGAAAAAAAAGCTTGTTGTCTCTAACCAGAAAAGCTTTGATCTCCAGCTTTTGTGTTGAACAAAGTAAACCGCTTAAAGGGAATTTAAAGGGAAACTTCGGTATTTTTCAACCTGGACCCTATTTTCCCATCTTTTTGTGTCTTAGTGACTAATGGGGACAACAATTTTTCAAGCTGGTCCAGTATTGAGCAAGAGTGCTGCAGCCGGCAGCTGTGAAACGGGCTGCAATATAATCCTTTGGAACAATAGCATCCCATCAAAGTACGTCCACTAAAAGTGTTTGTTTTTGTCACTGACAGGCTCAGAGTGTTATTATAGATGTCTGACAGCATTATGGAAAGGACCATACAGAGAAATAAAACCTTTCACTTGATCCAGTCTTTTTGTTATTGCGTCTTAACAAAGTCTCGCTCAAGAAGTCTCATTCTGAAATCCCGCAAGAGCCGAGCTGTTGTCGAAATCAGATTTCAGGACGAGACATCTTGAGCGAGACCTGGTTAGACACAATAACAAACAGACTGGATCAAGCAAAAGGTAAAGAAAAATGTTTTATTTCTTTGTATGGTTCTTTCCATAATGTTGTTAGACACTTATAGCAACAATCTGAGCCTGTCAGTAGCAAAAACAAGTATTTTTACTGGACATATTGTGCATTAACTGGCCGCAATTGCCCCTGAGGATTACACTGCAGCCTGTTTCATGGCTGCTGGCTGAAGCACTCTCACTTAATACTGGATCAGTTTCAAAAATTGTTGTCCCTATTAGTCACTGAGACAGAAAAAGATAGGAAAATAGAGTCCAGGTTGAGAAAAACTAAAGTTTCCCTTTGAGACTTTACAGTATTGTTGTGTTTTTCTCTTAGTTTCTGGAGGTACAAGGGTTTTCCAGAGACCTTTCTCATGCTAACCGTCTGTATTAGCATCTGGAAATGCTCCTGACTATGAAATGAAACATGATATGAAGCATGTTATGTATGCTACAGTAAGAGCTTGCAAGTCATACTGTACAATAAATTTATTCTATTTGCAGAAGGACAAGGTGAGAGATTGATGTGGAAAGACTTTGTGTGCTGACAGCTGAACATCATATTGATATATGAGCACCATATATCTGAGAGTGGCTAACTTACCTCTGCATTGTAGAACTTTGTTTTCACATCCAGCGGCTTCAAAACCTGATTGAAAATAGATTGCAAACTGAACGCTGTAGTTTTCTCACACTGTAGCTCCATTCAGCAGAAATATTTCCATGCAAAAATGAGACAGTTTCTAATAAGATTTGCAAATCCTCAGCTAAAAAAAGGAAGAAATTCCTGGAAATGATACTAAAGGGAAAGGAGCCAGGCTATGATTAGTTCACAAACTGAGGGCAGAAGACTACAAGAAACCAAATCCACAGCGAGGATGGTGATTGCGTTTGCTCTGTTGTAGACCTGTGACATTTCTCAGGTCTCTACCAAGCCAACACATGAGTTTAACACCGTCATCTAATGAGCAAACTCAAATATAACTCACCTGGAATTTGAAGAACTTGCGAAAATAGAGCTTCTCCCCATACTGAGTGGTATAACTGACCGCACAAACTAAGCTGGAAATGGGAACAACACAAAATAAAGATTTATCATGGTTAAAATTAGACTGTGTAGAGTAAGATCTTCCTTGATTTAATTAGTAACACCCATTAGCATTAGCACCCTGTATCTTTAGCCTTTGGAGGCACGATTTGGCACTACAACAAAACTATGGGAGCGTATATTTTAAGGAACGAACACACACATATGTGTTCCAATTTCTTTGACTTCGTGGTGGATAACGTCATCAATGCAGCATTCGGGTTTGAGTTCTGCTACTGCGGAGTTTGACGCAGAGAGGTTGAGCCTCTGTGAGCTGGTCTGTAGGTCAGCCTGTAAAAAAAAAGATCACATCACACAACAGGAAGTCAATGTGTTAAAAACAGGGGTGAAAAGTGTATCATAAACTACACATGTATTGCTTGTTTACAGCACCTTCACGAGTATGTCCTTCACAACTTGATTGCTGTCATTGTGCACACTTATGTAACTGGAGAAGGTCTCACCAAGGAAAATATTTCTGTGTAACGCCAAGATGTGGAAAAGTCAGAATGACGCTTTAAAACAACACATAAAAGTTCTAAATACTTCTCTAAAGTGTGAACAGCAGATGATCTTTTATTACCCAAAGTTCTGTGGTAAGGTAAGCATCTCTCCCAGCATTAATGTCTCTGCTTCTTTGATGGTGGAGGGGTCCTCTCTCATGAGCTGACCGAACAAATCCCCTACGGAGGCAAAAGCACACAAAGTATGTGTCATGTATATGTAACACGTGTCATAATGAATATGGCTCGTGTTCCGCCGGGAGCCCGGGCGCTCCGTGCAAACACTCGACAGAATGTTTGCAACGCACGGCTAATTATTTCTGGCTCGGGATGAAACGGTGAAATGACAAAACACCTGCGTCACAGATGGGAGCAATTAAACCAACAAATAAATGGTGTGCATGCATATTTTATGACTTCTACAACGATTCTATGCTCCTGGATGATTTCCCAAAACTTGGAGAGGATGTAAACTCAATGTCAAACAGATTTTCTAGTCTATTCTGCTTATTGTATATGTTGAACCTACACAACCACACGACCCTCAAATCTTACACAAGTTAACCGCAGCTTGAGAAACGTCTCCTTCCAAGCAGTTTCATTTCATTTACATTAATTTCCAGCTGAGTTGTTGTCAAATTTGTAACTAAAATTAAACCTGAATTAGTTTCCATTAACTGCCAAGATCATGGTCACTACTACAGTAACATGTCTGACTGTTTAGATGTATAGACGCAGACACTGTAAGGTTTTATAAAAGTGTTTCTACTATTTTCTGTGTGCTGTTGGGAAATTCAAAGCACCTTTGAATATCAGGTTTCAAAGGTGATCGAGCCTTGAGGCTTTTCACTGGTGTCAAATTTCTTTCCATCCAACACAGATGGCCACACGCATCTTACGTTGTGTTCGACACACTCACTTATATTAATAATACTACTCATATGACCACGTTTATGAGCCCCTACCAACACCTCTACTGATATTGATACAAAAATAAGATTAATAGATTAGATTGTGAAGACGGATCGTGACAGCGAAGAAGACAGCAAAGAATTTCTGTCAAATTCGACCAATCAATCTTTGTGCACTGTAAGATATGCGTTGCCTCCGCTGCTATTCCTATATAAATAGTGATGCTACCTAGAAGTGTCAGAGTGATTTACGGTTTATGTGGAGTTTAGTTACGAGTGCAGCGGACACATTGCTCCGTGCTGTACTGTGCCAGAAGGAAAAACAAACACTAGAGACTATTCTATATCTGGGAGTAGAAACTGAGACAGTAAATCTACAATGCAGATGTGCACTGGATCTGAAACTGACTTTAAAATTTATATCAAACAGGATAATTTAATTACAATCTGTCTGTATTTAGCTTTCGGCTGCTACGTCGCGTTTTAATATAAAATTTATTTTGACCTCTATAGAGATAAACAAATTTCAAGAAATATTAAAATTGTCAAAATGAAACAGCCAGCTGCACTCTAGATGCTCCATCTTTGATCTATTACATTTTAGTTTTATTATGTCATTAATGATTAAGGATTATAGCTCTAAAGCTTAACTGCAAATTCTCTTCAAAACAGTGTTGACCACTCTAACAAGGGTTTATGATATTTAGATACTTGCTATTCCTCCCTCAAATGAATATTTATACTAATACACATTTTAACATACACGCAGTATAAACATAGACGTTTGTTGCTTCAGTTTGTCTGCATGGTTTAAGTGGAACTTTAGGTAAATCTTAACACAACCACAGAGAGCATCAGTCACTCAAAAAAGCAGAAGCAATACTCTGAGAAACGCAAAAAGCAGAAGTAAAGAAAACCACTTAAGGTCTCCATCCACCTACAGTATGTTTGTCTCTCACGTTATTATGAAATGGATACTTGGAAAAAGCATTTATAACTTGACATTTGTGTTCTGAAGCAGTTTTACAAAACCAGGATGTGTTACTCAACCACAGACTGAATTCACTAGAAAAAAGAGAAGTTTGGTAAAAACTCTTGTTCTTGAAACTACTTTGTTGTTGTGTGTTCATGTAAAATCTCACAATTCAAATTAAAGGAATGCAAAACTTGGCTTCAGGGTCCGATGATAACTGCCAATGAAAGGTAAACAGAGAAAATTCAACTGCCAAAAATATTTTTTACCGACCATAAAACTGCATTATGTGTTATTTGACGAAAAAATCATTACCTAAAGATTTTACTGTGCAAACTCATCTTTAGCATCAATTCAATTATGAACAGATAACACTGGATTTACTACTTTTATTCTGAGCTTTTTCAATATTTTTTTTCCAGTGCAGTTTACAGAAATATGAACACAGAAGGATAAAGTGAACCCAACATACTTTACCTAACTCATACTATGCTCCTACACTTCATCATCAGACATGTGTGTGTCACCCCTGTTCTCTAAACTCACTACCAGCCTTCAAATTAAGCCTCTGACTTTTTTTCAACAGTGGTGCTGTTGTGTGTGCGCGCAGAGCCCACAACACCAGGACTCGTATTTGTGCACATTGGCAGTGGAATAACTACCAGAGAATAGTTCCTTATGTCCATAGAGTCATGTGCGTGTTCATTTACAATGAGCTTTTGACACCAGAAGGGCTCTGGAGGCCCAGATAGAATGAAATGCCCCAACACAGAAAATAAGCACTATTTTCTTGAGATGCATCGAGATGGAATTACAATAATGATAATTACAGACTAAGTTACTAAGGTTCAAAGCAAGATAATTATGTGTTTGTTGTGGCTGATACAATACAATAACTGATAATCTTATTACTACAAATGCAAAAATGTGAAGATGATAATTGGTATATATATTTAGATTGACAAGTTTTTTCCTCTAATACAGCACCAACATTTATAGCACTCACCATCCCTATAATAAAGACTATGTTTATTGGTTGTAACTCATTGCACTGTTTTGTCACTTGTTCGTAACAACAACCAGTTATCTTTTCAATATGTAGACTAATTAACATCAGACCGTATCTCCTCATTGACAAGTCCCAGTTGGCTGTTAGTAAGAATCTAGAACAGATGTCTTTTATAGCTGTCACGCTAAGACTTCGACTAAATAAATCTCAATATTCTCCAAAACAAAAGCATCAATGTTACATAATAAATGTTGAGACAGAGATTATACTACAGACACAGTGTTGTTATTCTAATGTTATCCTTTCTTCTCTTTCTTTTCTAACATGACTTTGAGCCCTGTGGTGTATAAATTGACATTATTCACAAAGGCTCAGTTGTTATCACTGTTGCCTCACAGCAAGAAGATCCAGAGTTTGAACCTGACTCGGCTGACTGAGTCATTTCTGCTTGAAGATCGCGTGCTCTCCCCGTTTCTGCTTGACTTTCTAACAGGTGCACTGGTTTCCTCCCACAGTCATGCAAGTTTGGTGATCTAATAATGCATCTTCAAATGACTAATTCACCAACTATTTGATGAAGTTAGATAACCAAACTGTGGTAGTTGGAATTGCAATGGTTTCACAAGTATTATCAAAGCCCACTGTGTGATTGATATTTCTACATTTGATCAGTTGAGCGGTTGAACAATTGACAAAATCTAATTTTGTCTGTTTCTATGTCAAGATGTTCTGATCAGACTGATGTTTCCACATGTAAACTAAGAGATGCTGAAATAACTGCTGAAATAAGTGGAGAAGTCAGCAGATCCACAGCGATAACAAGTCAGTAAATACCCACATATGATACTACTTACTGTAAAAGATGCAACATTAATTAAAAAATACAGGTAAAGAGGACACTAAATAGCTAATACGGGTATCATAACTCGTTTGTACCTAGTGGTAACGATGCAAACAGCAATAACTTAAGTTACGTTATTTTCTGCTTAACATCTGTGAAACAGAGAAACAAGTCCAATTTGGTTTTATGTGTGCAGACAGGCTCACCTGGTAGATCCCGATCTTCACACGTCACTGGCAAGTTTGTGAAGAGTGTTGGTTTTGTTAGCCGCATCACTGCAAATTAAAGTGACATTGATTAGTGATTGAGCACAGCAGTAAGGTGGTTGTTGTGGTGATGTTTTCACATGATTGTAGTATTAAGATAATCTCTCCCACACAACTGAGCATATCCTAGCGTCAGTAACTTCTGTATTTGTTATGTACGCTGTTGTCTTTGGCTGTAATGCACACATGACCTTTGTTGAACTGCAATTAAATTATCTACTCTTATTGTTTCAACTCAAAATTTGATTTCTTTTTGAGACACATAGTTAGCCATAAATTGCCACCAGAAATTGCAAGTATATAAAATAGTTAAACATTTAACAAGTTGCACCTGATTATCTCAGACTGTCTTTGAGATTGGAAAGTCATTTGATTTCTATGACTCACTGGTCTGTTAATTGTTAACAGGTACATTTTTACCAGCTGTCAGCTCACAACAACAAATAATACACTTGTATAATGGATCCATGTTTCCAGAGAAAGATCTGGGATCAGTAACGTTATATGTTTGATCTTATAAAAAACAGCTTTTAATGGGCACCAAGTCATCAGAAACAGAATCAAGTTTATTTGCTAAATAGCTGCCTGAAACAGACTTGGAGTGTAAAAGTACTTATACAGCGACAAGAAAAGATTAACATGCAGATTACAAACAAGGACATACACATTAACAAACATGACAAGACGAGTTTTTTAGAGTATCATTAATTCACTCATCAGGAAACTAACGTTTAGCTTGTATCTTTTAGCCAAATGAGCTAACAACACAACAGCTGATATTATGACATAATTCTCACTAGAATATATTGTTAGACGGTGTCTTTCAATTTCAACTTTTAAATCCAATAACGACATGAAAAACACTTTCTAACTTTCACCTGTCTTGATTGTAAATGACCAAATTCAAGTCAATAGTCTGAGACTGTCTTGGCTAGCGCTGTTAGCATCTTGCAGCAACAGTGCACTGAAACATTAAACTACCGCGTCTGTTTTTACCCCTAAAACTACTGAAGACACTGTGTGTGTGCTGTTGTAATGACAGTAAAATACCTTTTAATGCCAGTAGATGTTCTTGTTTCGTCTGATTTACATCCATTTTGACAGAATAATGGTCGTATCGGGGTTGCTGTTAGCTACTATGCTAGATGGTTGTTGTGACAGTTGACCTCACCGGATGTGGATGTCTTCTTCGTCTTTTAATTTGGGTCGACTGGACGCTCTGAGATGTAGTACTGCCTCCTACAGTACTGGATAGGTACTACAACAATAAAAACACTTCTTTTCTTTTCTTTTCTTTTCTTTTCTTTTCTTTTCTTTTCTTTTCTTTTCTCTTCTTTTCTTTTCTTTGCTCTCTTCACCTCTCTCTCTCTCTCTCTCTCTCTCTCTCTCTCTCTCTCTCTCTCTCTCTCTTTTTTTTTTTTTAGAAGGGTTTCCATACCAGACATGTTTACACCCTACACAGACGTTACACCACTGAAAGTGAGCTTGTGATGGGCAGTAAAAAAAGGCATTGTTTTTATTATTTGTTATATTTATGAGAATATGTCAAACTGTGCAAAAGTGCAGTTATAGCAAAAAAAAAAAAAAAAAAGATTCTGACTGTTAAGTATATGGAAATAGCTGTGATTTTTACATGTAAATTATGTAATTGCCCTTATCAACCCTTATCAACGTTGGAATTTAATTTGTCACAACATATTTGAATCTTGATGGTACAATTTCCTCATAGCTTTCTGTTGCACTACACTGACCTCTTGTGGTATGAGCCTGTATTACATTAGGCTATAACAACACTGCAGCTTTAGTTATTTAGTAGTTTTTTTTTTTATTATTTAGTAATTTAAAAACAAAACAGACATATTATTATATGACAATGAAGAAGACAGATAGATAGATAGATAGATAGATAGATAGATAGATAGATAGATAGATAGATAGATAGATTTAAAACATAAAACAAAGACAATCAAAAACAACAACAAAAGAGACCTAGAATATTGTTGTCAATGAAAAACACACAACTAATCCATCAGATAAAATCCTTGTCTGCAGGTCAATGACAGCAAAGGTAAGGGCCAAATACTGTATCAAGAGATTGGTTTAAGACAGTGGATTTGTAGGCTCAACCTCAACCTGAAGTTGCTGAGGCTGCAGACCGACTTTGAGTGTCTGGACAGAATTGTGCTGAAGGTGGCGAAGATGGATGAAGCACTTGGCCTCATCCAAAAATAATCAAGTCAGGATCCAGAAAGCTCAAGCAGGAGACAGTCATACAGTGAGCATGTGAGAAGCATCTGTATTCTATTGCTTCTTTTATTGATGATTGGTACACTTTGTAGGCTCGATCTATTATGCTTTCTGTCAGTTTATTCAATAATTTTTCAATCTTTCATATTGTCTTAACCTCCATAACCAAACCATAGGAGTGGTGCAGTGTTCAACATTAGAAATACAAGAAATATATCAAAATATCCATCTACTACACTGGTAACTGCTATTATTTCTCTAGTAGATCAAAACAACATTATAACAACATGGAAAGTCATGAGTCAAACTTTAAATAACAAAAAACATGCTTTTCTTTTACTATTTATATTCATGTTAATCAGTGAAATCCAATACAGTCATCATCTGGTTGGAATGAAAACCTGCATAATCTGGGCCCTCCACAGTGCAGAGAGTATTTATGGTGTTTTCATACGCCTTCTTCATTTAGCAGAAGCTGTAATTAAAATGAAATGAAGTTATTAATTAATTCAGAAAGTTAAAATGCAGATACAGAAAACTTGAAATGCAACGACTGTGAATGAACAAAACAAGCAGTTGTATCCCAGCAACACGTCAGGTTTCAGAAAACTGACTCCAACAATGACTAAACTGTACTGTCTGTATTAATTCAAACCAAAAGGGCAGCAACACGATGACCTATTATGACTCACATGGACACTTTCATTGTCTGTCTCTGGCCGCCGCCATTTGTTTTTGGACAGGATTCCAAAGACCATCAATCCAAATGCCACGATGAGGATGCCAAGGGAATTTGCAAACTTTGCTTCCACTGGCAGAGAGTTGTAAGGTTCACCAGTGATTCCATTACTACAACAGATAGAAAAATCAAGCTAATAAGTTCAGTTTCTTGTATGGATCATTTTGGGCATTTACTGATTTGTAACATGCCCGCTCCTTCATCATGATTTTTGTAATGTTGTGTAAAATTATGTGTGATTTTGGCTGTTTTCAGGCTGAAATAAGGGTGACGATTAATTGTCATCAATTAGATATTACTATATACAAGATACTTACAGGGTAAGGAACAGCTTCTCATTGATACCACTGATGCAGGAGGTCAGACTGAGGATCAAGACTGCTTTTCCAATCCAGATATGGACAGGCTTTAAGGCGCTACGGATCCACAATGGAGGATAAGGAAACAAGAAGCCAGCCAAGCCAAGGACCCACTATCCATCAGCAGGTGGAATTACAAGAAGACAATGATTTAGTGTTATATATTTTTAGAGCAATAGGAGATTTCCATAGAACTGTGTAAATGTCTGTCATCCGTACCTGAAATGCAAACATGACTACAGTGCAGATGCCCACCCAGCTGTGCAGAGAGTACAGGTTCGGGATGTGGAAGCTTCTGTGGAAGTCAAACACGGCGCAGAGGCCCAGGACGGACAGAAGCAGAGATAAAAGCATAAGCCCAGCATGCACCAGTTTCCAAGTGTGTTTCCTCTGCTTCCAAGTGAACGGTACACGATACACAACAACCGCTGCAAACACACAGGGGTAAAGATAATTCAGGATAGTCGGGAAATAATTTAAATAAAGAGCGCATTTGATTTCTTCTGCTTTTCATTTAAACGACTGAATAGTTGCTTAATATTACTGTTGTCATGTTAAGATCAAATTAAGAAGTCAGATGTTATTTTCATGTATATTTGACATTTAAATCATCTAGCTGATGCACTCATACAGTAAAAAATATAATGAGTTCAATGTCTATATAGATTCTTTTCAGTTTTACGAGTTTTATGAGGTCTTATTAAAATCATAAAATCCTCCCTGAGTGATAAATAAAGTAGCAAATGAAATGCTTCCAGGCTCAGTCAACTGCAGCAAAAAAAATAATTTCAGCTAAGACACCAAGGAGAAATGTTGTTACATTACTAAACAAAACCGAGATCAATAACCAGAACTCTTCTTTAATATGCAATCATTTTAGAACATAACATTGCTCACTTTTCATTGTCATACACTCCCTGTACGTGCACAGGAGGTTCAAAAGCGTGCACACAAACCTGTAAATAAATATCTTTTTTCCAAACGTTAATGGCAATATTTTGTTATATTTTCTGGTCTTTAGCGGTACTCAAATGAGCCATCAATGATAGATGTTGAGCTGGTAAAGGGCTTGACTGACATTTATTCAAGGGTTGCAGAAGCTATATGTTGTAAGCATACATGTAAGCTATTGTTTTTACACTTAGAAATGTTTGTATATCTGCTTACAACTTCATTATAGTGTCTTATTCATTAATTAATTGATTATACACTGCTTGAACAAGGGGGATTAAAAGAAAACAATGCCACATTTAGGTGCAATGATGTGTCAACACTGCTACAGAGTCAAGCAACAATCACTACAGTAAATGTTTTCTGTAGTGCTATAAAGAGATTGTCATATTTACATAGTAACTTACCGATGCCATACAGAACTACCAGCCCAGACACCATGAGAACAGGATGCCAGTTGAACTGCAGGGCAGAACCATCCCAGGAGAAACCACCTCGCCACCGTGAGCTCCAGCAGATCACACATAGCACACAGAGCAGGCCCAAACACAGGCACAGCACGTAGGTGACATAGAAAAACACAGACGCTCCCATGTCTGTGAGTTTGGGAGGGAAGGTATATAATGTAACACTCTGGAGCAAATACTGTAGAACATAGTGAGCTCAATTCACACATAAACATCTATATTAAAAAACTTTTAGCATTACAATTTCTTCTTTGACTGACCTCAACTTTTCAAAAACAAACTGTCCACATGAAGATTCATACTCACCAGGCGAGTTCTTCTCTCCACCGCAAAAACTCCTTTCTACCTAAAGATGTTCCCAAACCATAACTGTAACATCAAATTTCCTGTTGTTCCACTTCCTGTTTTGGAGCCATTCCTTTGTAGATTATCTCAGGCTGTTAGCGTCTACCAGGAATCGCCTCTGATGTTAAATATGTCTGGCGGTTAAGTGTGTGATGGGGGTCTGTTCTGTCGGGGGGTGGGGTGGGGTTGTGACTAAGACATAATTTCCCATCTATCATCCTGTTAGTGTTATTAGTTGTGCGCAAGCGACTGGTTACAAAATCCAAACAGATTTCCAGTTTCATAACATTTTTTTGCTTGGTCATGTTGATTTGCAATGGATTCTGGATCTCATAAGAGGCTGACTGTGATATTGAAGCATTAACAAGGCATATTTAACAGTGTTTAGGTAATGGTAAAGTAATGAGTAGCACTAATTAGACAGATTAAGAAATTTGCAGTCATAATTTAAAGTCATGTTTGTCAGCGTATTATTATTACTTTAACTTAACTACATGACGGAATTGAAAACTGATCAAGGCCATTAGATAACATATCATTTATCTTTACATAACATGCAGCCATTCCTAGAGATCTGTTCAACATGACGATGATTTATAGATCAAATGTAGTAAGCATGAGCCAATGAGCCAGTTTTTTATAACTTCCTTCTATAAGCAGACCTTTAACTAGCTGGATTGCATGCATTTTTTTTATTTTGTGCATATACTTTTTGACTGAGCCACAAAGAATTGTGTTATGAAGATTTCTTTTCTTTTTCAAAACAGCCATGTGTGTGGTTCAGACCTCTCACCGTGTCACCTAATTTAGCACAGACATCCCAGCGTGAATAAAGCCTCCACAGCCTCGTGAGATCTGGACAACAGAGGTTGATCACAAGAGGTCAGTCACGTAAGAATAGTGAGGATAAATGGACGTATAATCTCATTTTACTATGTAATGACACATGCAAAGGAAGGAGGACCGCCGTGAAGCTGACCAGCACTTTTTATTGGAGAGATACGTTGACAGCATGTTAACAACTTCCATATTTTGACATATTCAGGTTCAGTGACAATGCATCAGCAGTTGATGTGAACAAGTTACCTTTGACCTGCTTGTGACAATGAAATAATGCAATATTCTACTTTATCATTGACTGTATGTGTGCAGAGAATAATGGATAGATGGTCAAATATGATATTCTACACATCATAGAGCAGCACAGTAATTGGAGCACTCAAAGCCATGTTGAGCAGGATTTGTTTGGAACAAATGTTTTCATCATCTTCACCCTCCACGAAGACGGACAGGAAGTGATGAGCTTCCCAGGGCACTTCTTGAGTCTGAGAGGCCAGCACGCGGATGCATTTGATGTCACTCTTGAATTTGAACTTTTTGTCCTCAGGAGGTGTAGATTCATGACCATCGGACTCGGAAGCGATGAAGGCGTCCATCTCCAGAGCCTTTTCCGCGATGAATACTCTGACATTCCTTTTGCTGTGGTTGCTCACCTGGCAAGCACTGGTATTCCCCATTGTGTTATGACTGATATGACTGGTCGGGACTTCAGGTCTTGCTGGAGGCTGTAATTTTAAGAAAAACAGTGATGTTTCTCATTGCCTGGCTTAAAATTTTATTATTCCTGCAGTAACAGCCATATCTCTCTTTGGAATACAATAGTGACATTTTTAATGTAAGTAATATAGCTTTTCCATTCTGATAAAGGGGAATTATAAACACCAATTTAGTCTAGTATAGATTCACAATTTTTCAGTCCCAATTTTATGCCCTAATACAATTTTCAGGTGTCCAAAATCTTGCGGTAGTCATTCCTCCTGTTCATACTGGCCATTAAAAGATCCTTTTCTAACTTGTTTACAATACAAATGATGAGGGACAAAATCCACAACCCCTCATTCTGTGCAAAAAGTTTATTTGAAGCCAATTAGAGGCTTCAGCCCTCCAAATGAGTCAGATCAGATTGAGGTATTGTAATGCCTCCGTCTTTTTAGTGCCAAATTATCTCTTTCTGTTACTATCTTCCACTGCAGCTGAACAGAGAAACACTGTCAGGAAGCAAATGGGGATTTTTTTTACTAAAAAGACTGAAATTTGGGAAGATATAAGCTTTATTTGACTAACTGAGACGGCTGAAGCCTCATATTATCTTCACATAAACTTAAAAACACCCTGTCACTATGGAGTGGATCCTCTAATGGTCAGTATGAACAGGAGGAATGATTACAGCAAACAAAACCTGTTTCAGTGTTCATATGTTCTGCTCTATATGAATGGAAGTGAAAATACATCAGGTACAATCCTGCCCTACCATTTTTAATGATTAAAACTGGTTGTTTTCCAGTTTTAGCCATTGAAAGAACAGCATACATTCCAGCAAATTAAGGCTTGAGAGCTACCAACACATATAGAAATTCTTTCTTCTTATACAAGAAACATGCACTAATTAGCATTTACTGTAATACGGATCAGGTTTGGTTACCGTTAAAGTATTTTCTTGATGTCTAGTCTGGTTCAAAGACAAAGAATGAATTCTTACCTGCTGATACAACGAAGGCGAGGTGACAGTAATGAACTGTGGCTGCCTTCCTGGCTTTAGCAATGTGTGTCTAATGAAAAAGGTCAGATAATATGCAAAAATTTGTCCGCAGCTAGTACAGGGCAATATACTTTATGCACCTGCTTTGAAAGAGAGAACAGAAGAAACAAAGTGGTATCTTTTATACCCAGTTTAAACTCCTTTATTGCAAGCCACATCTAATTTCAATTCATGTTATGTTTCCATGTTGCATGCTGTGAAGAGACATTCATAATATGACTTAACAGAGTCCTTAACCATATCAAAAGTTACTGCACTTTTTTTTTAAGAATAAGGGTAATTGGTTTTTATTTACAGTAATGTGTCCTGTCTTGCAGTTTGGTGATGTTATTCTATGATTTTCTTATTGCAAACCAATCCAATGACAAGACCAAAACCAACACTGTGTTAGTTTGTCTCTCAATACTTTCTGACTTTCCTACTTTGTATGTGACTCTCTGTCACAAGCCTATTGGTTCCTCCTGAAGGTGTAAATCTTTAAAACCAGGGCACACATATATAGTACACAGTTGGTGCTCTATAAGATAAGAAATAAGAAGAAAATGGGAATACCAGCAGACGGCTTTAATATATACTCTGAAATTTGATATGGTGTGAAAGAATATTACGTTTGCTCTCGTGACCAGTATACAAAAAATAACCAGTTGAATTTTAAGTGGATAGACCACATAACTTATTATTATGAGGAACGTGATCACACTTTCCTATTAGGTTTAACACCGTGAGAGTGATAGAAAGTCTCCTCTTTGTTATTACACTGCCTTGTTAGACAGAGCAGAGCCTTTATTTTGTATATGGTTTGCATATGAAAAGTGAGATGAAAAAAATGCGGTTAAGATAAGAACGTTATTGTTGGGTTTATGCTGCCTTCCAGCACTCTTTCTCAGCGCAATGAGGTCGTGGCTGCTGCTAGTGTCCCTGCTTGTCTCTGATCTGTGTCCCCTCGGAGATGGGGACTGGGTCATGGAT
Organism: Thunnus thynnus; assembly: GCF_963924715.1. Taxonomy (NCBI): domain Eukaryota; kingdom Metazoa; phylum Chordata; class Actinopteri; order Scombriformes; family Scombridae; genus Thunnus; species Thunnus thynnus. Next base: position 7,460,731 of record NC_089535.1, read on the forward strand.
TACTTTAGCTGGAGTTTGTGCAGAAAACTGTTTCTCAATGGACAACGGACTCCCAAAGGACTGGGGATACTCGAGACCCACACTGAGCACCCCAGCATGTGTATCCACAGAAGTTGTGTGTATGTTGCTGTGCAGCACAAACAGAAGACCTCCCCCTTTTGCTGGGAATACACAGTCCATGAGGACCATGGACACAGGAGTCATATTCCACTACTGGTACGCTCAATTGTTCTCTCTTGATGTAATGAATAATAATAACTATTGCCACTATATTCCATAAAAAAATGTACTTTTACCTTATTATATATTCTCTGTGCTGCTGCTCCCTGCTGTATGCATGAATTTTCAGCATACCAGATGGTACCGTCACATTTTGCAAGGTAATCTGTAAGCATCTTCCAAATTAGACTACCTAAAAGCATGAAGGTGATCATTGCATAAATAATAACAACCAGGTGTATTTCCCTACTAATTTCACACTGCTGATAATAAGAATATCTGACAAGCAGCATGTGTTTGTACCTGTTTAGAATATTTATAGGGGGAGCAGAGCAGTTTCCTATTGCAGTAGTGATTCAATAAGAGAAACTTTAACTTTCCATGTTCATTTGAGTTACTGAAAGAATAAGTGCAATGGTTGTGGAAATATGAATTAATCCCTTTGAGAAACTCATCTCCTCTCTTCTTACCCTGATGACAGTGAATGTTCTACGTGGTCGACAGAGTGTGTGTTAGTGTGCTGAGAAGGGCCACATGCCATTTTTAGTGAAGAGAACATGCTGAACATGGAGAGCAACACACTAAAGCACTAGAAAGAAGCCATTAAAAGTTCAAAATGGGTGTAGCATTTGGGTATTAAACCAAAGTAGGCTAATGGGCAAAGTCAAATTTTACACAGATAACAATGAATGCACGGTCCGCAGGGTGTGTATTAGCGTGCTGAGAGGACCACATGCCATTAAAATATGCTGAACATGGAGAGAGACACATTGAAGCATTAAAAAGAAGCCATTAAAACGTTTAAAATGTCATTCTGTGTTTTAGAAATCAAGAGTCTACAGGCATAGTGGCTCTGTGAGGCTTTAAGCTAAATGCTAATGTCAGCAAGCAGACATGCTCATGCTAAGAAATGCTGCAATGGTGATGCTCAACAAGTAATGTCTTCTTAGTTTAAGGTGTTAGCATGCTAGCATTTGTTAATAAGCACTTAATAGGTACTTGGTCATTAATTAAATATCTAATAAAGTCAAATTTTGACCTGATGTTACATTAAGTAGTAGTGTAAGTTGTCCCATGTATGATGACTAATGAACTTGAAATGGTTGTTTTTATGTAATGACTCCTACATTTGTGTTTTTGTTGTTTTGAAACTGATTTTACTTTCCATTTCTGTCTCTTCAGGTTGTTTTGTCTTTTCACAGAAATGGAAAAAGTGTCGCAGCATTTCTAGTGAAACCCGCTGTTACTATAGCAGCGATGCATGTTATTAATGGAGCCACACTAACTAAGGCTGGTGCTGAAGCCAGTCATATAACCACGGATATAATAAAAGATCTCCCTGATTCTAGGCCTTCACGGTTAGTGCATCATCACACAACTGCCTCGGGCCACAAATTTCATGCTTTCTTACTGGGGAAATCTCAGAGCTGGGCACCTGCCACCATTGTTCAACTGCAGAAAATGCTGACGAAGAGTTGCAGTGTTGCTACAACTGAAATTATTCCCCGCTGTCTTAAAGAGGGTCAAACAAAAGCAGCAATGACCATCAGGGAAATATCTGAAAAACTGTTTGCAAAACCACAAATGAGACTACAAGAGAGCAAAAAGCGAGCGATGGACATTAAAGTTCACACGGACTATCGTAGGCGACATCCTGCAACAGCTTTAGTCAAACAACATGACATTCTCCCAGCTGCTACTCTGCACTCTGGCAGCTCTTCAGTGAAGGCTTCAGATATATCACAGTTAGAGATACACGGAAATAGAGCCAATATTAAGAAGAAAAATGAACATTTGACCTCGGATGAAGAGTCCATGTTGCAGAAAAATGTTCAGAAGCAACTTTCTTTAAAAGCTGCATCTACCAGCGTGAATGATGATGGATTTTATCTTACGAGGCAGCTCTTGTTGGTACCCAGAGACAAGAAAGAATCCATAAATGGACTGCGGTATAAGATAAGGGCTGCTCAGGATCATAACAAAGAAAGATTCAATGAAAAGATAATCACAAAACAAGCAGAGCTCAAGCAGCCAGAGGGACAAAGTGAAACCGGACGATTGCATACAAATACTATTGAATATATCCTACGAGCAGACTCTACACATAAAACACAAAATAATGATGCTGGTCACAAACAACTGTTTACTGAGGTGGGAGAAGAGGTCTTAATAATGTCATTGCTTCCAGACACAGAGACAGAGACACAAACAAAACCATCATGTGAAATAAAACTTATTTTGAATGCTGACACTGGCTGGAAAACTATAAATACACCCATAAACGAGCTCCACACAATTAAAGTTATAAAAGAAGGTTTTATGATTCAACCAGGTAATTCAAAACACGCATTTCCATTAAAAATCTTCACAACTGATCCAAAAGAAATACACACAAGCCCAGCATCAGAAATCACTACAACTACTACTGCGACTACAGCGTCTGCATATACAAAAGAAAATATAAAAGAAACCACAAGGACAATAGAACATCCACAAACTGATGGTGTAACTCATGAAAATGTGGGCATAAATTATACTGAACAAGAGGAAAATATGCCGTCTGAAGATTCAGTCTTACCTTCACCACCTGCGCACAAAATGATAGAAGATACAAAAGCAGAGACAACTGCAGTAAACACAGAGATGAAACAGACAACACCAATTATGGAAGTCTTCAAAATAAACGGCACACAGAAAGCAGACAGGCTGCTGCCAAATACAGAGGAGACTCAAACAACCACAATGAATCCAGAACCTGAGACTGTCTACGAGCCCAGATTCATAAAATATAAACCAGAGAATATACAAGCTACGACTGCAAAGTCATTCTCAGGCCTCAGGATGAGAGAAGACATCCTAGAAGATCTAACCAGACTTCACGAAGGCATAAAGGATGAAGAAGGAGCATACGTATCCCCAGCTACAACAAACAGGCCAGGAACTAAAAGAAAAGAAGACCAAGATGATCCAAGAGACAATAGAAGAGAAACAATCCCCAACCAAGTGACAGATAATCTTCAAAAAGTAAGTGAAGTTTCAGACTTCTATGAAAATCTGTGTCAAAATAAGATAGATACTGTGCTGTATGTTGTTACTAGTAAAAAATACACAGAGTTTCAGAGGAAATTATAGTTTAAAGGTGCAGTGTGTATAATTTAGTGGCATCTGGTGGAACGGACTCAGCAGAAATGGAATATAATATTCACAAGTATGTTTTAATTAGTGTATAATAACCTCAAAATAAGAACCATTGTCTTTTTGTCACCTTAGAATGAGCCCTTTATATCTACAGAGGGTCCTCTTCCTCAGAGGCCGCCATGTTGCAACGCCATGTTTCGACAGTAGCCCAGAACAGACAAACCAAACACTGGCTCTAGAGAGGGCCTTTCATATTTTTCACAGTTCTCCTACATGCTTGGAAGGGGAGTGAGGGGAGGGTATCCAGTTGGTTGCAATCTGCAACTTCACCACTAGATGGCACTAAATCCTACGCACTAGTCCTTTAATACACAGAAAAATATGTGTAAGAGAATGCAGAGATGAATAAGCAATTACAGGATAGATGGTTTGTGAATCACAGAGATAAATCTGATTGATTGACTGATGAATTTGTAAGGAAAAGTAGAAGAACTTATCCACCATTAAAAGTATTATTATTATTATTATTATTATTATTATTATTATTATTATTAAAATGAATTATTTTGTTGTAATTCTCATTTACTAAATCTAAAAATGTATTTTGATCAATGTGCTGTTCTCAAAGATGAAGTGAGTCATGTTTCAGGGATTTTTTTGGCCACATTTGTCAACAGTGCTGATGAAAAGTTCTCCTCCACAGATGACAGATGACACTGCGCCCCTCTGCAGAGGTTTAATACATCGCACCGAAGATGGGCTGAAACACTGCAAGGAGAGATTTTCAGGAAAGACGATTTCCACAAGGGAACCTACAAATGCATTTCAGGATACAGGAGTGCAGGAGAAGGGACATAAATCTATCAGAGACATCAATGATGATGAATATGATCATTTCTATTATTTTGATGGAGCAATGAAAAGAGTGCAGTATAATTTTTACCCCTATTACAAGAGACAAAGACTCCGAAAAAGGAGCCATGAAAACACGGAGATTGGTGTTCCCATAGCGAGAAACAAAGGAGACGCTCATGAAAATCTCCTTAGTTACATCCAGCGTCTTACTTTGAGGAATAAGATCAGACAATCCAAACAAGAGAAATTCACTTCTGCTTGAAAATTTAACACACAGAGTGACTGAAGCACCTGAAGCATGAAATAAAAATGAAAGATGCAAAATGCAGATTCACAGTTAAGCATTAAGTCTATATTTTTATGATAATAATTGCACACTAACTGTGACTAATGGCTTCACCTATTGGCCAGTAAATTAAATGCAGTATGTATATGTTAAATGCCAAAATGCTGTCAGTTTAGCTATGCTTTATACTTTATGTATTGTATGCTGCTGTTTTATGCTGTTAATGTCCAACAAAGTAGCAAAAACATGACTTCTACCTCTGATTGCTATTTGTAGTATATTGTATAGTATATTATATATATTATTATATTTTAGATTTGCTTTAAGATGTCCTCACTTATGCTTAAATGATAGGTTCGCAATTTTTCAAGTCTGTCAGTTGTCCAAATGAACATTGACATGTTTTTCTTGCTGTAATGATTTCTCCTGTTCATACTGGCCATTAAGATGCATAATGCACTTTCAATGTAAGTGATAAGGTACAAATCCACAGTCCTCCTTCTGTGCAAAAACATATTTAAAAGTCTATTTGAAGCTAATATTAAGCTTCAGTCGTCTAAATTAGTTAAAACTTTCAAAGTTAAAGTCTATGTGCCAAATCCCCTCTTTTTGTTATGATGTAACTTAGAAGATATAAACTTTATTTGACTAACTCAGACAGCTGAAGCCTCATATTACCTTTAGATAAACTTTAAATACATTTTTGCCTTTGGAAAAGATCTTCTAATGGTCAGTATGAACAGGAGGAATGATCGTCATACATACATAATTTCTTTTTGTCTTATTATCTCGTCTGTTAACTAATGTGTTGTGTGCATGTACATAATCTTTGTATTTGTCCCCTATCATATTGAATTTTTGCTATTCATTCATAGATTTATTGTTTCTGTTCCTAATATGTGCAATTTTGAGATTTTCTGTGAATGTAAAATACAACATGAATCACGTAGATCTGTGTATAGCGTATAACGTAATTTACTGTAATGTGTAATTTCTGGGAAACTGTATTGCATGTACACTCACTTTAATTAGTATGCTAATGTTATTAAGTATATATATCGATTACACTTTTACGCATAATGATGTTCTGACTCACTTTGTTCCTCCTGCACTCTGAATTACAGCGTGATTGTCTCTATTTTAATGTGTTCCTAGTTGAGTATCTCAGCACCAAACACATTGTACTGAACATTTTTATTGCACTAGCGAAGAAAGGCAATTCCAATTCTTGTTATGCACTAGTGAGTCAAAACATAATTTGTCTCACCGACATTGCTTTTTAATATTAGTTGAGTGCTATAGGTGTGTTGGGAGGCAATTTACAGCCAACGAGGCCATCTAACTCAATGGGCCTTTTTCACAGCCAACAGTTTGGCTTGTCATAGCAGGAAAATACAGGTGTAATTAATACCATTAACGATGGCTCTGTTCCATCTGTGTCAGCAAATCACGTCAGTGAGCCAGCTTGCACAATGGCGGGGGCCTGGAATAAGTAAAGCTAAATGGATTTCAGCCCTTATTAAATATTATTTACTACACCTGTGGTTTACCTGCAATTACATTATTTTTATACTGCTAATTTGTTTTGTAAGAAATGTAATTGCTGCATAGATAGTGTTCACAGGCAACTTTTTTTTTTTTTTTTGTCCCCTGAAGCAGTGTTTTTCAATCCTGGTTCTGTTTTAGATGTTTCCCTGCTTCAACACACCTGATTCAAATGAATCTCTTGTTATCAGGCTTCTGCAGAACTTGATGACAAGCTGATCATTTGAATCAGATGTGTTGGAATAGAGGATCTAAAACATACAGGGCAGGGGTTACACCAGGACTAGGATTGAATGACACTGCCCTGAAGGAAGCGCTACCTTCTTGTACCACACAGAATATAAGGAGAAAAGGTTTCACAGGCCCACATTCATCCTAAGAAACACACCTTTTGCCAGGGCAGCTGGATTTACTTTTGATTTTCCATGCTGCATTAAGGAGGACAAGATGGCTTTAATAGATGTTTTTCATGGCACACATTTTCACTTGTTACAGGTGTAACTAATAGCATTAATAATGTCTACATTCCAGTTAGGTGTACAAGTTCTACGGTGCTCTGAGTACCCTGGCTTATTGGCACACCAAAATTGAGCAGAGCCATTATTAACGTTATTAGTTACACCTGTGTTTTTCTTAATATGACGAGTCCAAATATCTGCCGTGAAATAGGCCCATTACCTGAGGCCGGATGACTGTTGGTTCAGTGACTACAGGGGTGAGAATAGGTGTCAAAACTATGATGAGCAATACTTTTCAAGATTGATAGAAAATACAGAAATAGAGAGTAAAAGTTTTCTAGCTCAGGGACCGCGGGAACGTTCATTTCTGTGATTACCCGCTCAGCGTCTTCGGTCTTATGGAAGGTTTTCGGAGCAGCATTGTTATGTGAAATGATCCTTTTCAGAGTTTATCACGTATACATTAAATGAAGCAGTGGCAATCATCCTTACTTTAGCTGTGCTCATAATCATTTACAGCTGTTTCTCATGATTGGGTGCATATAGTTTGGTTGAAACTGTCAAAAAGTTAATATTATGTAGTCTGAAGATTTATACCTTTTTTATTTCCCTTGAAGTCTATTATTTAGTGATATTCTTCTTATCTAAACCCTCTTACACTACAAAGATGACTCTCTCCCCTTCTTAAAATGTGAAAAATTACAAGAAAAAGCTATCTGGCAGAGCAATGTTTAAGATTATAACACCACATTGATGTTTGTTCTGCATAACCCTGCTACTTTAAAAAGGTGATTTACTCTCTATTGTAGCCAAAAAAAAAAAAAAAAAAAAAAGAGAATAAAATCAGTTAACATGGGTATCTGTACAAAACATTTATTTGAAATTGACATAAAAACAGCTTTGATGTATTTGCATAATTTATATCTGAAATCCATGACAAGCAAACAATAACTAAGGGGGAAATGGCTTAACGGCACTGAACAGACAGTTTTTTTTACACAAGATCAAGAACTTAAATGAACAGTTCAGGACTTGCTATGAAATATGTAAAAAGATAAAAACACAGAAATTATATATTTTGTTTTTTTTTTTTTAAAAAAAAAGGACATACACTCACATGAACTGCCACAGAGTAAACAAAACATGCACTGAAGCCTATTCACTGCTATGCTACTTCAGGAACGGGCAAGAGCGATTTTTTTTAAAAAGAAACAGGCTATAAGTTGAGAAATGGGTGTGTTAAAAAAGTTAAAAAGGAGAATGTTAAGTGAGAGAAAGGGTCCCTAGAAATTGATGCAGGCTGTATTTTCATTGTCTGTCAATAGATGGCAGTGCCAGCACTGTAGCATCACTCTTCAGCAATAATATATAACTCTTTTTTTTTCTTTATACATGAAGAGACTGCAGAAAAATGGGCAAAAAATCTAGTTTAAAAATGGCACATCATCAGCAACCACTCTGATCTGTGTTTCTGTTGTAACTTCATACCTCACTATATTCATTTTGTTAATATAACTGCATACATATACACTTTGTGAGGCTTTTATGCTTTTTTTTTTTGGAAATGTATGTACAAAAAAGACAGTAATGGGGGAAATAAAATTGAGCTCTTTTTCTTTCTTTTTCTTTTTTTTTTTAAAATCCAGAAAAGGTTTCCTTCATCTTGTCTAACCGAGACAAAACAATCCGTACCTGCATCCCTCGTCACCGCTGCCATGTATAGGACTATCCGGTCAGGCGGTTAACTAAACGGGTTGGACTCAACAGGTCAGTCCTCATTTTCTAAAAAAAAAAAAAGATGTCCGAGGCGTCATCTCAACTCCAATTTGAAAAAAATGACACGTTCTGCATTTTAGTAGCATGAAAGTTTCTACGCTGATGGATGTTTTTTTTTTTTTCTCAGCGGAAACTCAGAAATGGCGCAGATCGACAGTGTGGACCGCAGTGCTACACTGAACACGGTGCGGCGAGCAGGAACAGAGTTTAACAATTTCAACCACACTTTAACAAAAAAAAAAAAAAAAAAAAATCTGATGTCAGTCATTTTTGCCCTGTAGCTAAACATGATAACAACACAAATACAGTGTGTATCATGCTTGTTTTTCCAGGGTCATATCTTTGTTTTTGGCAATTATATAAATAATGAAAGATAATTATTATTCATTATAATAAATATGTCAATAAATAAAATGACCTTTGAAGCTCTCCAAGTTACATGGAAACACTATGGAAACTCAACTATTAACAGAAACAGCTTGTGAAATTCCTTCTACAATGTATTTTTGTGAGTAGTAACACTGAACATAGAAAAAAAAAAAAAAAAAGCGACTGGATGACTGAAAAAAAAATGTCTCCAATGTGACTTGATTGTACAAAATCTATAACATATCTGGACCACTATGCTCTATGACCATAATGACATCATGAAAAAGATTCATACCTAGCAAATTATCAAATTGCATTAAAGAGGTAAAGTTTATGATTAGTAAGGCTGCGTGTTAATCCCTGTCATAACAAAAATGGACAATATTTTCCTATCATTTTGACAGGAAAGTGTTCATATACTGTTACAAATGGTTTCAGAGGAGTCTAAATCTACGAAACAACAAATATAGCATGACTGTAGTTTTAAATCCTACATGTGCCAGAGGTCAGTGCATCAAAGAGGCACAGTATAAGTGACATAGCTAATGCCACTCCTACAAACCAGTGTATATCCTCGTCTCAAGGTAGTATATGATAATCTGGGTAGACGACCAGATGAGTGACACACACCCAGAGACTTCTAAGCTTTCAGTAATTGGCTGCATGTTGCTTCTCTAGAGCCTAAAACATGCAGCCGTTTCTGCCTGTGGAAGTTGACACCTTCATGTTATTCTGCTCTTTAAGTTGGTCATCTTTGGTGGTAAAGCTGTTAAGATTTGACCACAAAACTTTTTTTTTTTTTCTCTCTCTCTCTCTCTCTCTTCATTTTCATTATTACACCTCAGCATTTGGCATGTAGTCAACATCCTCAGAGCGCTGATCAATACGGCTCGGCCTTCCCCTTTTTGTGTTTTTCTTTTTAAAACTACTGGCTTTTGAATATGCGGCCGGTCAGCCACAGAGAGGTAAGCCTGTTTGTGAGACACAACGTCCACCGACAGCGTCTATGTGCTTTTAGTTTTTCTTGTTTTAAGTACTTTGTGTTTACTTCATTTGCAGCCTCCCTGGGTACTTCAGCTTTCAGGGTGTGTCTGCGTGTTTATAGTAGCCTCTCCGGAGGGCTGCAGAGGCGATGTTCTCTGCTGAGCGTCGCTGGTCCATGCTTAGCAAAGCCTCTAACAGGTCGTTGATGTCGGCTTTTAGTCCCTGCCTCTGCATCCAGTTCTTCAGCAGTTCATATACTTTGTCACCGGGGGCGCCGTTCTCCGCGATACGAATGTGGTTGTCACTGACTCCAATCATTCTGAAGAACTTGTTGTGGATCCGTACGTCCAGGTACTCGTCGAACAAGTCAAAGCTCTTCTTTAGGGATTTTTCTGACCCTTAAAATTAAGAAAACAAACAGAGAAGGTTTAGATTGCGAGATACAAAGCAGCACAATGTTTAGTTTCCTACAAAGATCTCTGGATGAATGTTTATCTTGTTACCTGTTTGTATCTCTTATAATGGACCTTTAATGGATTATTAACACTAACTCGCAACTATGTAACTGCTTAAAAATAAACAGGGACACAGTGTATACATTGTTTCTACAAGACTATAGGAATAATCAATATATTTCAGTTCATTTTCCTTCAGGGGATGCATACATAAAAATTTAACAGAGAATCAAACAAATCCATTAAGCCATAACTTCTTTAATTTAGCATGAGAAAAAAAAAAAAAACACACAGCAACAAATACAACATGTTCTAACCCCCTGAAGGCTCAGATACGGCCTGACTGTCATGAGATTATTAATCTATCAAGCAGCTAATGTGAGATCTTGAGGAGATACAGTTAATTTGACTTCCCTGTGGACTGACATCGACTGCAATAAAAGTGTGTAGTTTTCTGTGCGCAGCTGGCCTTGTAAGACAAATCAAGAAGCGTAAAAATTTGCTTCATGAAATGAGTAAAAAAAAAAGAAAGTTTCTCGGAGTGGAAATCTCCTCCGGCCTCTGCAGGAATCTTACCTTGTAGCGGCAGCAATCGATGTTGCAGAGGATCATCCTGTAATATGAGAGAAAATACAAATGTTTTTAATATTTGTGGAAGAGAAGGGGATTAAAATCTGAAACTGAAACACTAATAATCTGAATGTTTGATATATATATTCTCCTCACCGTGGCTGCGGGCGGCAGTCTGAAGGCGGTGGGGCTCTGGTGTGGGGTGTTACCAGAGGAAGCCGCTGTGGGCAGGGCTGACAGGCTAGTTTGAGACGAACTAGTGGTGTTGGGTAAACTGTCCCCTAGTCCCCGATCCTCATCCTCTAAGGGAGGGGAAGCCTTGGTCATCCCGGGCTGGGTCTCCTGCAGCAGAGGCCGTGACTCTGGACGGGTCTCCTCCCCCTCCAGGCCTGCGTTCTGATTATTCTGTCTCTCCTCTGCTGTGGGTATAGTCTCGTCCTGAACCAGAAGAAAAAAAAAAGTGACATATTGTACCACGGATAACCAAAGAATAACCAATTATAACGCCTTTTAAAAGTGCACAACGTGAGAGGAATCAAACATGAAACGAAACAATAACTTACAATAGGAATCTTCACAATTTCACTGGAATCACAGTGGCTCTTTGTACCTGTTTTAAAGCAGACAAACAGCATTAAGAGCACATCCTTAATAAAGAAAAACAACATCGCAAAGCTGCAGTACACGATATCAACTCACATGGTATTTCACATGAGTGCTGCTTGATTATGAACCACCACACAGCCAGTCCAGTAAGGATGATGATGAGGAAGATGGCCAGGACGATGGAAATAGGAATAGCTGGAAGAAACAGAAATAAAATCAGTGAGGAGGTGTGATCGAGTTGAAGTCACAACAACCTCCGATGTTAAGCAGAAGTAGGCTTCGCGGCGGTGTGAGGTTACCTATGTCTGCTGGAGAAGTCGGGGTCGGCGTTGAAAGGGCCGGAGAGATTTCGGTGGGAGACGGAACCCGTTTTCGACAGACCGTGTTAGAAAAGGGAGTGCACTTCTTCACCTCCTCCTCCCCTGCTTTACATCTGTAATTGTATAGAAGAAACAACACTAATCAGTGATATTATGATATTAAAATGTATAAAATATTGTCTTTAAACATAATCCAGGTTGTTGCAGATTCATCTGATATCAACAGTTGTGTCTGGTGAAGTTTCATCTACCTTTTTAGATGAAAACAATTTGAGGAAAGAAGTAAATTGCACTTACTTGGCACAACGTTTGCAGACTTCACAGGCCTGATCAGGGACACAGAAGGTTCCCTGTCTGCACTGGCACTTGGTGTCTGTAGTTCTGGTGCAGGATGCAGTTTCAATCTCATCTGTGTGGACAGCAAAGTCATAAGAAAGATGACATTACAGATCTTTTTTTCCCCCCAGTAATAATGTGAAAAAGCATGACAATAAGGACCAGAGACATAAACCTTAACAGTGACTAAATTAAATACCCAGAAATACGTGAACAGGTGACAAAACGCAGTGATGTTTTAGCAGCGTTGGAGTTTGCAACTTGTGATTTAACTTTGTTAAGCTCCTATAGAGTTAAATAAGTAAGCTAGTAATAAACCAGTGACCATCAGTATGCGTTAAATGAAACAGAACATGGGTGACTTTCAGCTCATTTGTACACTGCAGGCAATTATCTGGTATTTCTTTGTGATAAAGACAAGTAAGATAATTGGGTTTCCAACTGTGTTCCTCTTAAATACATTTTACCTCATTTTAACAGGATAACGAGGGACGGAGAATCCTGCATGGTTCATTTATTAAATTCAGACCGAAAAAAGACAGTAGCCTCGGCCTTTATTATATGATCAAAATTAATAACAAACCAGCAGTCCACCTCCACAGGACGACCTTTACCAGAAGTCTGATGTTTGCCAATTAGGGAGCGATTGCAGTGTTGGGCTGGTAGGCAGCGGTAATGTGGTTGCAAAAGGCGAACGCACTCTTACTATCACTTAATCATCTTCCACACTGATTTTCCTGCTATTTTTTTCAGACAATTTAGCTCATTTTGTAGCAAGATGTGTTATTCTCCGGGTTTTAAAGCACTCTGTCAAACTGTTTTTCGGATATTTATTTGCACTGTCGCTCAATGACCCGTTTCACCTAAATGAGGACGAATGTTCAGTCAACTTTTCCGCTTCTGATAACTAAAACTTTTCCAAAGATACAAAGTCTACAATTAGTCATCTGTGATGACCCCTGTCATCTTTGGTTTGCTGTTTATTCACCTGTCTCCTCTGTGCTACATTTGGTTCATTAGCCCAACTGGGAACACCTGGTGCCAGTGTTCCCAGCTGATAAAGCCTGGCCGCAGCTAGCCGTCTCTCTCTTGCTGCTGCTGCTATTTTCGGCTCTCTGCTTTCCCCTCCAGATACCCGTTTTGGTTTGGTTTAGTTGTGCTGCTTTAGTGATTTATTTTGCTTTCATGCACCTTCCAACACATATGCACAAACAGCCATGCATCACATACACCACTGATACTACTGACACCCAATGGCTGCATCCGAAATTCCATACGAACATGCTATTTAGTTTGCTAAAACAGTATGTGAGATAGTATAGTAGATTTATTATGTATGAAAACAATAGTACATGAATTACATACTATTTACAGGAGGAGATATTACAGTATACAAGCACTGGACATGGCAAATATCCCACAGCGACGACAACAACAACACAACAGACAGCGATCAAAGCAGCTCTGGCGTAACGTCAGTGCTGCTTCACTTTGCTAGGCGTAATATATTTTTAAAGTTAGTTCAGACTTTATGATTGGCACGGGCTACCATGGTTACACGTCTCCAACCGGCAAGGAGGCTCTCAGGAAGTAACGTGATAATTGCAGCTCATTGCGTCTGAAAAGATACACACCAAGTATGTTGAACCATAGTAAACATATTGGGTATGTAATGCATAGTATGCGATTTTGGATGCAGCGCAGGCTTAAAATATTTAGTTTACTGTATAATTTGATTTAATAAATTATCTTCAGTCCAACATGGTGTGTCTCCCTTTTGTTGTGGCCACTTGAACCGGGTCATAACACATCTGCTGGCAAACATTCTGTCACCTTCACAAGGAAACTGTTGAGAGGGTAAATCAGCAGTGCTGTGAAGATGACCTGAGAAAAAAATGTGTTTTAAGGGATGAAATTCTTGTCTTATCTGTCTACACATTTGACGCCAAGTATTAAATCCATTTTCACTCAACCTATCTCTCTACACTGAACTCTATGTGTCTGTCCTGGCCATTATCATGGATCCAGCCAGATCATGGAGGAGACTTGCATGTTGTTCAAAAATTGTGCTGAAAGGATACGTTCACAGTTTTTTTCAAGTCAACAACAACAACAGTCAGCAGCTCAAATAAACACTGAAACATGTTTTTCTTGCTGTAATCATTCCTCTTATTCATACTGACCATTAAGAAGATCCCTTCATGATGCACTCTCAATATAAATGATGGGAACAAAATCCACAGTCCTACTTCTGTGCAAAAATGTATTACAAAGTTTATTTGAAGCTAATATGATGCTTCAGCTGTCCAAATGAGTCAAATCAAGTCAATATCTTTCACGGTTACTGTCTCTTTACTGCCAAATTCCCTCTTTGTTGCAGCTGAACAGGAAAACAGTCTGTCTAGACACAAAAAGAGAATTTATTACTAAAGACTAACCGTGGAAGATATTCACTTTATCTGACGAACTCAGATGGCTGAAGCCTCATATGATCTTTGGATTAACTTAATTTATACGTTTTGGCTCAAGACGAGGACGGTTTATTTTGTCTCCATCAATTATATTGTAAACCATTTAGAGGGGATCTTTTAATGGTCAGCATGAACAGAAGGAAAGATCACAGAAAGAAAAACCTGTTTCAATGTTCATTTGGGCTGCTGACTGTTGTTTTAAGACAGACGTGAAAAATGGTGAACCTATCCTTTGATCTATTTTTAAAAATGATTTCACAGTCTGGACATACTTCTTCTTTTTAAATGGAGTAAAAAAAATGTGGCTTTTAAAAGTTAATACAAGACTATTTACATACAGAAACTAATCTATAGGGAATGCTTTTGCACCTCTACCTGAACAGCCACCGGAGGGGATTATTAAACAGGGACTGATGTGAGTAAATGTCAGTATTCTTGTTTTTTTTTAGCTTTTCCTCGGCACTCACGTTACAGACCATTACTGAGTTCACCGGTTCTCAACTGCTACTTGTGCAGAGTGATTGGGACAATAGGTTTGATTGTTATAATTTTATTGATATATATAATAATAAACAAGACAATTTACTTTGAGGGATATTCATTTTCTAAAAGACAGGGTGCGTAAACACATGCGGAGCCACTGCAGCACACTCACATCTCAGATCATTGCAGGAGAATAACTAATAACTGTGATTAACTGTGAAAATAATACAAAAAAACATGTTCAAATGTTGATGGAATTTGAAGCTTCTCATAATGATCCTGTTGATCTTTTAAAAACGGTTCCCTGCCTGTACAAAGAGATAAATCACAATTTAACAGAGCTGATATTGTTGGACTTTGAATGCTAATGATTGTCTTCATTTGTTTATTTAGTTAATTGAAGATAGAAATCCTTTTTTTTTCTTTTTTTTTTTACTGTGTGTTAGTCTAATCACTGATGGGGCCATTTTACACACTGTTGAACTTGACGCCGCCACACACACACACACACACATACACACACACACACACACACACACACACACACACACACACACACACACACACACACACACACACACTCCGCTTCCTTCCTGCTGTACTGAAGAAGCAGATCGTTTTACACTGAAAATGTGTCACGTTGGATACAGATTCCCCTCCAGAGCTGCTTTACTTTTTGCACCGAACTATCACAGTGTGGTGACAAATCATAGTTTTCACTTTTGTTTCATAATTACGCTCAGCGCTGATTGGAATGTAACACATGCAGAGCAGAGCAGCGAAGCTTAAAATAGGATCTGAGACAGGGTAAACCTTTATTAAAAGAAATACTCAGAAGTGGCAGACCGTCAGACTATTTGAAGATAAACGTCTTTTTCTGTGTGCTGCTTGTTTTATCAGGGTCATTTATGCAGTTAACCTACACTGAATCATTCCTTAAATGAATATGAATGAAGACACTTTTAGAAGTGAGAATACGCTCTACAACAATCATCATAAAGTGAGGGTATGTTTTAGAGAGACCTTGTTTGGACCAGACTTTCAGACGTTTCAGTTTGATCTGATTATAGGTGTGAAACCTTCCCCGGACCGCTTTCCGGACCAAAAAAAAAGAGGTGGTCTCAGTCCTGATCAAACTGAACCGTGGTTTGGTTTGTTACTAATGTGAAAACTTTTTTTTTTTTTGGATGGTTCAGACTTTCAGACCAATTACAGGAAGTTCTGGCAGGCTATCCTCAGAACCGGAAAAAGGAAAAATGAGCCACGGTAGCACATGGAGAGAAGGGGAGAACAAGTTATTAACTGAAATATGGTTTCGATGACATTATAAAAAGTCAACTGGAAAAATAAAAACGCAGACACTTTCCAGGTATTTCCAGAGAGGATACGAGAGCAACGTCACCTGAAGATAAAGTAATGCCATAATATTATTATTACAGTGGCAACAAAATGAAACTGTTCATTTGTTTTTCTCTATTAATTCAAACGGCGATAAAAGGCTATCCGCTGAATTGACAACACGCCAACATCAGACACACGCCCGTCTACAAACCAATCAATGTCAAGTACAGGGAGACACAGCCCACGTAGATGATGACGACAGGATGTAAATATGTCATGTCAAGTTCTTTAGTGCGCTTGCATAATTGCAAAAACCGAAACCAACTGTATCGAATAAAACAAAAACATGAAATTGGTTTTTGAACTCGCTGTTTCAAAAAAAAAAAAAAAAAAATCAAAGCTTCATCTGAAACCACAAATGATTCATTAACTCAACAGTGGTCTTTCAATATAAGATATTTCCAAAAAGGGGGTTTTAAATGTTGCAGATAACAGAGCGGTTCATCTCAAGTGCAAGCAGTCCAATAGCCAGGGGTACTTTTTAAATTTTAATTCACTCTCTTTTGCATGTTCCTATTAGTTATTACATGGTTGTAAATGAGTTAAAACTAGAGCAAAAAAACATACAAAGCTCTATCTTAAAAACCTCAATGAAGGAGCACAAAACACATCCCGTGTAACAGTAGTCTCTTTTCTGTAGCTTCGACCTTTTCATCGGACACAAAGACGCCCAGTGTGGGAGACAATGAGACACAGCCACACCCAGTTCAGCCAGGTAAGACAGACAACACAAGCGAACCTCCCGAGACAGCTGACATGCTCACATTCGACGTACGAAACAAAAAAACAAAGACACGCCCTACTACTCTGTGTAACATCATAAGATCACATTTTCATGAGTGCATCTGAAAGGTGGGGCGGCGGGGGGGGGGGGGGGGGGGGGGGGGGCACAGACAAAAAGGTATTAACTTTCCCAAGCAATACATCTTCAGCAAACTGGGATACAAAAGACTACCTTTATGCCATTTTTAAAGGCAATGGATAGAATTAAAAGGGCAATTCAGCCAACTGTTGTTTCTTTTCTTTTTTTTTTAAACAACCAAAATAAAGGTTGATCTTGACATGGTGTACTTACTGGAGCTGCCCATGTGGTCTTATTACAATGGACAAGTCTTATAGGTCACTTATATTATGTCTTTTGGATAGCTGGGTAAACAATTAGTTGATTAATCGATGAGTCAATGAAGAAAATGTATCTTTTTTTCATTCTTTCATCGTTCTTTTCAGCTTCTATAATGTGAATATTTTCTGGTTTCCGTTGTCTTCTATGATAGTAAATTGATAATCTTTTTGTTTTGGACTGTTTAGATAGAACAAGACATCTGAAGAACTTGTACCAGACTTTTTTTTTTTTTAATTATTTGCTTTATTTATAGATCAAAAAATATCCAGAGATTAATCGAAAATGAAAATATCATTATCATGCTAATAACATAATTTCCTAAAAGAAAAATCATAATTTCTTCCCATCGATTCAATCAAAAAAAATTTTTACAGAGCCATTATGAAAAACACAAGACGTAGATAATCTGATTACCTGGCCGGCAGTGGGTACAAGGCAAACAGCGGTACATCCCGTTGGAGTGCTCTGTGAAGGTCTGGCCGTCGCATGGAAGACAAGTCCCCGGTTCTTGGTCTCTTTCACAGGCCTTGTGCACAAAGGTTCCTATAAACAAAACAAGAAAACCATCAAAATGACAAATATGCACAAAATACGTGTAATTAAAGTCTTGTGAAAGCTGAGTTTAATAACGTGATGCATTTCCTGTTGAAATAGGATGTCGGGGCAGGACATACGGCAAATGGACCTCAGCGTGTTAAATGCTTCTAAACTGTGAAACAAGTTAAGGAGAGAGAGAGAGAGAGAGAGAGAGAGAGAGAGAGGTGGTTCAATCTAAAAGAGCTGTGAGATCTCTGAGTTTTTTTCTTCACTCGCGGAACATGAGGTCAACAAGTTAAGATTCACGCTTGTTCATGAGGTGACATGTTACCAGAGGAAGTTAAAGTCGCATTTCATGGGGGACTAGAAACCCGGTTGTATATCACGCTTATCATATTCATACGAAGTTCACGCATGCCACGGATAAAAAACCCACTGGATTCTCATGTGTTTTCAAGCATTTATCTGATGCACAAATGAAAAAAACAGTGGACTGTGAGAAAAATGCAACTGAGGGCGAAGACATGGTTTACTGAACTCACAAGTATTCAGTAAGTGAATTATTGGCACCGCGGTTAGTTTTGGGTAAGAAAGCTTGTTGCAGCTTGAGTCGAATGTGGGTGAAACTGGTTCTTAATATGCACCCTGATATGAAGGCATGTGCCTAGATAAAGAAAAAGCTCACAAATTGACAAAAAGAAGCAAAGAAAAGATCAGTATTATGTGGCCACAGTGGCTTTTAAATATGTGGTAACAATTGACCAGCTGGCAAGAATGAAAGAAAACAGAAGCACAAAAGTGGGAAAAAACACATAAATTCAAGATATTTCTGCAACCCTGTGTCACAAGCGCACAAGATACTCTGTTTGATGAGTTAGTATCTAATTTAGTATCTGTCTCGTGTGACTTATTTTGTATTTTCTGCTGATTTTCCATTGTTACTGTAAGTGCTATTTTAGATATAACAGTTGTTTCCTCTGTTGAAGAGACAAAACATGATGAACTTGAACGTTTGAACTACTTTTGCTTTTAAAAGGTTCATGCACATATAATCTGATAAAGGGGGCATGTGTTTCATAAAGTTGGACAAACCTGAAGAACCTGAAGTTTTGAGTTAAGAAAAAAAAAAATCAATAAAAACAAAAACCAAACCTGAGTTGATCAAATTAAAAAAGAGATTTTAGAATTCAGGAAGGCAAATGAAATAACTGAATCAGCCAGCCAGCAGCATTGCAGTAATTGCATCTTGTCCAAATATGTTCCGAGTTAACAGCCTTACCAAATTATTTAAATAATAAATTAAAAAGGTTGGTACATTTTATTACTTGGGTCTTAAAAATAACTTCGACTTCATATCCTGCACTTTTCACTTCACATTGTGTCTCGCTCTGAACTGCTGAGATGCAGCAGTTTGCCTTCTGCTGGCCATCACACATTCTTTCCAGACCAAGCAGAGCGTATTAGCAAAACTCATTTGGGATGCAGTTCACGTTATGGGTTTGACATTTGACTTCCCTTTCTTCACACAAAATGCCGTTTCTAAAATGTTGGCTCTATGTCCCGCTTTGTTCTTTTCGTATAAAAATCGACAAGCTTCGATATTTCAGGATGCAGGAAATAATACAATCTGTTGATCGGACGAGAGTTTCCGGTTGAAAAGTTGCAGGTTTGGTTGCAGCTGGAGCTACTTTATTCTACTTCTTATTGTGATTCTTCTTACCAGCCTGGCAATTAAGGCAGCAGAGTCCCTGGTTTAGGTACTGTTCGTTCTCCACGCAGGTTCTGTGCGGCAGGGTGAGGTTTCTGTATTCATTGCTGGACCGCTGTGGCGCCGGAAGTTCTGCTGCGTGACAAACCAGACCGAGGAGAAGCGTCGCCGCCAACACCTATATCATCAAAGTCAGGGATAAAAAGAGAGAGGCGGATAGGGAGAGAAAGAAAGATGAAGAGGGGGTGGGGGGGGAAAAAAAAAAAAAGACAACAGCTTTGGATTATTTGCGTGTAACCACAGTATACAGACTCACCCACTCAAATTCATTAGATGAAGGACAGTAAAGAGGAGAGTCTATCTTCATAGGAAACCTTGTGTGAGCAATCTATGACTTAATTTGAACCATCTGATCTGAACATCTGCCGTGGGAAAGCAATTAAGGGAGCCATCCAGCCGGTCGGAACTAGAGGCAAAACAACCTTGTGTGTGCGCAGGATGCAGAACTATACACCAACTGCATGCAGCGCAACAGGCAGCCAAACTTAATTACTCCATGATCTGGTTTTCTAGTAAGGTTTAAGAGAATCTGTTTCCTCTGCTGCGGGTATCACAGAGAGAGGGTTTGATAAGGTATCTTAGCCAACGCTAGCATATCAAATGTGATTCCAGAAAGCCATTCATGTGCAGGATAATAACAGGCTTGTATAGGTGGGGTACTGAGAAGAATACGGCCGAACACTTTAGTGTGGCCCCCAGGCGCTGGTGTTTATTCACACGCTTTTCACCATGTCAACGTGAGAAGGCCCCATTCATTGGCAAACAACGCACTTTAGTGCCTCTACTTCAAATGACCCACATTCTTAAACCCCGGTGCTTTGAATGCCGCGACATGCGACACCGCTATGAAGCGCTTCGAACGCAACGTGACACCTTCTGTGTAAATGAGAGGCCTAGATTTGGAGGTTTTGTCTCTCCTGTGACCCCCCCCCCCCCCCCCCCCCTTCCCCTCTACGAGACCAGGAGAGAAAGGAACAGGTTAGGGTGGAGAGGGCCGGGTTGAGAGGGAGAAAGTGGAGGAGGAGGGTCGATTCAAAATGAGAAATTGTAGACTGCAAGTTGGAGATGGGACGTTCTGTGGGGAATAGGTAGTCTAAAAGGACGGTGTGGGAGTATGACATGAATAAAGACGTGCGTGCAGATAGACGGCGGTGGAGAAAGGGACAGTCTGGAGCTGAAACCGACTCTTGACGCTAGACTTGGCTCTCTGGAGAGCCGCCATGCCTTGTTGTTCAAAAGAACTTTCCCCTCTCTCTCTCTCTCTCTCTCTCTCTCTCTCTGCCTTTTCCCTTCTTCCTCTCCCTCTGCTCACGTCAGACTTTCCAAAGACGCTGAGAGGCAGACGTGGAGGGGCAGACGGCCGGCAGAGCAGTCACAATCACACCATTTAGATCTATCCAAACATTCTGAGGAGGGGGGAGGCAGAAGAGAGAGAGAGGGAAAAGGGAGGGAGATAAAATGAGAGTAGAGGGGGGGGGGGGAGAGACTAACAGCTTGCATGACACAGGGTGAGTCTCAGTCTTGAATACACTATGTGTGTATGACTGCAGGGTGGGGGATGTAGAGAGACATGGAATTGAGGAAAGAGTAAGTAGAAGGCCGTGTGAAAAAGCAAGAGAGAAACAACAAAGCTGTGGAAAGAAAAGATGGGGGGAAAAAAAAGACAACTGGGACAGAGGGAGCTGCACTAAAGGTAATCCTACACTTCTGAATGTAAAAATGCAATTAATTATCAGAAGTATCCAGCGGTGAACATCTAATAAATAACAGATAAAAAGTTAAAAAATCAGGTGTCTCTTTGACTGTGAAGATGCATAGATAGCAAAGAGATGACATAATTTCCAGTCTGTGTTCATTTCAGAGCCTGTGACTCAAAACACTCCCAGGTGCAGCCACCCTCAATAACAAACCTGCTCAGCAGTCAAAAGGTCGTTGCACAGAAGATCCAGTGGCATTTATTTTTTAAAGAGGAAAAACCAAAATAAACAGTCAGACTTTGCCACTGATACTAAGAATGAGTTTAGAGAGGGAAGTGTAGAGCCATACTGGTGCACGAGCACTTCTCCATGTGCTAACGTGAGAATCGAAAACAATCCCTGCCAGCTTTTATTTCGTGATAAACACACTTAAGTAAGTCTGAGGGAATCCCGCTTTGTGGTCGGCTTGCACACCAAGGAAACGATCAAAGCCATCAACATGTGTCAACACTAATATCCTACGGCTGCTAAACTACACAGGCATAAATGCAAGTGTATACATAAACACTATGGGCAGCCACAATGTGGCTTAGTTTTACCTCTACAACCGAGCGAGGAGGAAGACTGGAGTGACCGTAACCTCAGGGTAGAGAGCCCTCCAAACCCACAATCTCTGGAAAGTCTCCAAACCCCCGGCTGAAGTGGTTCAGTCCACTTCACAGTCTTCTCTATCCTCTGTACAATGAGTGGGCTTGGCTGCAGATTATTTGGCCGAACAGGGTCCTATTGTCATGCTTTCGGCCTGTATGTATGATAGGTTAGTGCTACGCTTGTGTGGATGCAAGTTAAACTAATAAAAAAATACAATAAAATAATGAAGGACCCTGTGTTTATCTGACAACAGTAGCTCGCCTCCACTTCCTCTAAAGACCCGGGGTTCTTCCAAATTGCCTTGGCACAAACGCTACACATGCCATGTACACTGAGAATGCATTTGTGACTAAATGACAGGACATCCTTTCAGTTGACCTGGGTTATCAATGGGCCATTTAGAGTGTGGTGATCACTCCGTATCCCTGAGTGGGAATTACAGTGAGCGCCATTATAAAAAAAACGGAGAAGAAACAAGAACATGCGATGAACTTTTGCTCACATACACACAAATAAACCCAAGGGAGATTCTTTATTTCATATTGGACAGATGATTTCAATCATAGGCAACTGATAAGGACAGACATGATGTACCTTATTATACTCCTGTATCCGGAGTGGGACCTGACTCTCGTCATGCTTTTCTTATTAGCCAATCCTGTTCTTTCATCAACTGCGGGGACATTTGTGAAAGTTACAATATTGTATATCATCGGACAACATGACGACAGAGAAAGAGAGTCCTTGAGAAGTTTAGATTATAGTGAGTAAAAATACATATCGCCATACCTGACATAAGTGCAGAGGACGTTAGATAAGACCTCTCATTTTAAGTCATTTGTAACATGCACAGAATTTTAATGCATTCACATATGACTTTTCTTACTCATGCAGTCTGTGAAGAACCAATTGGAAAGCCAACGTCGTCACTTTGCAGTTTATGAAATCAATTCAATCCAGTTTTTGAGTGTAACCTAAACTGCACAGTGATTTTGTCGATCTGATAACGGCGTAATCAGTTCATTGGATTATAGATGGTCAGCAGCAAAAAGGGTCTGAGTCAACAAGCACCGCCGGGCACTAGACATGACTACTTTATCTCCATGTTACATTAAGGAATTTAGCCATTTTACCCTGATAATATTTAAGGACTCTAGCACATGACAGAGTGGAGGATGGAACCAACATGTTTTTCCACAGCTGCCGATTTGCAACGCGTCATAAACGACTAAAATATGAAATGTTTACTTCTGTTCAAATGTCAGTGACGCGTGTCTTGCTCTGACCTGGTCACACTTCAATCTTTATCAAACACCATTGCTTTGCACAGCCACAATAAAAGAGACATATTTCTCTTCGCGTCATAACAGAAGAGGTGACGGTATCTGTATCGCAGCTGCTGTGGTTTTAGGAGCACAGCTGATGTCAGACTGTAGACGTCGAATCCTCAGTGATCTTCCGGCCTCTTTGTTAACTAAAAAAAGCACAGAATTTGTTTGTCGCGGGACTAGTCTTGTTTTCTGCTTGACTGAGCTTTTCAAAAGCCGACAAATGACACGATTACATAACAGCTCGGATGTTCTTTCTGATAGTGACTAATTGTCTTGTCTGATTGAATGAACAATTCATAAAATTGTTGCGTAGTATTCAGATGACTCTCTCAACAAAAAAAGGAACTCAAATGATGAAGTGAGATTTGAATACAAGCCACACAGCAAAATTGAAAACTGACCAGACAACAGACGTCTTTTGTAATATCGTCAGTTTATCAATGATGTTGAGGATTAGTTTGTTTTTAACCTGGCTCTGATCAGACTAATATTACCCTAACTACTCATTAAAGATGTCAAGATATCAAGCACACTTTGATCTGTAATTTTATCATGCTTTATACTCTACAGCAGTCTCTTCTTAATCTTACTGAAACTGTTATGTTTTTACAATTCAAATCTCTCAGCGTTGACCTTGACACGACAGTGAATGCTCCCTGAGCTGTGTTGTACAGATAAATCCTGGCATTCCCTCGAGACCGGGGGACGGGGGGTGGGAGGGTGGGGTGGGGTGGGGGGGGCGACCATGCACGACTTTCTCTGAGTGATAAATTACGCTGACATTTTGTGTTAGATGATGAAGACAAGTACAACCCAGCTTATGTCAAGAGAAAGACGTGTGACACTTGCTGCTCGCACTGTAAATAAATCAGTGTTCAACCAAGCACGGATACATTCATCATTATAAAAGCTGAACAATACGAAGTGAAGTGGATGACTACCATGTCAATTTGAAGCAGTTAAGACAAGAGAGGGGCCCTAACAGTGTGAAAACCATATTGTTGAGCTACAAAAAAACTACACACACACACACACACATGCACACGCACACACGTACAATAGATTGCACAAGCGCACATGCAGTGTATGAGTGGGAGCGTGTGAAAAGCGTCTGCCCCCTCCTCTCAGGGAGCACAGGAAGCTCGAGACAATACAGAGGCTTCATGCAGGGTTCAGCTCCAAACTGTTCCCTCCACAGCAGCCTGCCTCCGAGCAGGCCCAGCACCCGATTAGACCCACAACATATCCGCTAGGCTGGATATTTATAACTCAGGGAAGCTGCAGCCTCCACGACACAAATTCTTGAGTTTCCTCAGGAGGTATGCTTGACTGATTAGATGAGTGTGACACAGTGTCACGAGCAGGTTAGGTGACATTCACCTTCGTGTCAGAGTGGGCGAAAAAAAAAAAAAGAAAAAAAAAGAGAGAAAGATCAAAAACAATCCGTGATGACGACAGTTTTAATGAATTTCCTGGCAGTCGCTGTGCCAACCACAAGTTTGTGAAATGCCACTTTGACACTGACGTTGACCACATAAAGAATTGAGCTTGTTTTTTGTTTTTTTTGTTGATGACAGAAAGAGAGAAGGCTGCTGAAAGTTCAGGTTCAAGAGTTGCGAGCAGGTGCGGTGTGACACACGTTTTCTGATTTGTTTTGTATTGCGAGGTCGTGGGGGGGGGTCTCTGTTGTTTCCAAAGGTTGGAAACTCACACATGTAAGCGATAACAACACCGCCGTGAGTCATACTACATGTTTATCGAAGGGATAAGCGAGGACACCGAATTTGAACGTCAATCCACAAATCGAATTTAGACATTCATGTGCTGGAGGACTATTAACTTAGCCTTTTCAAATTCTGATTAGGCCCTTCACAGAGAAGCGGCGACTCACGAGACGACTCCAGGAGGGAGGAGAATGAAAAGAGTAAGAAAGGGTGACTAATAGATTAAAGTATGTGCAGGAATCCATCACCTCGCACTAGAGACAATCACAGTAGCGCCATTAAAGCTCGTCTTTGTGTAAAAAGAAGAAGTAGAAAAAAAAAAGAAAAAAAAGGTCCATGAAGCACAGGCAGTTTATAGCTTTATAAACACATCACAGCAAAAATGTAGAATATGTGGCTGGCGTAGCAGGTCGACAAAGACTTAAGTGACCATCAATAGCTGGAATTTATGTCAGATTTATGTCTTTGTAAACAGAAGTCCATTCTCTGCACAAAGGTGGGGTTTGTTGTAAGACTCAACACTTCTTTTATAATATCTGCATTCATCCAGGAGAACAGGAAGTCAGAAGATGTAGCACTCATACAAACCTTATGTCACTGTGGTTTTGGCTTTTCATATGAATCTGAAGTTCCTCTAAATATTTACTGTACCGTGACCTCAGTGACTTTTTATCTAGAAGGGTAGGTGCTGTGACTTGTTGACATTATTGATTAAATTGCTGATTATTTTGGACAACAAGGTCTAAAATTTATGAAAATGCTTTATCACAACTACTTCAGGCCAAAGGAGATGTTGTCAAATCGTTTGTTTTGTTCAACCAACAATGCAAAATCCAAAAATATTCTGTTTACAATTATGTAAAAGTGGCAAATCCTCGCATTGGAACTAGAGAGTTTGGCATTTTGCTTGGAAACAAAAAATCAATTATCAAAATAATTTATTAGATCAGATTACTTTTCTGATTTATTGATAAACAGACCAGCTGTTTCAGGTCTAAGTACTACCCATAAATAACTAAAATGCATCTCTAAATACGGCCAAACAGATAACAAAATAGCATTTTTATGTCCACAACAGTTCTGCAATCACAGTCAGACATAGAAAACCATGCGTGCCAGTAAGCATCACGTCTATTAAAAAGGTATAATGTGTAACTTTTCCACATTAACATGACTAAAAACAACTAGACCACCTAGAGTTATGTATTTTGTTGAGTTGTGTCCTTCCAACAGTTTTGAAACTCAGAGAAATCTGTAATTTTAATAAAAGGTAACGGTCCATTTCATTTGGTCACCTGTCAATGCCTTATTTTTTTGTCTCAAGTCTGGGATCACTTTCCCATTGACTTCAATGGGAAAGCGGTGGAGTTGTAGATGTTAGAATTACTGAAGCTTGTAA
Organism: Thunnus thynnus; assembly: GCF_963924715.1. Lineage (NCBI taxonomy): Eukaryota > Metazoa > Chordata > Actinopteri > Scombriformes > Scombridae > Thunnus > Thunnus thynnus. The sequence goes on from NC_089535.1 coordinate 7,487,233, forward strand.
ATAAACTTACACTAACATAAAAATAATGAGCACCGTCTGTCTGGGAGAAAGCGTGTGGCAATAACGGTTGCTTAACACTGAAGACAACAACTGCCATGATCCCACGCTACTACTTCACAACGTCATCCAATTCCATCTTTTGTTATTCTTTTGATTGAGAAACCCCTAGCAGGAGAAAATTACATATTGTGTGTTTAAGACATTGTAAAACTGGTAGAATCAAAATAGAAAAGATGTAATTAAATAAAGAAAAAGAAGAAAAAGAGAGCTGAGAATACAGTTTCCCATTCACTCAAATGGGAAACCCGTCTCAAACTTTATGACCCTACTGTAGCTTTGCACCCTTTCACAACCAGTGTCCGTTCCTAGTGTAATGTCCTCAAGGAGGCCAGTAAACCTCATGTGATTTAACACATCAGATGACTTTTTTTTTTTTTTTTTTTTTTTACACATGGTAGCTGTACACTTGAGCCTGAAAGATGTATCAACAGCATATTTCATTGACAGATTTGAAATGACTACAGATAAATAGGTATTTCCGTTTGTAACGGCTGATGAACAAGAAACTGAAAGTAATGTAAATCCAGACATAGTATGCGCTTGAGGCTGAACAATATGGCCAAAAACTAAATTCTGATTATTGTCACAGTTTTTTTCCACTATTAATTTCCTACTAAATGCAACAAAAGGTCCGAGCAACAAAACATGATTAAAATACCATATTTTTAGGGTTTCATGCAACATAGTTGAGCGATTTATATTAAGAAATCCGCACCACCCATAGAGCGATGGACTGTCAGTAGCAGATGCCTAACCTAAGTAGAGAACAGACATCCACTTTAATAACCCGTTTCAGCACACATAGAGCAGAACTGTCTGCACACTAATTCATCTCCTGCTGTTTGTGTTTCCTGACAAAACATTAGGCCGACATCTGCAGACAGCTGGCTAGCTAGCGTTAGCTACCCAGCACATACAGTCACAGACTGAACAATGTAGAATTTGCACACTTGTGACAAAAACAAACACAAATCGCAAACTAAGATCAGCGTGCAAAGTCTTTTTCAGTCTTTCTCCCTCAGATACAACTTTTAAATTCACTGTGAGATAACCAGAGCCAACTTGGAAGCGGGAGGAAACACATGAAGACATGACAGTCTCATAAAGTGATTAGTTACACTATATGCACACCCACCCACCATAGTTTACAGGACTGTTGTGACGCAAGATGTGGCTGATGTACAGTAGCCGATTATAATCTAGGACACTTTTAGACTGAAAAACTTTTTGTGCACATTTAAAAAAACTTGATTTTCACAATGTAGACACATTGTGCAAATCAAAATTCAAGACGGTCATTGGTGACTGGCTATTTTAACAATCAAAAAATGGATTTAGCACAATACCCATTACATCATTTGTTTTTGTTGCTTATGAGCCAATTTTTGACAACAAAACAAACTTACTTATGTCTCACTCAGTACATATCTTGGTCAGAACTCTTCAATAAATAAATATAAGGTTAAAAAAAAAGTCTGTTTATGTTATGTGTTTCTCTTAAAAACTGAATATTGGCCGATATGTCATGATCAAATCTGATAAACCCCCAAATATAGAGATCAGCGTGGCTCTTGTGTGCACCTCAAAATAGTTTGCAAATTCCTAATGACACTGTGTGCGATACTGTTACTATGTTATGATTTGCGTCTAAAAAAAACACGTCAGAATGAAGACGTGTGAGGTGAATCTGTTTGACATACAGTATATTAACCTCACTTATCTCGATTTTCGGATGGTTCATCTTTGAACTCTGATTCACCTCTGTTGGTATGCATTACACGAGTAGGCGGCACCTGAGCAGGTGGCACTCCCTAAGTGAGTCAGCAGGTCTTTGATAACTGGAGAGTGATTCATTTTTAGAATAAACGGCAAGAGATTCTTTTAACAATTACCAATTAATCTGACAATAATAGAACAATAACTAACGACATCCGCTCTTTAAAATGCATACCTGATTGGAAACTGTGACAGGCCACCATTAAAAGACACACAACCACCTGGTATCTGACAGTGAGTCAGTTGCACCGCATTGCATCATTCAGTGTCTATGTAGCTTCTCTAGGCCACAGGCATGGTTATAACTGTTCACATGGTCACCATGCAGAGCAACAATAAGCAGCAAGTTACTGTACGGCATTAGAGACTCCAATGGGCCAATTTGTTGACCGCTGCTGAGTCCCCAGTGACACAGTTTGGCCTCCTCTTATCCCAGATGCCAGTTCTGCCCTTGTCTGTGTTGTCCACAGAGACAGAGGGGGATATTTCCTGTGTGAACCAACACCCAGACACACAGTAAGCAATCACAGATTACAATCTAGTGTACATTTGCATGGGCATGACAATTCTCAGAAGTAAATTGATGCCACTAATATCAGCACATCTGTGTACACTCGACAGGAAGTTTACTGGACGGCCAGGCACGTACACTCAGGCAATTTGAAGGGGTGTGGAGGGGGGGGGGGGGGGGGGATTAGAGAGAGAGGGGAATGGGGGTGGGGTGTGTGTGTGTGTATGAGGAGGGTGGGGGGGAAAGGGGGGGGTGAAGTTTCCTCATAGTCCCTTAGCAACAAGGCCTGCTGGCGAGGCCTCCAGAATGTACTGTGGTTTACAGAAGAGATAAACATTGACTTTGCCACCCGGAGAAGTAAATCTGATTTCAGTAATGGAACACTGCATGACTTAAGACACAGATCAGACAACGCAGAAAACAAACACTAAAGCTCCAGGCACATCAGCAGATGTTACATTTACTTTAATGGCTACATTTATACGAGTGTAAGCAGAGCTACAGAAGGCATCTGTGATGAAACGCCACCATATTGCAGTTTTATGACGAACACTATCAACCGTAAAAGTCGCCGAGCCTTCATTTGCTCTGTCAGCAGGGAACTCTGATTCATTTCCACTTCTTATCTCGTGCCGTAATTTAAAACCTGTCAACTGGTGTTTGAGGAGAAGTGAACACCTTCTCATAGTGTCACATAGAAAATGCAAACCGAAAAAGGACCTTTAGGAGGATGAGGCTCGCCATTTTCTATATTTTTCTTACTGTCAACAAATCTCATGCGCAGAGCCAAGTATTGTGTGTGTATCCAAAGCCTGATATATTATTCCTCTGTGCTGTAAACTTCCGTTGTCGTCCAAAAAACTATTAAAAACAAGTCAATGAGTCACGCAGCTGCACTGGGTGACATGTTCCTTCCCCCCGAACATTACGGTCATGATAGTTTGTTTGTGTTTACACTGCTTCGCTAGCTTGTTGTGCTACATAGCACGAATTCTTAAAAACTTTGTACTGTTTGTACTCTGAGAAATTTATAATGTATAAAGTCAAGAGGTTGTGATATGTAGCGCAACAAGCTAACGAAGCTCTGTAAATGGAACCACGTTCCCACACATGTGCCGTGGCGTCCGCCGTACACAGAACTACTCTCCTGAGACTGAAAATGTGATCGCTGCTATTAGTCTTTGGAGCCGTTTCTAAACAAACTACGGTAGCCATCGCCTTCAGGGTGAAGGAACATGTCACCCAGTACAACAGTGTGGCTCATTGACACATTTTTAATAGCTTTTGGACAACAATGGAGGTCTACGGCACAGAGAAATAAGATATCAGGCTTCTGGATACACACACAATACTTGTAAGTAGGATGAGTTCATGGATTTGTTTACAATAAGAGAAATTGAGTAAATCGTCAGCCATATCCTTTAATAAATGGTCACATTTCACAGTGAGCGTACAGTATTTATAGTGTCAGGCTTCGGTGGTGCACAGCTGGAAAAAACAACAGCCAAGGAATGAAAAGACGTCTCTGTGAAGGTCTGAGAGTGGAATAAACCTTGGTGGAAAAAAACTGTTGAAAGAGACTTTGCGGCTTTAATCGACTAACTGGCAAGGTGAATTCTTGGCTTTTTGGGGTCAAACTGATTACAGCCTTCAGACATGTTACAAGACCCGTGCTTTCTCACACTCTTCACGCAATTGAATTTAAAGCTTGCTTAAGCACAGAATGCACATCACAGCAGGCCACGGCTGCACTGCACTTATTAATAGTGCCTATAGGCCCAGCTACATCCGCTGTGACAGACCAAGAGCCATCATATGCTGAATGTCTGAACAATATGACCACATGATGTCCAACACAGATGGTGACTGTAATGTTGGGGAAGGAGGGGGGTGGTGGTGGTGGTGTGGTGGTGGTAGGGGGGGGAAGGAGGGGAGCTGAGCAAATGAAACAGCACATGTACTGTACTGAGCACAGGAAAAAAAAGAGGAGTAAATCCCAACAAAAATAAACACTTAAAATCAACAACAACAACAAAAACAATGTTGCTTCCTGTGTTTGCGCTGTTGCTGGACAATGAACTGGCTGTTTCATCTTCTCCCATAAGTCCACAGGCCTGGCCGTGATTTCAGCTCCCATGTCCCGGCACAGCTTCCCAAAAAGGGTAAAAATGTGTCCGGTCTAGGCTTCAACTTCATGAGACAGTCGCTATTTTATGTCATTAAAAGTCTCCTGTCTCCCTATAGAGTCAATTTGAATCAGCATGTTGGGCTACTTTGTATCATTCAATCATTTAACTGTCCCGCCGCGGACGCCTCCGTGATAAGAAGCTATCAGGAGTTAAAAGCATATTTTATACATGACAAACATTTCAATAAAGGATATATAATCGACTGTTAATTAAGCAGAGTGACGTAAGAAAGTATTTAAAAGGTTTTTATCGTGTTTACTTACAGAAAGTTTCCCGACCACCGGATCGAAGTTCATCTTGGGAACTTCGAGATGCAATCCCGGGTATACGTTACAAACCACCAGTTTTAAAAATCTCTAAATAATAATAATAATTAAAAAAAAAACAATTATAGTGAAAAAGTAAACCGCCGCACGAGTCCAGCTTTAAATCTATCCGTCATCCGGTTTCTTTCATGAGTTTACTCTTGTCACTGACAAAAACTTCACAGCGTTTTTCTGAGAGCAGAGACAGACGGTCTGAGCAACTGAGAGCACTTTTTTTTTTCTTCGCCCCGAGAGCTTGCATGACGTCAGACTGCACGGGAGCCAATCACAGCGCTTTATTTTAGAATATTAATGAGGCAGCATGAGTGCAACTTTAAGCGTTTAAATAGTTTGTTATTCGAGATAAAAACAGCATTAGGGCTGCAAGTAACGGCTATTTTCATTATCTGTCAATCTGACTAATATTATGTAGATGAATCGATTAGTCGTGTGGTGAAAAATGTCAATCATTGCTTCCTAATAAGCTCAAGATTACATCCTCAACAGCCCATAATGCAAAGATAATCAGTTTACTTTCACAGACAACTAAAGAAACCTAAAAATATTTTGGAAACAGAAAAAAAGAACAACAAAAAAACATGAATCAATTATCAAAATAGTTGCTGACTAATTTTTTTGTCAATTGACTTATCGTTGCAGCTCTGAACAACATATTTTTCCTCATACATTTATCCGCTTGAGATAATTTCTGTGGTTCAACGTGCTGAATGTGCAGCACTGATTTATAAAAAGTGGAGTTATATTTCTGCAAGTTGCTCTTCTCATGCTTTGATCTACATTTACTCATGTGTAACCCACTCAAGCCACATTAACTAGCCCGTGTAATGTGTAACTATGTGTAATAACTAACCATTGTGCATCAAGATGAAGCACCAGTGAATGAATGATCGCTCTCCCAAAGTGTGACCTTTGACACAAATACACGCTCCAGGACAGGGGCTCCCCAAGTGGAGTCACTGTACAGGGGTCTGCAGGGTTTTTTCATCACACCAGCTGAGAAAAAGTTTAATTTTACTGGCATTTGACTTATGTTATTATGCACGGTAGGAGACCCTCCGAACGCCCGTAGTTTTTGCACTTTGAGGACTCTCCGAGGAATTAAACTACTATTTAATGACACCAAAACATCATTTCACTATTTATACTAAGCTACATCAAACAACAAACATCCTCTCAAATGTGGTTCCTGCTGACAAAATCTTATCTAAAGTGGGTCTCTGTCTAAAGCCTGTTTGTCTGGGGAGGAAAAAGCAGAAGATATTTGGGCAAACCTACACTCCACCACGTCGGGTAATTTACAAAACCAATAAACAACCAAACAACTAGTATAAATAAATATTGTGCCCGCCACTTAGTCAGACAGTAGCGTGATGAAAGAAGGATTGAGCAATTTCTAGACACATTTAGAGTAAATGCTGTCTGGTGTATGTCTCACTTCTCATTTAGCAGTCTGCAGAAAACACTATATTATGAAACCTTAGTTAAATATCTTGTGACCAAAGGCTTGATTGTGAGGGGTGGGTCGGGGAACGTAGGGGAGGTTACATTATCATAATTGGTGCGTCAGATAGTATGGCAAAATGCCTGGGTGAACTTAGGGTTGATGAAAAGTGTGTGATCTGGTCATATCAGAGATACTGGTTATTATAGTGTATCTGAAAATAACAGATGACCTCTGTTGCCCAGCTGAACGTCTGAGAAAAACACTGACGCAACAGTTCTCACACGACTGTGCTGTTTACTCATAGTACACAGTACAGCTGAATGCAACAAAGCTCAAAGAGCAAAAGAAAATGAAAAAAATGTGTTTGGATCTAAAAAAAGGAGCTGCAAATAACATCAATATTAAAGAAACGATGTTGTCAGTGGAAGAAGTTGATCAGACTTCACATCCAATAATTTCATCTGGAACAAACAACACTTCATCCAGTTGCACAACAGATGTATCCCATCTTCTCCTGCCAAAGTTTAACATGTGTTTCAATTAGAACTATCTAGGAAATCGCTATCTGTGTCTTCCACTTGGAGCACATCCTGTGCTCCTCCTTCTGAGGTCACCGACTACGTGCTCAAAAACAGGAAGTGTATGATTGAGTTATTTGCAGGCTTATCCTGAGCAAGCCTGTATTTATGGCCACCGGGTTGATTGGTTCAGATAGTTGACTCTTGCAGTAACAAATATTGCCAAAAACTCAGCAATTTTTCATTAGTACTTTAAAGGAGGATGTTTGACTTTACAGATGAAGGTTAGTTGCTAAATTCCTGAGTAGCTCAGTCATTTGCATAATCTGTGTGTGAGCAGTGTGGTGGTCTGTATGTCTAGGTGTTTGTGTGTACAACAGATGGTGGTGAGTGGGACAGTTTTTTCAAAGAAGTGACCTGCGGAGGAAAAGGCAGAAAAAATAAAGGGAAGGGAAACCTTCCTGAGCGTCAGTAACTTATCTTGTGACGCCTGCTGGGTATTGTTTCACTTACAGTTTAGGAAGGCCGAAAAAAAAAGAAAGAAAAGAAGCTGAAAAACTAAATGTAACACATAAGCTTTGAAATTATTCTCTTGTTTAGTGTTATTTGCATGTGCGGCAACACAAAACCACTCTTTTAATCATTGCACTGTGGCTGTTGCGTACTTCCCATAATTGATTTTGATTTGATTTTGTTATACAATTAAAAGAAAAGTGCACAGCAGTGACATTATGGCTGCAATCATAGTGGTGAACGAGGCAGGAAGTTGAGGATCTACATTCTGTGTACATCAGGGACACTGTGGCCTCGCATTAACGTTATATCATTATTTGAGATAAGCTGTCGGGACATAAAATTCAGTTTCATGCATAAATCACATAAATCATCAATAAACTGTTTATCCATGCCATTTATTCTCTTCTGCCACATATATCAAATTAAAACTATGGTTAATATTTATATTTGTAGGATTGCAGCCCTCTGGATATCAGTTCCTGTGAGAGTTCTCAATAACAACAACAACAACAACAGCCGGAGGGTCATAACTGCTTGTTTACAGTCAGGGGTTAAAGGTCGCAGGGTGAATGTTGTGTTGAGATGAAGGGCCGGAGCCTTACACACAAGTTGATGATATTATTTATGTTACTCTTATCTGTGTGAAGGAATGGAGCATGACATCCATCTAGTACACTCCTCCTTCTCACGCATACTGACCCACAAGTGGAGTGAAAACACATTAACATTTGTGGCATTACAAATCACAAGTACTCCAACAAATGGATAAAGCGGCTATAATCAATATTTTTATATTAACAGTGAATCACATGACTACTTGTGTGTCAATGGAGTAGCACGTAGTGTAGTACCCACAGAGATTTGTCTCCCGTCTCTGCAGTTCTTCTCATTTCTACAGAACTTTTTAACTTCTTTCAGTTCATTGTTTTGGTTTTTCCAGCCTGCAACTTTACTATGTTGCTTCACTCTCATCAGCGACAGGCAGCTATTTTCAGTTAAAAACAAGACTGCAGCCATGCTAGCGGCTCTCTGAGACTGTACTTATAGGCACAGTTTTTTTTAACTAAGTGCTAATGACAGTTGCTAACACACTCATAAGGACCATGCTAGCATGCTGATGCCAAGCAAGTGTAATGTTTACCATGTTTCCTATCTTAGTTTAGCATAATAGCATGTTAGCATTAGCTAATTAGCAGTAAACACAGCTGATGATGGCGCTAGATAAGAAGTTAAAGGACCAGTGTGTAGGATTTAGTGGCATCCAGCGGTGAGGTTGCAGATTGCAACCAACTGGATACCCCTTCCCCTTCTCCCTCCCCTTCCAAGTGTGTAGAAGAACCTACGGTGGCTGTGACACTTGCAAAAGGCCTTCTCTAGAGCCAGTGTTTGGTTTGTCCTTTCTAGACTACTGTAGAAACATGGCGGCACAACATGTTGGGCTCTGTGGAAGAGGACCTGCTCCCTATGTAGATGTAAAAGGCTCATGCTAAGGTAACGAAAACACAACAATTCTTATTTTCAGGTGATTATCATAGACTATGATAATAAAACTATGGACGTAACCACCGTGATGTCACCCATTAGTTTCTGAAGAGCGGTTTTGAAGCTCAAAGTGGGTGGCTCCGGCTGTTGCCATCTTGGCAGTGCCTGACTCCGCCTAACTCCCGGCTAAATGGGCAAAGAGATGGAGCTGAGGCGGGCTGAATGAAGCCTGGTTGCTGAAACAAGCTAGTGGCTAGCAACCTGTCACTCAAAGCGGCCACATCCTTAATTATGCATAACTTTAAACAGGTGAGTTATAAAAAAATCCCCCCCCCCCCCCCCCCCCCGTACAGTTGTCATGAAAGGGGAAATTAGCTATAGAGACCGAAACCGGTTTTTGTACCAGGCTGTAAACATATTTATTTCTGCTGTAAAGTTGGGCATTTTAACATGGAGGTCTATGGGGACTGACTCACTTTTGCAGCCAGCCCCCAGTGGCCATTCGAGGAACTGCAATTTTTGGCACTTTCGCATTGGCTTCATTTTTCAGCCCAGGAGGTTGCTGCTTGGTGATTATACACTAATTAACTAATTAAAACATACTTATGAATATTATATTCCATTTCTGCCAAGTCTGTTCCGCTAGATGCAACTAAATTATACGCACTGGACCTTTAATAGGTCACCAAAGATATGCATTCATGCTGAGGTGGACATGAACATTTTATGTTGTTTTTGTTTTTTCTTTATGTTCCAACAGTTGGGTTTTTTTGTGAACCTTCATGGGGAGCTAGGGTCTGAAAAAAAAATTTGTATACATTTCAAATAACAGCATTTGTAACAAATAATGTACTGCAAAGTAGACTGTTGAAGCAAGTGTTAGTTCTCCAATTCTTGTGACAAAATATTTATATATACAATAAGGCAGACTACTGCATACAACATAAAAGACACAATCCCAGAATGAATATGGTTGATTTGTCAAAATGAAATATGAACTAGGCCTCAGCAATAAAGGATGGTGCTCTTTTGAAGGGTATGTTTGTGTATCTTTAAAACAATGATCTCTTAGTACCAATGGAAAAATTCCAACTCATGCCCAGTTCCTAAAAGTCATTTGACAAAAGCAGAAGATAAATGTTGAGGGAGTTCCTGGCAAAAAAAACAAAACACTGGAAACACATTGTCAAGTGTCTTATTGTCAATTCAGCTAACACTTCCTCACACACACAGTTGGAAGATCTGAATCAAGGCACTGAAAGGTGTTTGCTTGTGAGCTAGAAAAAAAGGGTTAAAAGCGATGTGGATGAGGAAGACGAGCAGGCAGGAACCAAAAAGGCGTGAGTGAAAAGCTTCTTGACTGGTTTTGTCTGGTTGAAGTCAGGCTGTATATTAACACAGCGGATTACGACTGGAATGCTGGTCTTTGTTGAAACCTGGGTGATGATGTCATCAGTACTTTCCCCTGGCACCTGGGCAGGATTCACAGGAGGGGCCAGGCATTTTAAGGCGGCGATCAAGCTGTTGTAATGTGGCCTGATTAGTCACCTGACTCAGTCTTTTTTTTTTTTTTTAAAGCATTTTCGACAAAAGACAGGCTTCAGTCAGCAGTGCTATAAAGATTAGCTGCCTGTTGAACTGTGTAAACACACTGACAAATCTGTGTGTTTGTGTGAGCTGCTTGCAGGAATGTGTGGGTGTCAGTGCCTGTGCGCCGTTGTATATACTGTGTGATTTAAGAGAGAAAATGATGTGGATAAATAACAAAAACAGATAAGTTCGAGTGAGGCTAAAAATTAGAGACAGTAAGTAGTATCTGTGTGAAATGGATAGAGAGTGAGAGACGGTGGTGAGAGAAATCCAACTTAGAGAAAGAGTGTTGGAAAAAAAGACAGCGAGAGGGAATTAAAGGAGGACTCGTGGCAGAACCCACAGTGCTGATGTTAGCTGTCTGATCCACTGAGAGACAGTTGGCAGCAGACTGTCTACCAGCCACAAATGTACAGTAATTCAAAGCATGCGACGTGACGCCGTTCCCTGCGAGCTGGGGCTGCAGTCACAGCCCCTGCACCACCCAACCACCCACACACACACACACACACACACACACTGAAGCAATATACCCTATAAAAGTAACAAATGCACTGAAGGCTCCATTCCACGTGATGCAATTATTCACAGTTCCATAGCAAATTTGGGCTGAAGCTAATCTCATAACTAAATGGCATGGCGCCTCTTGCAAAAGCCAGATCTTCCAAACAACTGTAAGGAATTCAACTTACTAGTGTCAGCTTTACTGCATCAAAACTTTATAAGAAAAGAGGTCAACAAAGTTAATATGCAGTTATCACAATACACTTACAGTCACTAGTGTGTAAATAGGATTTATTGCCTCAATTAATTAGAGTTTGGCAGCCACATAACTAAGCTTCTGTTTTAGAATATTCAGCACAGAGAGGTATTTTGTTCTTGTCCAAGGCCTGAGTTGGAAGATTTGCCTTGAAAACAGAGATGAAGTTGTCATGGTAACAGGGAAGAAACAGATTTAAGATTAAGAGCATACAGATCAAGAGAGGAAACAAAAGAATAGCAGTAAAGAGTTGGTGAAAAGGAAAACAAGATTCCAACTTTTGTAGGTTAGTTCTCATGAGCTTCACATGACTTGCATTTAGCCCTTCTCCCCCGCCGCCCCCCCTCCCCTCCTCCCCCCTGTACTGAACGCTCTCCCTCCTCCTTCCTTTCCTCTGCCACTTCCCACCCCGCTCTCTCTCGCCCCCCCCCCCCCCCCCCTCCCCTTCCCTCCTCTCCCCTCCCTCCCCTCCCTCCCTCCTCTCCGCCGCGCAGCACATAGACTTCCTGTGTGTCCTGGCCTGAATGGTATGTGCATGGAGTGGGTGTCTGGGAGGCCTTTCATCCGGCATGGAAAGAAAAGAGAAGTCAAGAGAGAGAGAGAGAGAGAGGGTGAAAAAAAAAAAAAAAAGAAAGTGAGAGAAGAGAGTCATCTTTAATCCGTTTGAGTCAGAGCAGTTGTCCAGAGGCGAGCGGGGTGGGGCGTATTAGACGGGGTGAGAGGGCTTCGCTTGTGCCAGGGATGTGTGTGTAGCGTCTGGAGGGGAAGAGAGAGGCCTGCTGGGAAAGCCTGCAGCCTGCCTGTTTGCCTTCCTGGGACAGATGACATCCGGCTAGGACATGGTTTGCATGGCTGAGTGAAGATACTAAACTAGGGCAGGTAGAGTAGATAAAAAATTAACTCAAGTATCCATGCTCAACTGTGGGAAAAGCACTGAGGATAAAGTCATGCTTACAATTTTAGAATTACAAAACCATGATTGTGTTGCATACTTTTACAGTAGAATTGGAATCTCGCAGCTCTTGCAGCCTCGTGGGTGAGTGCCGAGCTGCATTTGGCGTTGTCAGACAGGGTGTAGCTGGCTGCTGAGTGCCAGGCCTGATTGGACCCTACCCACACTGTGAAGGGGCACACATGCATGTCTGTGAGAGTACCTCATGTCATGGAAACAACCTACAGTCGCATGTGTGTGCGTGCGTGTGTATGTGCACATGCACACAGAATGTCAAGACATGCCTGGACAAGATAACCTTTCATTAGAATAAAGCATACAGTGCCATCTGCTGTTTAGATTGGATTGGAGTTTAATTGTTATTGAGCTACAGGAAATGCTTATTTTTACAGCTGTATATAGATGTTTTATGGTGTCAGAGAAATACCAACCGGTTAGTTATTGCCGGTGGATTATTTTTTACAACCTTTGTTAAGTTTTGAGATACGTGAACTCTTTTTTGAAAAGAGACACATGGCCAAAATGGCAGCATACATAAACAGATGTCACAAAGTTACACATAAACACATTCATTTACAACAGTCACATCCAACACAACAAAAACAGCATCTGGGAAATGTCAGCAAGATAACGCTTCACTATTTTAAACACTTACATCCGTCATGAAACATATTTTAATGATGCCTGATATCAAAGCAGCGTTTCCAGATGAGGCTTTTCAAAGCCCAATATAAAAATGCAGTTGAGAGCAGACTCTAGGGTTACTGAGAAAGAGGAGAAAGCATTTCACAAAGGTGACCAGGACGTTTACCAGTGATGTCTTTGAAAATGAAAAAGGTACATATGAACCTTTCTTTGAATTTTTAGTGAGGTCTACGCAAATAACATGTATAAATTAAAATGAATTATAATTAAATTATACATTTAATTCATATATGCAGAAAAGGTCACTTTGTTTAGTTCATCTCAAGGTTACGGTGATACTGTGCTAAATTTAATGCGTCACACCGAGCCCAGTTGTCACATCTTGTAAACTTTACTGTGATCCCAACGTCTTCAACAGACATTAAAAGCACCGCCTGCTGGTTCGGCTAATAACGCTAGAGGCTCCACACACAGCAGAGAGAGAGGGCTGCGTATCTGCTGCGACTGAACGTTAATTTAAAACACTGATATTATCATTATTCAAAGTAGTTTGATGTGAAAGGAAAATTAGTAGATCCGTGATATAAAATTAAGTCTTCACAGGTTAATCATTTTGAGAAATAAAATATTAGTAGTGAACAAAGTAATGTGAGATTCATTATCATCTCCAAGACTCTTTGCATAAAAAACAGTATATAATTATATGCAATCAGTCTGCTGCATTAAACAGTCATTTTTAAGCCTGTGATCCACACACAGAGGGTGAAGGGATAAAAAAGTCTGTTCACATACTTGCATTGCAATTTACATTGTATTACAGGAGTAAAAGATATAAATTCACTTTAGCTAATGTGTTCCAGTGTTAACTATGCCTATAAATTATGTACAAGCTTGAAAAATGGGGCCCCTGGTGTTGCTTTAAACACTGTTAAAGTAAAACTTAAAAACACTTTAAATATTGACTTTAGATGATAGATACATACAAGCAGATAAAGTATGTTTCTTTTTATTTTTCCATTTTATTAAGTTGTTTTTATGCTGTCAGTTTATCAGGAAAATATCATTTACCTAACTAAATCATTTAATACAAACATTTGCTGCAATTTGATCTAACTGGCTTCTAACTATTTACATGCAAGGCCTCAAAGACTTGCAGTATTACATTTTTTCTTTTTTCCTCTGTCAATAAAACGCCTGATCCATTTAATAACTGAAATCCTCCCCTCTTTGATTTGCTGCATAATGAGAACTGCACAATTATATAACGGTAATCTTCCTCTTAAAAAGAAAATGTCAGAGGAAAAGTAGATTTAAGTCAGTTTCCTCAACAAATGATCAGAATTACAAAAAAAAACCAAACAGTAAAAACCAAAAGGGATCTGAAAGTAAAGTAAGCTGTGTAAACCACATATAAACCATTGAACCACCAGTAAACCATAAGCTTTCACTGCATATTTATTTCAACACAATACAGTATATACATTTTCAAAATTGCAAATCTTTGAAAAAAAGAAAAAAAAAAAGGGACTTGGCCTAAGGGAACATCAACAGTGATAAGCAGTATGGCTGTCACACTTTTCACCTTCTTAACATAAACATTCATATAGCGTTTAAATCAAACGTTAAGTACAGAGAATGTATGAAATGTCTAAAACCAAACATACATAAATGCATTTCACTGTATACATAATCATTTGAAGGATAAAATAACCTTTGATATTCAACAATTTCAGCCGTATGTTATGATAAATAGAGTCAGAATGAGAATAAGATTCAAAAGGCAGTAGTTTTTTTTTTCCTTGAAAGAAAAGCAGATAAGTAGAAACAACAACCGAAAAATAAAAGTTTGAATGAAACTTTCACCACATTTGATGAACTGATATAACTGTACTTAAGTTAGCATTGTTTTCTATATTCTCCAAAGCAATGCAGAGCTTAAGATAGTAGGCTGTGAGAAAAAACACATTACATCACACGTCTGAATAAGCTGAAATAGTAGCACTACTGTAGGCTGGATTTTTCCAAGGACACGTAATACAGCTTTTTAAAAGTTACACACAACTTTCCTGCACGCACTCGCACTCACACTCACACACACATACTCACTGAGTCTTTGAGTTAATGTAAAGGACACTGACAGACACACCGAGCATCCTCCGGTGACAGATGGTCAATTCATTTTTAGTCAGCTCACCGCCGCTGTAAGTTCCTGGCATCACAGATAACAGGTTTTTAAATGCTTCAGTATTCTTAGGAAACACCTCTGCAGTGTATACAAGGTACAGGTGGGCACTGTGCATGGCAATGAACAACTCAGCTTGCATATAACATACTAGATTCTTTGATATGGTTTATAATATAAAACATTCTGGTTAGATTCTCTGATGACACCAAACCCACATGGAGAGGCACAATTAGTTAGAAAACTGTGTGATTTTTAGTGATGCACAGCACATGTAACTATTAACATAAAGTTTAGCTATTTACTGTTAATTTTTGTGTGTGTGTGTAAGTATATATGTGTTGATGTGTGTATGTAAGAGAAAGGAGGGCCTTGGAAAAAATCAAAATGTGATTGAGTTCAATATTTTGAGTGGACATATCAGTAACAGAAAACAGGATTTTAAACGAGATTTGGCAGCATAACCCTTATATGTCCAAGCATTGAGACAATTCGATCAGGTTTCAAGGCCTTCTGCCAATTTCCAGAGGCAGAATCCTGTCCAGAGTAATCTTCACTTCAACATTGCCTGTAAAATCTTCACAAAGTTGCATAAATCAGAACGTTGTTGCTGTCTGTTATGGATCTGCATAGCAAGGTGTGATTCCTTTCCTGACTGTAGGTAATTAAAAACAAGGGGAATTGGAACTAGAGTAATACTGATCATTATCTTATGTGCAGAGACGATTAATAAACAAGCACTTTCCTGTGATGTCCAAAAAATGGCAGCTGTCCGTGGAGGTGTTCTGACTCTCTGACGCTCACTGGTCATTTTGTCTATTCTTAGTTGTTTGTGGGGTTTTGATATTTTTGTAATGTAAAGGATGGAGGACTGGGCACGTCTCCAGTTGCTCTCTTTCAAGAGAAGTCCCATCTTTGGCTTTATTTTGTTGTCTTCCCTTTATGCATTCTTCTGGCTTGGCTTTTTTTTTTTTTGCTACTCCAGTACCTGCCCCTAAAAGGTCTCTGTACACAGCTGGAATTGGAGCATCCCATTTCTTGAGATCCAAAGAGATCTGACTGTTCTCACCCCAAGTTAGGATACATCTGTTAATGAAATGAAATGCTTGGATAAAATCTGAGCTTACCAGACATGATTTACCACACAGGCAAATTCTGTGCCTCAGAAGAGAGGTCATCTTGTGATTTTGAAAGAGTCAGCTTATAGAGCAATGACACATCAGTGGGATATGTTGTGAATAATGGCTCAGGACACTCAGCCTTCAACAGGCCTTCAATCTCTGTCCTCTTTTGAGAGCAGCTAATAATCTCCTTCCAAGAAAAGCGGCGTTTGGCACCATTAGCCAACGCCGCAGCTCTGCTGGTAGTCCCCTGTACCAGACGTTTAATAGGTAAGATTGCTCTTCCAGGATGCACTGTGGGAGACATTCATTTAGGTGTCAGCATGCTTAAAGTTAGCAGGAAATTCTTGTCCATGTGTTACTGGAAAGTAGCTGTTGATCCCAAATGGAAGAAACAAGCATTGGAATGATCCATTTGCTGTAGAAAAGTCAATCTAGTCCTACGTATGAAGGTAACAAGGATACTCTCCTTGACTAACCTTTACTAATGACTAGGGTACTGATGAAATGAGCTGGTCCCAATCAGCACTGCTAGACTCTGGTCATGTTATCATGACCAATCAATCATGACTAAACAATGTCATGTAACTTTGACAGATCATTTCAGAAATTATGATTTCCAACAGGCTTGTGTCTCCTCTATAATGGCTGCTATGGATTTGGAGGCTCACTAACACATTACATTGGTACAGTATTACTTTGGTTTATACTTGAACTCTCTGAAAACATCATTATTCTACTTCTGCTGCTCCCTACACTCAATCTGATGAGGAGGAGACTAAACAAACACTGTATAAATTTTGGTGCTTATCTGGGCAGTTGCTTTATGAGAGAAACAGGTGGTTTTGGTCAATCAGAAGCTGAAGCTGATTATAGAGGTTGGTGTATGCTAGCTAGGTCCTTGAGTTGAACATTGTAGCCAAATCACTCTACTGCTGTCAAATCAAGTCAAGTCAGTTTTATTTGTATAGCCCAACACCTTTGCCTCAGGGGGCTTTACAATCTGTACAGCAATACAACACCCTCTGTCCTTAGACCCTCGATTAGAATAAGGAAAAACTCCCTAAAAAAACTTTTAAAAGGGAAAAGATGGAAGAAAACTCTGCTAAAAGCTTGTTTAGCAGCTGTGCTAACGATACTAGCATCAAGAGTTTACATCAGATGACCTTAAGGCATGCCTTCAGTCAAGATAGTGATATAATCTTGGATTGCTTGCTCGACTGGGCCAAAATATCTAAGGGTTATATAAAGGTCTGCTACTCTGCCTCGAGATGAGCTTAAAGCATCTCTAGAGCAGAAGACATGAAAAAGATAGCGCTCTGAGGACCAAGTATTACATTTATATTACTTCAACCACGTCATACAGCAATTTTAAACAGACGTTATGGAGAGGAGATTTCATTTTTTCTGACAGCTGTATCTTTTCTTTGATCACGTTCTTTAATCCTGGTTAAGCTTCAGATCAAAGTGTCCAAACACAACCATCTGTATTGGTTGTCTAACTCTGCATGTGACAACTGAAGCGAGGCCTCCACGTGAATCTGTTTCCTCCAGGTGTAAATATATTCCAAACTTTGGCCTTTCTACACAGTGACCTTTTCGGCTGATAGTGAGGAATCAGCCCCCCCCCCCCCCCTTATGGAGGTTTGTCCGTACTCGTGCTGTTCTTTGATCCATACACGACAAAGGCTTGCTGATAGACTAGAGGTCTACATTATTTCCAGTTTGATTATTTGGCAGTCATGGCTCACTGAAAACAGATTTTCAAGAGCACCCCAACTGTCAAATGAAATGTGGTTGGATATCTCAGAATAATTTCCATGAATACTCAAATCCACAGGATTTTGCTTTCCCACTGTAGAGCCAGCATGAGCACACTTGAATCTGCAATCCTTTGCCAGCATGAAGATGACTGCAAATTGTGTAACAAGTTTTTGTACGGCTATAGAGCCGGGATAGCTGTTTCCGGTCTTTATGCTAAGCTAACCGGCTTCTTGGAAGTACTTAAAGGCATAATTTGACATTTTGGGAAATAAACTTCTCCCTTTCTTGATGAGATTTAGATGAGAAAATCGATACTACTCTTACATATTAAAGTAGTATCAATCTTTTCGTCTTGCTCTCGGCAAGAAAGGGAAAAGCTAATTTCCCAAAATGTCTAAATATGCCTTTAAGTACATCTAAGAAGGACGGGGAGCATTATTTCATTTAGTCTGGGTAACTCTGAGATGGTTAAACCCTTTTGCAGAGACAGAGCAGAGAATCCTTAGTTACTGTAGTTGACCAAGTTTGCACAGGATTCTCTATCTCTCTGTATATTCCCCGTCTTAAGCGTGCATTAACTGATCTTTTGGACGGTTTAGACGTCTTAAAAATGACTTTGTAGCTTTTTGAATGGAGGGTTAGCACCAGCAACATCAGGCATGTTGGAAAGAGGCCTAATCCATATGTAAGTCTCTTTTTGGTGCAGTTCAAACAGTAAAACAATGTGATACCATCCTGTTGCAATGATCTGACATCCAAGCTGTTTTACATCTTTCTGAAAATTGGACTTTGTATGGGTCTCTGTTTCATCTCTTTGCTGAATGCATTTTTTGAATATTTACTGTGGCTGATTTCTCGACCGTACAGTATGTGGGATGCCTTTCAAGAGCTGAATTGATTAAGCAGATGAAAAGAGAGAGCCAACACAGAGTTCAACACAAAGTTCACTTTATTAAGTTTAGGGGCAGGAGGAGTAACTGAATGTGTGGATCGTCCTGATTGGGATGTCTTTGTTCAAGTGGATGCTGGCTCTGCCTGGGAAGTGAAGACAGAGGAGACGGAGTGTGAGATTTTTCTCCAAATAATGATGTCAAGGTAATAAGTTTCAAGCTGTGATCTGAAAAAAAAAAAGCCCCCAAAAATTCAAGAATCAAGAAAAATTAAGTCCCAGGGGGGCAAGTAAGTACACACAACTCAACCAGAGTTTGTTTTGTCAGTTATCACAGTCGAGACATACATTTTCCTCCAAACGAAGCAGAGGTTGATTAATAGACATTATGGGATGCAGTGCATTTCTGGCTGGATTGCCAGGTGCAGCAAACATCACTGGTGTAACTAATCCTCTGCAGACTTTGCTTTGACCATGTAGTCTGCCTGTGGGGTTGAAAATGTTCCTCAGAAGTGCAACATTAGTGCCTCAGGGGTACTGCAGTATATGTGGATGTGTGTGTCTCTTAATAGTGACTGCTATCCATGTGATCCATGCCAATTCATCTCTGTAAAAGCCTTCAGAAGTTTTTTTTTTTTTTTAAAGCATGTGGGCATCATCAAATTCTTTTTACATGCTAATCAGTGTGGACAATCACTGTCAGTATCTCTGGCCTGATTAGTATCAACGATATGTTCTGATATTCCTTCATTTCTGTTTTTTTCACCTAACGTTAGAGACACTATGCAGAAAAAGAAAAGCATTAGGAGATATAGAAAATGAATGACAACATAACGACATTACACTAAACACTTTGAGGGCAAGTGCCAGCATGTCCTAATCTGGGAAGGTCACAACACCCGCCTGATTGGCAGTCTGTCTAAAACATACTCCATCCCATGTTGAGAGTCCTCTTCACACAGATATCCATAATCCTTGAGTACAGGTTATCAAACCGGTCTTCAAAAGTGTCAAAAGTTGACATTTCTCAATCAAAGATGGGTGTTAGATGTCTATATCCCTTTCTAAAATGTTTCGTTGGTGCCTCTCAGTAACACAAATACTTCTTTCTCTCTCTCTCTCTCTCTCGGTCGTTGCATGATTTGCCGTCTGTCTGTACGTGCCATTTGGTTTAGCAGAGGTGTTCCTTTAGTAACAGTCCGCAACTGATTTTCCCTGCTGTCCTCTTTGCATCTCTTCCTCCACACCATACGTTAGCTAGCACACCTGATCATCAGTGTTCATGCAGTAAAGGTTCATCATGATTTGATCTGCTGTCGACCTGTCCTACCCAAGCTTAGTGAATTCTGAGTCTCGCTCTTCTTTGCTGAAGCCAAGCGTGGCCGTCCTGGGGGACTGGACCTTGCCGATTTCCTCAAGGGCACTGGCCAGAGAATCCAAATCCCCTGAGTCCTGGTGTTGAGCTTCCCACAGACTCAGAATCACTGATGATGGGCTCTCCTGGCATGCAAAGTAGCACAGGTTCCTATAGGCCAAGGAAAAGGGAATATCATTTTAGTGTGGATGACATGGCAGAGAGTAAATGCTGAGAACAAGTGAGAGTGCCAGTTAATAATGGTTCAGTAATGGAGTGATTGCTTTGGACTAACTATGATAAGATGTTTCGGTATTTCCATAAAATTGGAAGTAAAGAGACAGATAAAAAAAAGGAGAATGGGCAAAATGGAAGCAGCAGAGGCTGAGATACCTCGACTCTTATATGGGTCAAGCTCCGAAAACGTTGGATCCTACAATTCCCATGATCCAACTCACATCTCACATCTTTCATTAGATCTTCCTTCCCTCTTAAAAGCCCACTTTCATCTAGGGCTGAACAATTTTTAATTAATATCTAATTGCAATTATTTTGACTGATATTACAATTGGCGATACGATTTGCGATATCAGAGGGAATAATCATTTTTACATCATTCTCATTTTCATTGAAAAACATATTAAAATGATTATTGTGTGATTTTTGCAGGGATCTGCACCAAACAAAGATGTTTTCTTAAGTGTAGAATATGTTGAGTGGGCGACGACATCTCTGCAGCACGACAATGTTTAATTAAAAATTCTATTTGGACACACATTTTGCCTTTAACAAACATCGCACCTCCTGCAATTTGAAAATTGCAGGAGGCCATATTGTGATTTCGATAAAATTTCGATTAATTGTTCAGCCCTTCTTTCAGTTCGTAGCTCTTTGTAACTTCGTAACCCTCGTAACTTTCTATCAAAAATTTTGAAATAGCCCCGTTGGCATCATTCAGAAGATATTACACAACTGTTTTCTCAGGCTGAGTACTATTTCCCACGAATAGTAGACTGAAATTGGCGGAGTGTCCCTTTAAGCAGTGTAGACTCATTATGGGTAGTAGTTTATAACACGAGTTGTCTCCTATAATTTAGTAATTCCTGAATTTCCAGCTCACTTGTTTCTATGTAAAAGAAACAAATACTTATAGATCTAATCCAGACATAGAAATAGTCTTTTTGAACAAAAAAGTTCAATTACCTTGTTAGAAATTCCCCCAAAAATCCAGAACAATAAGCAGATAAATATATCTGCTAGACATAAGATGTCTCTTACTTCACTGATAAGTCCATTATCAGTGTATGTGCACTAGAGGTTTCAAGTTTCCACATAACACTTGTGTAAGCCGCATACCGGACCACGATTGGCTCCAAACTAGTTGTGATGTCACCAAATCCTGCTCATATGTACACGTCTGTAACTCAGCTCAAGGCGAGCTCGGAGAAACTTCTCCCCCTTCAGCAGAAGATTTTAAAAACAGCCTTCTAGTGTCAAACTCTGCACATTTATCATTCTGCACAGTGAAGCTCAAACATCCAACTGAAGTAACAGTAAGCGAAATACATTTCTGAGTGGAGGGGACTTCAATAAAAATGTTTTAATTTATGGATTTTTATATAGAAATATTATCATTGCCCAAAGGAGACTGAGCAATGTTTGTACTTTAATTGGAAAATGTATTTAATAAAATCTATTTTGACTGACTATTAGTCAGTCAGTAATAACCAGCAAAGATCAAGTGAAATTTCTTTGTCTTAATGCCAACAATACTATGGAAACAGTAAAATGTAGTCACAGTTTGTGGCGTGAACATGTGTTATTTTGTGTGAGTAAACAAGCTCCAAGCATGATTTCATTAAAACAAATGTTCTCCCTCCGCTGTTGTTATGACACCCATCCAACAGAGTGCACTGTTTCATTACAATGGGACCTTGTGAGTTTCTTTACTGCCTTTCAATCCCACTTACTCTC